>NC_089754.1:37909883-37959883 GCF_040412425.1 Macrobrachium rosenbergii | reverse complement strand
ATAATTCCAATAAAGAAAGCAAAGTTATTAACAAGTTACATATAGATTTACAGAATATGAACGTTAATATGCAGCTGATGTATATACACTATATATATATATATATATATATATATATATATATATATATATATATATATATATATATATACTGTATATACATATACTGTATATGTATAAGTATATGTATACATATCAATATTATCATTACTATTGCTCTGCAGAGAACCAGCATTTCTTATTATTATTATTATTATTATTATTATTATTATTATTATTATTATTATTATTATTATTAATAGCAGCAGTATCAACAACAAAATGTTCCATCACATTATATCTAACACCGCATCCAATAAGCCTTAAAGTAATTATTTCAGTATTTTCGGAAAACTAATTAAATACGGACTCTAATTAAACCCATTAATATTAATCATTTTTTTTTTATAAAAGTCCTTTTTACCGTCGCTTCCTTCGGCAGTTAATGGGTTTTCCATTAGGAAAGTAAACCTTGATCTAGCCAATCATAACTGCAATAAAAAAAAGATAATGTATTAAAATGATAATGTTATGAATCGTGTTTACAAAAAAGTAATCTTTTCTTTAGTATTATTTTGTAACAAACAATGAAATGGATGAAATGATAACTGAAATCTAAAATAGAAATTGCAGTAAAATGATAATGTTGTGAATCATTTTTACATAAAAGTAATCTTCTCCGTAATCTTCTCCGCACAAGTAATCTTCTCCGCACAAGTATTTGTAAAAATCAATGAAAAGGATGAAATAACTGAAATACAAGTATTATACGTAGTAAAATTCTGTTATGAGTCATGTTTACAAAAAGTAATCATCTTATTATTATTTGTCATAATCAATTAAAAAGATAAAATGAGAGAGGACTATGTTAATATTACATTTTGCAAGTTTTTTTTTATAAACATATATAGTAAGCATTACAGCCAAACTATAACTGGAAAAACACCCTCACACAAAGATATCAAAGACTCACCTGTGTTTCTGCTATGAAGTAAGTTATACACAAACGTAAGCACTCCAGTGCATAAATGAATGACTAAGAGAACCATCCTCATACACTTCTGATTGAATCATATTAAAACACAAACCATAAACACACATATTTTATATAATATATAAAATATGTGTGTTTATGGTTTGTGTTTTTAATATGAATCAATCAGAATATATTATATTATATAAATATATTATATATATATATATATATATATATATATATATATATATATATATACAGTATATATATATATATATATATATATATATATATATATATATATATATATATATATATATATATATATATATATATATATATATCATGAAAAGGGGGCAACGATGCATACACTCAAACAGAACAAGCCTAAACAAAAAACACACAAAAAACAATGTCCTGCAAAGCACAGCCTCCACTAAACAGAATACCACTACCTAGATGTGGCAAAAGGTATGTAAAGAAGAACAGCCTCCACTAAACAGAATACCAATACCTAGATGTGGCAAAAGGTAAGTAAAGAAGAGAGTAAAAGACAACGCACAAACAAACGGAGGAATAAACGACAAACCAAAACGATAATTACTGTTCCTCCCAGTGCCATGAGGGATCATCATCATCATCATCATAATCTTCCCTAATTAACGGCTGCTAACCTCCACAACAACGTGTCAACAAGCAAACAAGGAAGGGGAGGAGGGCACACATAAGGCCCCACCCTTCCTCCAATAATGGGGTGTTGGTTGATGAGGGAATCAGAAAATTGAGAGAGAGAGAGAGAGAGAGAGAGAGAGAGAGAGAGAGAGAGAGAGAGAGAGAGAGAGAGAGAAATCAGAAAATTGGGAGTGAGAATCAGAAAATTGAGAGAGAGAGAGAGAGAAATCAGAAAATTGGGAGTGAGAATCAGAAAATTGGAGAGAGAGAGAGAGAGAGAGAGAGAGAGAGAGAGAGAGAGAGAGAGAGAGAGAGAATGGGAAAAGGAAGGCTAATCCTTGAAATATTAGCCGCCTTAATTATAATTTACCACCGGCACCCACATATAGTTTCATCACGTGATCTCGCCGTTAACAACTAAAATAGATTTTTTTGTAGCCTGTTTCCATGGTGCAGGAAAAAAGGAATATACCTATAAATGATTACATATCTGCGCGCATGAATAAAATGACGGAAAATTCATCGGACTGCCCTATCAAATACGGCATTAATTAAAAAAAAACTTCATAACACGTCTCGACCAGAGGTGTTTCTGAAATAAAATCCAGTCCCCATAATTGGAAATTTCCAATTATGAACTTGCGTTGCAAAATAGGTTCCACAGCGTTTGATAAACACATCCACTACTGTTTGTTGTTTACCTTGCTGTTGTTTATTACTTGTTTGTTCGGTACGGTGGGCATTAGGATAAACGGCCATATTATTATGACATACGACCCATAACGGCACATACCAATGGTCATCGATGGGGCACAATAAATGGATTGTTATTAATACTGAAAAAGGCTTAGACACGACATTACTCTTCACCATGAAGGACATCCGTCGTTCGAGTGCTCGGAAAGAGAGAGAGAGAGAGAGAGAGAGAGAGAGAGAGAGAGAGAGAGAGAGAGAGAGAGAGATTTCAGTGTCACATGAGTTTATATGCATATATCCCCATATGCTATTTGGGCACATTTTCTCTCTTTTGCAATTCCTATTGGAGTCAATGGCATTGTTCGCAAATACTATCTTCTTATCAAGACTTTGAATCAGTCTATACTTCTTTTTCTCTTCAGGCAGGCTTCTCAGGAGTGAGGAAAAATTATTCACTTTTCTTTCCATTTACTTATTCTAGTCGACGGACCGTTTCCTCGCTCATCGGCGACGTCCGTCGACTAGAATATGTAAATGGAAAGAAAAGTGAATATTTTTCCTTATTCCTGAGATGCTTGCCTGAAGAGGGGCAGAAGTAATACAGACTGATTCAAAATCTTGATAAGAAGATAGTACCTGCCAACAATGCCACTGACTTCAATAGGTACTGCATGAGAGAAAATATGCCCAAACAGCAAATAGGGACAAATGCATATGAACTTATTTGACAATGAATTCTCTCTCTCTCTCTCTCTCTCTCTCTCTCTCTCTCTCTCTCTCTCTCTCTCTCTCTCTCTCTCTCTCCCCGCGATATATAGAAAAAAATTGGTTGCTGGCCATTGCAATATCATTCAAATTACATTCCACTAAAGCGAAATTATATTAGCCAATGATACCGCCATTCAGGGTGGACATAAATACGGAAGGCCTTTCCATCTGTCAGTAGTATGTCTAAATAAAAGCACATTATGAGGGGAGGGGGGGGGGTTACACGATGACATCAACTGCGTTTGCAGCGTCGACATAACGGATATTTCCATTATCAAGGGTGTGACGACATTTAATTTCAATGAAACATGGAAATAAGTTTTGTATTTATCTATCTATGTATATTTTAAATTTTTTTTCCTGAGCGGTCTTGTTTTGCTTATTATCCTAACTCGTGCATCTGGATGTTAATGACCAAAGACGGCGTGACGCCAAGTAATAAAAAAAATATAATCATAAATTATTATTATTAAAATAGTTTAACCAGACAACTGAGCTAATTATCATAAAATCGTATATTCTTCCCATTTCTAGTGTTGACAGAACGTTTCTCTAATTTGATTTTGCTTTTATGAGTTAAACTGGCGCCAGACCAAATCTATGTAATTTCAATCATTCACTTCATTTTATTTGTAAGATAATGAATTCCCAAAAGCTTGTCAAACATAAAATCGGTTAAGATAAATAATCTTATCTATACATAACCATCTAAGCACGAGCGTGGCATAAATCTCCTTTGAGTCACTAAAGTACCGAAATAAACTAAAAAACGCGAAGTAAAACAAATAATCAAAGACAATAACAGGTACCAAGAGAAAAACATGCCGGATCAAGATTCGGAACTAGATCACAAAACACGCAAGAAACCAACAGGTTCGCGTGCGACGAACCATCCAAAAAATATAAAATGGAAAAAGGCCATTTTTCCATTTTTGCAAGATTCCTTAAAAAAGTCTGTAGGCGAATTAGCTAAATCCTATATTTATCCTTATCCCCAGGAAACATGTTGCGGTCCAACCATTTCCTAATAAAACCCAATATCGAGTGAACAAAATATATGCAAAACCCTTTACAGCAGTCAATGGTTTTTGCTGAAAACACCATCAAACATGCCAAGAAGATCGTAACGTCTCCGGGGCCGGAAGTAGCAACACCAATCCGCGACCAATCAATATTCATAGCACCAGTTGACCCGACATCTGTAAATCACCAGCCTGTCATATATACTTGTGTAACATGTATCTTAGTTCACTGACTTTTTGTAACCTTCGGTGGACAGCAGCCAGAGTGCGAGTCGAAACGTCAGAGGAAATAATAATAATAATAATAATAATAATAATAATAATAATAATAATAATAATAATAATAATAATAATGGTGAAGATATCCACAATGATGTCAGTGTAAATATGTACTTTGGAATTCTTCACCATTTTAGTGACTCATGCGATTACAATAATAATAATAATAATAATAATAATAATAATAATAATAATAATAATAATAATAATGCTAAGAGATTCATAATTTCGTGAAAAACAATCTGTGTAATAAAAATCCACAATATTTTGCATGGTAATATATTTACTATACAATTGTGGATTTTTATTACATAATAATAATAACAATACTAATAAGGACGAGAACAATTAACTCCACCATAGTGAACTTTAACCATAGTAACAAAAACAACAACAATAACGACCCCACGATACCCAAATAACTAAACGATGCCAGGGAAGATGAACAGAAACAACTAAATCATTTTCAGACTCACATGACCTGAGGAGCAGCTTCCTAGTGAGGATTAATTAAGTTCCACTCCAGTGAATCGAGTACTTATAAAGCCTCTTCTACAAAAGGAATCGAACTCCTCCGTTGCAGCAGAGCCGTGCGAAAGGCCTCAGGCTGTGTAACTTGGGTTAAAAATTCAGCCAAATTTATCGGCCTCTGATTAGTAGCAAGAGCGTAAAAGCCCTTGGAAACTCAGATTTTTTTTTTATAGCTGATTCATTAGATATATACAGATCGGTAGGAAAATATGAAATAAAATTGGGACAGTTTATTAATAATTCAATATTGGCTTGGTTTATGCATAGTTCATGAAGTAAACTGTTCGATAAAAATCACACAAAATAAGATTAAAAATCTGGATGGTTTATTTGTAATTTATTCAGAAAGCAGATCAGTAAAAATAAAATTACAAAATAAATTCATAAATTCAAATGAATTGAAATATGCTCAAGTGTAAAAATCTTAACGTAAGTAATTATAGTTTGGTAACAGCAATTTCTTTTAGAAAGTATTCCCAATCAAAGGTAAAAGTTTTATTGTAAGTAAGCTGCTTTTGCAAAAATATATTCAAATATAGCAATACTACTAAAAGTAAGTTTTTTTCCACAAAAACTACCTTTCAATTTACACAATTTTATTAAAAAGTAAGGAGCTTCTTTGCATAAAATATATTTCAATGATAAACTAATTAAAAGAAATTAACAGCATTAGCGGAAAATGTTGTAAGGCATAATTTTTAATCAAACCCCTGCATCTTTTCAGACAGAAATTATACTGAAAGGCACTTTTTTTTCATTTGTTTAATGGTAAAATGTAATTAAAAGCAACGAGGTTTTCTGCAAACTTTTAAAATTAAAAACAGTATTAGTTAATAAACATAAAACGAATATTTCATAATTGGAAATTGCACTGCTACATCCAGAAGAAGAAATCTGTTATCATTATTAAACGAATTCTTTGCCCCTTTTAAAGCTTCATAAATAAAAAAATTGTTCGTTATCATTATTAAACGAATTCTTTGCCCCTTTTAAAGTTTTATACATAAAAAAATTTTCTGAATATTTACCTTATACGTCAAACAAGTATTATTTTACTTGATTTGTCAGTTGACTTTCCTCCAAGCATATTTCCTATTGTACAGTAAGTTACACAAAATTTCACAAAAGGAAAAAGTACTGAATCTTTCCTCTATACAGCAATTATTAATTATTGTACTTAATGTGTCAACCCACTTTCTTCCATGTACACACTTCAAAACTCACCAATTTTCCATCTATTGGCATTCTTGAAAGAATTTATTTGAAATAATCTGTCTTTCATTTAACAGCTTTTCTATTTTTCTCTTTACTAATAAGAAAAATTCTTTAATCTCTTACTTCATACAGATACATTAGTGCAATAAAATGTAGAGTATATATATTAAAACCCTCTTTTTCTTAATATAAATACAATTTCAACATTACTCCACTACATTCCTTTATTTCACTAAAAGGTTTCTACGCTTCCTTGTCTATTCAGAAAAGACTCCACAGAGGTTCCTTCCTGAAAAGCTTACGCAAAAACCGTTTTTTTTTTTTAAATACTCATTGTAAGTCCAGCAACAATAAGGACGTACTATGCAGAATTGGAGATGCCGGTCACTAACCTTCCTGAATGTATGTATGTATGTATTATATATGTATGTATATATATATATATATATATATATATATATATATATATATATATATGTATATATATATATATATATATATATATATATAAATATATAAATATATATATATATATATATATATATATACAATTTTTTTTTTCATTTTCTCCATAAGTAATAAAGGGATTGGCTCGTTTCAGCTTCACTAGTAATGTATTTCTAAACTCGAAACAAACAGAAAATAAGCAAGGATGCTGGAGTGGAATGGAATATAAGATTTAGGTCAAAGGCCAAGCACTGGAACCCATGAGGTCACTCAGCAATGAAAGAGAAACTGAGAGTAAAAATACTTTAAAGATGTAACTGGAGGAAAACTCGCAGTTGCACTGTAAGATGGAAGAAAGAGAATATGAACCGAGGTACAGTAAAAGGAATGAAAAGGGGTTGCTTCAAAGATCCTCAAGTAAAACCTACAGTGCACAGTGTGAGGTGCACTGGCGGCACTACCCCCTACAGTATCAAGATGTTGGAAAGACAGACACAGAATCAAGAAAATTGTAAACATAACAACTTGGGATTACTGTCAACAAACAACAACAACACAATTAATACAATACTATAACGACGGTAATGGTCCACACCACTCCCTCAAAAAAAAAAAAAAACTCCCAATCCCCTTTCCGTTCGTGTAGCGAGTCTACTCACTTCAGTTGCTAGCCGGGGGTTCAGGACGCTTCAAGAACGTCAAAAACCACAACAAAGTCTTTGCCTATTGCCACAAGAATTTGGACCATGCCGGAGAAAGAAGGAAGTCTTCTCTAAATTTTAACTCTTTAAAATTATTCAAACAAATGAGAGAGAGAGAGAGAGAGAGAGAGAGAGAGAGAGAGAGAATGAAGTCCCCAAAAATTATTCTTTAATACATGATAACGGCTGAGAGAGAGGAATGAAGTCCCCAAAAATTAGTTCTTCAAAATCATACTAACAACTGAGAGAGAGAGAGAGAGAGAGAGAGAGAGAGAGAGAGAGAGAGAGAGAGAGAGAGAGAGAGAGAGAGAGAATTTCAAATCAAGGAAAATATGAAGCCGAGCGGCAAACATCAAGGAATGGAAGGAACAAATTAGACTCCGTAAAACTTAATAAAACAGGTTTTCATACATAAAAGCGATACAAAAAGGCAACACTCCTAAAAAACAACACCGATGCGTTTCAGTTTTAAGAGGAAGCACAAATAAAAATAAAGATTTTTCTTTTTAATTAAAGAAAGACAGGAAGCTGAAAATATTTTTAATATGAATAATTTTCAAGAAAATATATTTAATACAAATAATTTTCTTAAAAATATATTTGATATAAACAATTTTCACGACCTCGAAGATTCTCCCCTCCCCTCAAAAAAATATAGCCGAATAAAAAAAAATAATGATTAAAAACCGATGTAACTAAAAGAAAAAGCGAAAAAACCAGGTTGGATGAAAATATATTCCATAACAGTCTAGTCCACTTAGGAGGTGGCCAGTTCGCTAGCCCATTCTTCCTCCGAAAGCACTCGATGCCGAAACTTTAAAACCCATTCAGAAGGCTACTGAGAGAGAGAGAGAGAGAGAGAGAGAGAGAGAGAGAGAGAGAGAGAGAGAGAGAGAGAGAGAGAGAGAGGAAGGAAGTCAAGCGAAAGGTTGTCTCACTTCTATCTGATATGGCCCTCCTAAAAGCGCAAACTTCACTTGACATTATCACTAAACTTTAACGATCAGGCCCCAAAGCCAAGTTCCAGGGGAAGGGGTGGGGATATCACAGAGATAAGAGATACAAAATGCGGAACCAACCCTTGCATAAATTTGCTTCTTTCTGGTGACTTGGAAATACAAGTGTGCCAAATAAAAAAAAAATCAATAAATAAAAAAAAAAAGGAATTTCAATATATGAAGAGAGACCCCAATCGTAGTTATTATTCCATAATGTATCAGATATATGAACAGTCATCAAACAGTAATTACTGCTACGACAGCAAATGAAGTTGTCAACAGTGAGGACCTAGTAACTACTCTTCTCGTTGAGAAGACCGTATGTTATGCATTCTCCTTCACAGGTGAATGCAGAACTGAAGAGAGAGAGGTTTTGCTTTTTTGTAAACAACAAAAATTTATTTATTCATTTATTTATTCGAGTAAACGTCAGTCTCCACTTTTGAAATTTGGCTACATGATCATGAAAGTACTCTGTACCCAGTAATAAGTTTTCACATTTTTACCAAATTTTCTGACCACAGACAAACACACACTCTCACAGCCCCAAACCGATCTGCACACAGACACAAACTCACACACCACCCCTCAAACCGACGTTCTGTTTTCTTCGACAGAGAAAAAGTTCAATGACTGGATACAAGAGACTTTCCCTGCTCCAACTCGATTATAGTTTCTTCCGTCCCCCTTCGCCTACTATTTTTCTTTGAATCCTTTGGCTGGCAATCAAGATTCACTAACTCCTCTCTCCCTTCTTCGCTTCCATCGCCGTATAAGTTTTTCCAGGTTTCCAGGATTTCTTTTTCGCCTCCCTTTCAGGTTCCAGGGCTGGAAAGAAAATACTGTTTTGGCCACTCTTCCCCTCCCGTCCTAAATGTCTTTCGAAACCTTTAAAACCACCCAGAAAACTCTTCTTTCAATTCCAGGCTTTTTCCATGACCTAAATAAGGCTGTGTATAGTACCGCTTACTATATCTAGTTTACTGGAACATGAACTTTTACTGGTGAGAAAATGAAACTTCTTACAATTATAAACAAATTAAAACCAGTACTCGTGATCAGCAATGAAAACGCAACATACGGAAGAGTGATTTATCCAGAGAACTATAAACAAGAGTTATTAACTGGGACGTGATTCAATCGTTGTAGAATGACTCGACATATGGATCTTCTTCAATAAATCTTAAGGAAGTTTGGCTGTCAAAAACGATATAGTACCATTTTCTAAACATGTGCGTGACCTCCTTCAGAACTTACACTTGAACGATTCTCTGGAGCCACTACGGAAAATTTTAAATTGCAAAAAGAAAAGAATCAAGACGACATTTTACTGGTATCATTCCTTTACATATCTGTCCACTTTGACTCAAAAATGTTCAGATACAAAAACATCAAGAATGAAAATGGCATTATTATTATTATCATTATTATTATTATTATTATTATTATTATTATCCAGAATATGAACCCTACTCATATGGAACAAGCTCGCAAGGGTCACTGACTTGAAATTCAAGCTTCCAAAGACTATAGGGTTCATTAGAAAGAAATAAACAGAAGGCAATGGGGAAATTAAGGAGTGCCAGTGTAACCACAATGCTTAGAAGATAAGAATAAATCACCACGTGAACAATCATTACGAAACAATTGACAAAATTTTTCGAAGCTATAAAAACTTCCCAATTTTTTTCCCATTAACAGCGAATCATTACTAAAACAATAATTATCTCAAGCTTAAAAACACACGAAATTGTTAACTCGCTTCAACCACCAGAAGCTCTAAATGCGATCTGGGAATAACGGCGCCGCCCGTCATACAACGTCTTAGTATCTCCTAAAATATTTAACATAACGAATTATCGAATATCCATCAGTCATAAACATATGCGCAGTAGCTACAAGATCACGCGACGTATTGCAAGGGGAGACTGTGTCGCGCGTGTCAATTCTAATCAAGAAATATTACTTGATTGACGTAAATGGGCCGTTATTTAAGAAAATGGGGCAACAGCATCCCATGATCGGTAGAGAACAATTTTCATTCAAACGGCTGAAGAGTTATTAAAGTATTATTTATTATTATTGTTTTTTTTCTTTTGCATACTCCAACAGCGCAGCAGGGACAAATCTACAAATGTTATACAGCAAGTATTCTTTTACATCCTGACAAATAATTATCAACTATCACACAATAGTAGAAATCTTCACCACAATAACATTAAAAAAATTATGGTATTACATTCCTTATTTATCTTAACGAGGTTACTATGTCAAGAACACCAACAAATCACTGAGAAGATTTACGGTGGAAAATTGACCATACGTCTTGACGGGCTTTGTATGTCACTGTTTTAGGAGTCATTATTAATTTAACCGCCGTCTGTTTAAATACATACATGCATACAAATATTTATGTAATATATATATATATATATATATATATATATATATATATATATATATATACATATATATATATATATATATATTACTATTTATATATGTATATATACATATACATAATATACATATACATACATACATATATATATATATATATATATATATATATATATATATATATATATGTATGTTTGTATGTATGTATGAATAAAAGCAAATACCATGAAGGGAAAGTGAAACAACAGAGTGGTTGCTAGGCCTTTCGACACTGTTAGCAAACTGATGGATGGGGATCAGGTAAAGATTTAGAACTGAGAATTAAACAGCACAAGTATTCTGTCAAAACTGGGCAAACATCCAATGCAATATTCATTCATTTAAGTGAAAACTCTCACAGGATAAACTGTACTGCCATATCGAAAGATTTCTCTTCACGAAATCTTAGAATCAGCTACTGTAAAGCTTACTTCCAGTTGTAATTTTAACCTAGCCCTGGTATGTATTATTTGGACCCCTGTATTAGTAAAATGTTCAAGAATGACCTTGAAGATAAAATCACTGACTTAATTACTAATTAGCTACCTTATATATAAATTTTATATGTATTCGTATGTTTAATAGTTTTTTGAAAATTTTCACTTTGCAAAAATTGTTATCGTTTACCAAAATCAGAATATACTAAGTGATGTACTTTTATAAACAGATGCAACCAGCTTATTCATTCCAAGGTCATTTTGGTGGTCAGTCTCTTCCCTTGTATAATCGTTTAATTGACTCCTCCCTGCTTCCGAGCCAGTTGTGGCCTAATCTTTTGTCAAACCTCTCAAAAATTTACCTTTGTTTTGGTAGGTCCACTAATTCTTCAACGGTGTTGGATTGTAGGTGCATCTGTTCCTTTATAATCCCGATCCTCAGGGATATCTGTATGTCATCTGTCACTTCTACGACCTTTCTTGTAAACTTATTTTTATATTTCTCATCTGTTTCACTTTCCCTTCGTGGCATTTGCCTTTATTTATAGATTCATCACGTTCCATATCTTCGTGATTCAGTTATATATATATATATATATATATATATATATATATATATATATATATATTATATATAAACATACGAGTATAATAGTGTACATTCAAGTATGTATATATATATATATATATATATATATATATATATAGAGAGAGAGAGAGAGAGAGAGAGAGAGAGAGAGAGAGAGAGAGAGAGAGAGAGAGAGAGAGAGAGAGAGAGAGCACTGCAGCCGTCATGAGTCACGAAATTCAAACACGCCTTACCTTTCCACTCGGCTCCTCATAGCCCTCATTACCGTCCTACCTTTATGCGACAAATACCATTACCATTATGTCACCGCCAAACACTTATCTCTCATTAGTCATAAACTATGAATACTCTGCGACACACTAACAGCCATGAGATATGAAGATCAAGTGAGAGAGAGAGAGAGAGAGAGAGAGAGAGAGAGAGAGAGAGTATATTTCCAAGTATTCTTAAAACCAGGATAATCATTCTCTAACAAAATTATTTACATTACTGGATTACACACACACACACACACACACACACACACACACACACACACACACACACACACACACACACATATATATATATATATATATATATATATATATATATATATATATATATATATATCAATTATATAAATGCACATATTTTTTTAATATTCTAACCACTAAGAAGGTTCATCAGCAATATCTCACCCCCCTTACACATGCAGCACCATTCATCTCTATCTTGCAAGCACTGTTGTGCTACTTTTCCGTAATCTTTCAAACCATCCATCAATCACTTCTCTTTTTCTCTATACTTTTTTTTTTAACCGACATATTACCTTCCATTCGATCCACATGACCAAACCACCTCAAAACACTATGCCTTTTTATTACTCCCTCTACTTACCTCTAAATTTTTAACCCCTTCATCTTAGGCCATACATATCATACAAGCAAGTCATCTCAGATGCTTTAAACTTACTTTTACTTGTATTAAACATTCACACCATTAACTTCCATAAAGGAGAGTTGGCTCAACAATCCTTCCAGTCATTCCCAACTACACCCAAAGTCTCTTCCCAAAATTTTGCACAGTGGCATAAATTCTACCACCTTTCTTGCACCACCCATTCTGCAACTCAGTTCTTCACTCACCCTATCATCATCATGTACATTTACTCTCAAATACGTAAGCTATTCTGATGCATAATGATTTATTTCTTTAATCAGAAATACGGAAATTGACCACTAGTAAGTGCACGAGATATATAGTCACTAATAACATACGTACCGAAAATACCCGTCGATGTAAATAAATTCGACAACAACAACAGCGAACGCTGCAGAAAACATACCTGTAAATAGAAGAAAAACATACATAAATATACAGCAGAAACATGTCAACATTTTATATTCCTTCCCTATATGTATGTATGCATGTGTGCAAGTATGTATATATTACCAAATGAATGAACAAGAGTACAATATTTTTCATATGCATGTATCAGTCTATATAAAAATCTGAAGAAATAAGCGCGATATAAATATGCATACACATATTTATAGCACGAATACAATTAAGTCACACTGATGTTAAACACATCCTAGCACAAATAGCCAAACGAAATTTAAAACATTTTGAAATAAAAAAAAAATGGCCTTAGGCAATCTCACACATACAAAACATTCAGAGTCTACGTATCAGTTTTTAGTTTTCTGTAAATGAAAACCATTGAGATGGCTATTTGTCTGTCTATCGACACTTTACTCTGTCCGTCCTCAGATCTGAAAAACTACTGAGGCTAGAGGGCTGCAAATTGGTACGTTGATCATCCACCCCCTAATCATCAAAAATATCAGACTGCAGCCCTCTAGCCTCAGTAGTTTTTATTTTATTTAAGGTTAAAAGCCATGATCGTGCGTCTTGCAATGCTATAGGACAGGCCACCACCTAGCCGTGGCTGAAAGTTTTATGTGGCGCGGCTCATACAGCATTATACGCTGTACAGAAAACTCGATGGCGCCGAAGAAACTTCGGCGCATTTTTGAGTCTTTTTTATCAATCACGAGACCGTTTCAGAAAATGACTCGGTATTTAAATCACGTATCAAAATAAGAGGGGAGTGTCAAAAATCAACACAAGTGCAATACACCACACTTGTCGAGGATATTTAAATCACGTATCAAAATAAGAGGGAAGTGTCAAAAATCAGCACAAGTGCAATACACCACATTTGTCGAGGACATGTAATACATAACAAAGCGACAGAAACACAATTTCCCCAATACTGAAAAACAATATTATCGTATACAACGTTTTGGCAGCTAAAAGCTATTTCCTGACAGCTCGGCAATCTATACGATATTATACACTATTTCGCAATATCTTTCGAACATAATTTTTTCCTCGAATAGTTGGAACATTCACATTTTAAACATTTACTAGTAAAGTTATTTTTTTTAAACGTGTTCCTTTAAACTTATTACAAAAGACTTAGGATTTAATGACTAAATCACAAAACTGAAAGGACACAAACTACGTTTTAATATATCAAGGTTACGGAGCTTAAGCCAACCAAGCATAAGATCTTGATAACAACTATATTAGTCGACAGGGAAAACGCCTTAATGCGAGAGAAAATCTGTGTATTTACGTATTCATGAATATATGAATGTATGCTGACTTGCGTATGTAAATTGCAATTACTCAAAAATGCCGACTCCAACTGAGATACATAGCTGCTAAAGGACACAATCAAAACAGCTTTCCTCATAACTACTTTCACTTAAATAAATTTTAAGTATGACAAGTCATCTCCCCATGCCGTCAAACTTTACATTAAACAAGTAATAAATGCGCCGAAGTTTCTTCGGGGTAATCGAGTTTTCTGTACAGCGTATAGGCCTAATCAGGGCCACCGAAAACAGATCAATCTTTCGGTGGTCTCGGTATAATATTGTATGAGCCGCGGCCCACGAAAATTTAACCACGGCCCGGCGGTGGCCTATCCTATATCGTTGACAGAAGCACGATTATGGCTAACTTGAACCTTAAATAAAACAAAAATTACTGAGGCTAGAGGGCTGCAATCTGATATTTTTGATGATTGGAGGGTGGATGATCAACATACCAATTTACAATCCTCTAGCCTCAGTAGTTTTTAAGATCTGAGGGCGGACAGCAAAATGTGCTGACAGAATAAAGTGCGGACGGACAGACAAAGCCGGCACAATAGTTTTCCTTTACAGAAGCCTAAAAGGGCAAAATATCAATAATCACGCGCAATCTCAAACGTAAATGAACAATGTCTAATACCTTAACATAAAATGTAAGATTATCAAGGAGAGAACCAAGAATTCACACTCCTTTGACAACAGGAAGAGGTTCCCGAGATCAAAAGATATATCCAATATTTAAGTCTCAACTCTAGATAAAAAAAGGGGGGGAGTGGATGGGGGGTCTTTGGGGACACAAGAAACCAGGACGCGACGCTGTTATAATTGCGTGGGTGTATATTATTATTCAAACAGGCATCCTACTGACCCAACACACACACACACACACACATACATACAAGCACAAGGGCAGGGGCGTAAGTTAATGAGTCTGGTGGAATACCTTAATTAGAATGAGAATATATATATACATATATGTATTTTTTTCTTTGAGGAAATTATATTATTTGGCAAACTTATTAATAAAACGATAAATTATGAAGTTAAAAATTCCTCCCTAAGTCATCTTTTGGTCGGATAAAGATTCAAAGGATTAACGGGCAAAAAACAAAACCAAAAACAAATGAACAATACGAAAGCTTAAAATAAACCTTCAGTTAATAAAACCAAACCGAGAACCAAGAGTAAAAATACAAAAACTGGACAGCGGAGGCGTTGGTTCTTCAGAATCTTTCAGAAATTTGTTGTTGGAGTCTGAGGGGGCGTTCTCTCAATGACCGAAACGACGAAAGCTCGGGTCATTCCAGGTCATTCCGAGTGGAAACGAACGATCTCCCCAGAAGGTAAAAAAAGAAAAAAACCTGGGGACAAATAAAAGAAGAGAAGATAAGATCTTCGAGATGGGACTCGACAAAAGGCGCTGAAATAATAGAAGTAAGTTTACGGTCGTCCTTTTCCGAGTCGAAGTGAACGGTTCCACCAAACAGTGTTGGATAACAAAAGGAGGAGGTCCATTTAAAGCTGCCCTGCGCTTGTCGTTCTTGCGTCTCCATTACCTTACAAAACGCGACAAAGAGATACTTCTCAGAAAGGGGGGTGGGAATAAATGGAAGCCCATTCCGTCGCCTATCCGATATAAATCCCTGCCTATGAATCTTCATCAAAACATGATGACTAAACTTTCCCTTCCATATTTTCGTAAACGTAACACTTCGCGATGACTTTTCAAAGACCCTCTTATTCTTTTATCTGGAGGCTGTTAGCATCACCGAGGCGATTCCAGATCAAAGAGATTGCATTTCAGCATGAATACACGGCACTGGAAAATATGGAACTCTTACTAGTGTTTCAAATAAACTTAACATTCGATCGACGTCAAATACCACCTAGACATTTGACCTCTTTCAGTTTTCAGTGACATTTGTCTTGCTGTGTCAGACGTCTCTGTTCTAACGCATACACAAACTTCATCTTTTACCAAAACTGGGAACAGTTTCATAACTTAACTACTTGAATTCTTCATAATATTTCACTAATCATTATCCACTCGAATTCTTCATAATATTTCACTAATTATTAACCACTTGAATTCTTCATATTTCACTAACCATTAACCACTTGAATTCTTCATATTTCACTAATCATTAACCACCTGAATTCTTCATACTATTTCACTAATCATTAACCACTTGAATTCTTCATACTATTTAACTAATCCGGCAAAGATATTTTCATACAAGTCCACATCTTCAACACTGCTGTATCTCCTCAACTCAAAAACATGGAATTGGGCCTAAATCCAGAAGTGACAGAAAGATACGTGTACCTATAAGTGACCGTACGCATTTCTGCACATTAAAACTCCTTTTTCTCCTGGCAGCACAAAAACACAAACGCATCTAGACCCTCTGAAGTCAAACCAGCGCCAAACATCAATTTCTCCATTTTCATCGTGCCCACGAGCACCATTTGATGGATGCAAATATAGATCCCGTCGAAGTACTAAGCACTTTTTCAAAAAATGGTAAAAAGCATATCCTTTCTACATAGAAAAGAACAAATTATTTTTTTAAAGCATTCAACATAGCAGCACTTCACAAAGACATCAACGAGCGGATACGTTAAGCTCACGAATATTCCGGTCGTCCGACCAGTCGAACGAAATAATCAGCAATGCAAATTGACAGTTCAAAAGCAGATGCTCATTAGAATTCTTAAGAAGGGAGACAAAGCAGACTCCTTTCTCTCTCTCTCTCTCTCTCTCTCTCTCTCTCTCTCTCTCTCTCTCTCTCTCCAGAAATCCTTAATGACAAGAGCACCGCAGCGCCTCAAACCTCATGCACAGAAGTAATTATTTGAAGAAAAGGAGGAAAACAATTATTGCTGCAGTCCAAGCCAATGAATAAAGACATCGCAGAAAAATATAACAATGATATTTGGTCAATTACTCTCTTATTTATAAGGCAGAAAACTGACATGAACAAGAACAATTTTTCTAACAGCAACTTTTAATATTATCATCGTAAAAGTAACCTAAATACACTCTACATAACCTAACGTCTTGAAATTTCAGTAAGTCAAATAAGGTATTGACAGGCATTTTCACTATACGTTTAAGAATTACTCAGAGAGAGAGAGAGAGAGAGAGAGAGAGAGAGAGAGAGAGAGAGAGAGAGAGAGAGAGAGAGAGAGAGAGAGAGAGACTGACTCTCTCTTGGAATTCTAAAGAAAACCCCAATAAAGGCTCCAATTAAAGAACTCTTGGTCATCTGCAGAATCTCATCAACAAAAACAACCAATTTAATTAACATTTCCAAACTGTGTAAAGTGATACCGTTTGGTTTTTTCCCTTTTCTAATGAGCTCCCTTATCCGTAATCAAACTAGCTCAACTTTCGAAGGAAACTGTCCCAAACTACCAGTATCCCATAATACCTGATTCCCAATGTAAACTTAAGAGAAACAGTAGCCTAACAAAATATATTGTAAGCTTTCATTAATGTTAGGAAGTAAACTTCGTTTTCATGTAAGGGATTAATTCTCGTCTTCAAAAATAAAATAATCTGCTATATTACTGACTAATTTTTTAAGGCCTGATATGAAGTCCCTAGCGCAAAGGTAACCCGAGTCGCCTTATGCATTGCTACCCTACAACAATTCCTCTTGTACTTTGCTAATTTATTTATATTTCCACCATTTATTAATTTAATAATTTATCTTTTTCTTTTCTAGTAAATGATCTCTTCTTTCTGCTTTTCCTGTTAAAGTCGGCAATATCTTTTAAATGAACACCATATTCTTTGGAAGCTCGAATTTCAAGTCAATGGCCCCTGTAGGCTTCCTCCATATGAATAGGGGGTTTATCTTCTGAATAATAATAATAATAATAATAATAATAATAATAATAATAATAATAATAATAATAATAATAATAATAATAATAATAATAATTTGATTACTAACCTTACTTCTCAAAGAAACTTTTGTAACGTCAAGTACATTTCCAACAAGCTAAAAGAAAAATAAAAAAAATATTCTCGCTACGGTTTTGACCTCAAACTAGAAAAACCATTATCCATGTGGAGAGACGAGTCAAAATCACAACCGGATTTCAGTGCACAATCAATTTCACCCTCTGAAATGAGCCTCCACTCCAGCATTCACATAAAATTATGAAACGGCCATATCATTCAGTCATAAATTCCAATCCTTATCGTGTCATAACCATTATCATGAGTGAATATTACCTCTGCTATCGGTGAATGTCTCAAATTCCAAAGTGACGCATATTTTCCAAAAGCAATCGCTTACTTAAAACAGACTAAATATTTGAAAAGTATTCGATGACTCAAAGATTTTTATTTCATTTTTTGTGGATTTTGGAATAACAAAAATCTATTTGTCCTTTCACAGAAAAATCTTGCCTAAAAAAAAGAGTAAAATGCAGAGCGATATATTCCATTCAAGACAGGGACAGGGAGTATTTCAAAGGGGCCGAGGAAAGGGCACTGTGAAGATATTGGTTTTAAAAAGTTATTTTCTTTATTTCGTATATTATATGAAACAAACGATAACTCCGTTAACATCCACCTATAATAACTAGAAATTTGTTTCAGAGGATAAAGAGTGCATTGTTTGCTGCCGAACATTTAGTTTCCTCTCTCTCTCTCTCTCTCCCTATCTCTCTCTCTCTCTCTCTCTCTCTCTCTCTCTCTCTCTCTCTCTCTCTCTCAAAACACAGGTAGGTAACCTAAAAAGGTAAATATAGAAACAGGTGGTAATTTTACAGAAAAAAGTGGGCTACAACATGAAAAATTGCAACAATTATCTCGATCTCGAGATATACACACACAAAACACACACACACACACACACACATATATATATATATATATATATATATATATATATATATATATATATATATATATATATATATATATATATATATATATATGTGTGTGTGTGTGTGTGTGTGTGTGTGTGTGTGTGTAATAAAATTCATCAAAGTTTTACCAATTTTAAAATAAATATACCATGGACCTTTGGCCCCAAGATTTGGAAATATTAACTAACCAATCCTTGCAAATTCTGGAAGTGAAAGAAAAGAACAAAAGACAGAAAAGATTTTTTTCTCTTAGAAGTTAGCAACAACGGGGGGAGGGGGGGGAACGCCATATCTAGCAGGGAACCGAAATACAATTCTTGGAGCAATTTTCCGTCCTTGTGTAAAAAGCTGTGTGAAGGAAGGGGTTGCTAAAACTACTCTTGCACTTAAAGATATTGCAGTCCAGCGGGTCCAGAGAGAGAGAGAGAGAGAGAGAGAGAGAGAGAGAGAGAGAGAGAGAGAGAGAGAGAGAGAGAGAGAAATCCAGTGGGTGTTCTCCAGTGAAGTTACCTTTTTTGACCCAAGTATCAATTATTCAATTACGGGGCAAGTCTCACAGGAGGCCGCGATAAATAACTCGGGAAATAAATATCAATAATTAGAAAGGTCAGAATGGAGAGAAACGAGACGGAGGATGTAACAGGAAAAAACAACAATAACCGTATACTCAAGAATACAACAATAACCGTATACTCAGGAATACAAAAATAAACTTATACTCAGGAATACAATAATGATCGTATATTCAGGAATACAACAATAACCTTATACTTAGGAATACAACAATCACCGTATAGTCAGGAATACAACAATAACCGTATACTCAGGAATACAATAGCCGTACATTCAGAAATACAACAATAACAACAATAACCGTATAGTCCTACTAAGGACTACAACAATAACCGTATACTCAGGAATACAACAATAACCATTTGATCATAAATAATTTTAGGTTAAACTTATAAAAAGTGAATTAAAAACTACACTCTTAGTTAAAAAATAAATAAAAAAAACTATAAGAAATAAGAAATTGAAAACTGAACAGTTTAAAGTAAAAGAAAAATGAGGCACAAAACTAGGAAAGATAATGTTAAAATTTAAGGCGAAAAAAAAAAAACTCAGTTGAGACCTTTCCTGTGGCGCAGCAGGATAACGACACGGGTGCATTGTTTTAGGGGAAATTTATAAGAGGATAATTTTCCTTTAAAAAATCCTGTCTGCAAAAATCAGAGGATGTATGAGGATAATGTCTTCCTTAAGAAAAAAGAGAAAATAGTCCTAACTGAATAATAGTTAACAGAAAACCCAAAATAAGCCCAAAAAATAAAATAAAAAAAGAAAACTTGACACAATCTTCACAAATGACTAAAAGAAACGTTTATTACTCGGCCACTTCGTCGCACGAAGAAAGAAAATGTGAAGGAGAGAGAGAGAGAGAGAGAGAGAGAGAGAGAGAGAGAGAGAGAGAGAGAGAGAGAGAGAGAGAGAGAGAGAGAAAATTTTGCACACAAAAGCATCGGTTTGTTTCATTTTCATTTCTGTGAAGAAGAAGAAGAAGGAGGAGGAGAGAGAGAGAGAGAGAGAGAGAGAGAGAGAGAGAGAGAGAGAGAGAGAGAGAGAGAGAGAGAGAGAGAGAGAGAAAAGTTTTGCAAAACCCATTTCCACAGAATAGCATCGGTTTGTTTCATTTCTGTGATGAGAGAGAGAGAGAGAGAGAGAGAGAGAGGACGCCAGCAAAACACAAACGAGGAATTAACAAGCGCAGGCCGGAGCGGAAAGACGAGGCACAGACGAGGAAATGAAAAATGGAGTGTTAAGTGGCCGTGACGTTAAAGGAGGGAAAAAGAGAATAGAGACAAAGGAGAATTAGAGTTTATGTAAGGGGCAATGCAAGGAATGGAGAAAGGTGGTTGAGTGTAGTCGCGACTTTAAAAGAGGGGAGAGGAAAGTAATAAGGAGTATTAAAAAAACTGATTAAAAAACTGGTGAAATATATAACACACTTACTCTGTGACAGCAAAAAAAGAAAAACCTTTTGGAATATTGAAAAAATAGAGGCCTTCATTGTACTGAAAAGTATATAAAACCTATGCCATGACAAAAAAATCTATAAGGAATATTAAAACAAAGTCATTTAGTATATGGAAAAATATATAATAAACTTATGCCAAAGCAAAAATAAAAATCTATTAGCAATATAAAAACAACAAAGGCATTCAATATATTTTAAAAATATATAACGTGCTGACGCCATAACAAAAAACCTTTTAGGAATATTAAAACAAATACATTCAAAATATGAAAAAGCTATTAATGAAAATAAAAACAGTAAAATTGTACTTTAAATCTACAGTATTACATAACTTAAAATACCATCAAAATGCTACATCATATCTACACTATTAAATAAATAAAAAAAAACCTGTAAAACCTAAAATTCATACAAGGGTAACACAGAGACAGACTCACAGAGGAGTAAATAAATTCGGGAAAAATAAGTAAAAAGAAAAGAGCTGGAAATAAAAAAAAACTCCCAACAGAGGGTTTGTAAAAATATACGAAGGCAGAAACGGAAAAGATATGAGCTGAAGGGATTCTCTACACAGGAATTCTTTCAGGCTGCCAGAGATATCATTCGACTAAGAGGAGAAACGCAAAACCAATACCTTGTGCTGATATTTTCAAGCAAAGCAACGATTTTTATTAAAAGAATGTGTGTGTGTGTGTGTGTGTGTGTGTGTGTGTATGTGAGAGAGAGAGAGAGAGAGAGAGAGAGAGAGAGAGAGAGAGAGAGAACTAATTTTTGCAAAATCCATAAGCACCGGTTTGCTTGATTTCTCTGAGAGAGAGAGAGAGAGAGAGAGAGAGAGAGAGAGAGAGAGAGAGAGAGAGAGAGAGAGAGAGAGCCAATATCTAGCAAACCCATTTCTACACAAAGCATCGATTTGTATGATTTATGTCGAGAGAGAGAGAGAGAGAGAGAGAGAGAGAGAGAGAGAGAGAGAGAGAGAGAGAGAGAGAGAATGATTATTTCCATATCAGAATTAACAGTAAAAGCAATTTTACCAGAAATATAAATACAGATTCAGGAATGCAAATTATTTCTCGGATTCAATACGCGAGGTCTCGCATAACTGACATACGTGGAAAGAAAATATAACATACGGACAGCTGAACGAATTGTGGTGGTGTATATATGCATATATAAGTGTATATACTTATATAGGTACAGATACAGACAGACAAAGACGCATATATACAGTATATATATATACACACACACACACATATACAGTATATATATATATATATATATATATATATATATATATATATATATATATATATATATATAATGTATAATATACATGTGTGTATAATACTAACTTATCAGAAAATAACTAAAATAGATTAAATAACGTCTGAAAACCATAACTCCTAATACACAAAAGACTACACAAAGCTAAAAATATCTGTCATGTCTGGAATAGAAATACTTTCAAGAAATATCGGTTCCTTTTCAGTCTTCTCTCGACAGAACAAAGCGAGATTTTAAAGCTGTGCTGGGAGAATGTCTCATTCTCTGGCGAACAATGAATAACGAAGGACAAAAGTTACCATACAATATACCACCTTTAAAAACTATTACATTCTGAAGTACATGTGAATACATCTGCCCTTTAATAGAGTTCAGAAACAAATTAAACTAACAAATATACCTTACTCGATTTATTGAATACTGTTGGATGAAATCAATCTTTTCCCTCAAGTTCTTTACTTTCCTCCAAAGACCACACTGTACTGATAATAACATTCTCTCTCTCTCTCTCTCTCTCTCTCTCCAGGAAACCATGAATTCATTCCCATGTGGGGTTGTTTCAAGAGCCCGCCACACCTTAGATACCTTTAAAATATTGCTTCTGCAGAGAGAGAGAGAGAGAGAGAGAGAGAGAGAGAGAGAGAGAGAGAGAGAGAGAGAGAGAGAGAGAGAGTTACTTTCCCATCAGTGGAAAAAAAAAACCATTGCACTCCCACACACCCGTATTACAGTGAATAAATGTATATTTTTCATTTTTTATGATAGTTCGTAACGCTGAACTCTTCCCGTATCAATACATGAAACATGAGAGTGACTATTTCGAAATGGCACCATCATGCTTTTGAAGCATTAAGTTACAGCTGCATGCTTCACGAAGCCGTATTTCCTTTTCGATAACACTGCTTGACTATTGTCATCAGCTGAGAGAATGAAGCTAATCACTCTTTTCCACAAAATGTCTAAGAATCTACATACGATCAGCAGCCTTTTTACATCTCGTCACTGACAATCTCATTCATTCATTACCAGTGTAATTCTGGTCTTTTTATTCTTAATCAACATAAATTAATTAATCCATAATCAGCATGCATTCATTAATCCATAACCCACAAATTCATTAATCCATAATCCACACAAATTCATTAATCCATAATCCACATAAATTCATTAATAAATATCCACATTAATTCATTAATCCATAAATCCTCATAAATCCATTAATCCACAATCCACATAAATTAATTGATCCATAATCAATACAAAATCAATATCATTCATTTACAATGAAAGCAAAGACCATCTTATACATCCATATTAGAAAAAAAACTAACTAATTCACGAGTCAAATCTAATCTAAATCCTCTATAATCAACAGTAAATCTTACAGTTTTTCCATAACACTAACATCGACGTATTCATTAGTAAACACCAAAAATCTAATCTTATTTATCTATACAAACAACATAATTCCAACCTTAATCTTTCAAAATACTCTGATATCTGATTTCATTCATCTACAAAGAACATAAAAACACATGACAATGAATGCACTCCAGCCAATTACCAAATAAAAACCATAACTGACCAATATGCTTTCAATGTCTGTCAACGTGCTTCTTAAATCAGGCATTACATCACAGTTCCATGAAGATACGAGCAACATCCGTTAGCTAAATTAACTTTTACTAACGTTTATGAAGTAAAGCATCCTTGTGAAAATTAATATAAAAGACTAAACAAAACTTCCAGAAACTAAACAAAATTTGTAGAACACCTGGGAGGAACGCGACCCTGTAGACTGTGAGCTAATCTGTTGGACCTAGGCCAGGGGACTGACTCAGTGTGTCACAGAAAATAAGGGTAGCGGGGCGGTCATTAACCCTAAAAGCAGCGACATAGCTGCTTACTTAGACACAACAGCTTTAACTTGAAAAGATATATAAAAAAATATTTATTTCAATTACTTGATAAGAACGCTTTAAAAGCCACCAGGCAATGAAGGATGAGTATGTCATATTTATAGAGAGTTATTATTATTTTATTAATATATATCACAGCCACACGTTCACCGATATTAAGAATTTTCGTTACGATCATTCTACATATGTGGATCTCATTACAAAGATGCTTCTATGGAAATAGATGTAATTACATAAATGAATTACACAACTGCAAAATATGCGCAAACTATCATACAATTTCTTCAACTCAAAATTATAGGCATGTAGTAAGGCAGTAAAGTAACTGAAAAAATGGAAAAAAATATACATATATATAATAAATTTAATTTATATACATAAAATATATACATATGTATATATATATATATATATATATATATATATATATATATATATAAAACAGCTCTTAAAACGCTTCCAAATGGGATATTCGAAGTCATTTTTGCAAACGCCTGAGTTTAAGAGAAGAATGTCAAGCCCTAGATGCCTCCTTGGTTCTAAAAATAGAAACAGGAAATGGTTATTGATGCTAATGCAATGGAATGCTAATGAGCCACCTGATTATGCTTTTATAATTAACGCAACATTTGGCACATAATGACTCCATTAGCAGTGATTATTTCCATCATTCTAGGGACGAGAATGAATGGCATTTTTCACCGTTATATTTCAAATATATTTGTCTATTCACTTATTTTTGGCATTTTCTTATATTTCTGTTCCGTTCACCTTGTTATCTTTAATTAGTCGTTATACCCTTCATTGTTTATCAATTTGTGCCACAAAATGTAATCAAGACTTTGGAAACTTGCCTAGCAAGCTGATGGTCTTTTCTGGTTTGTTCTACATTTTCACAAAAGCAATACTATAAAATTCACATTGCTTTACACATTGGGTGACCGTAAGCAAAACCGGATGAATAAGTTTTTCTCTAATATGAAAGAAGAAAAAGGTAACTATGTTGCCAACATACAGTTTACAAGACGCTCCCTAAGAAGACTTAAAAATTCTAGTTTGTATCTCCAACCACTTATCTTTTAAAATGTGTATAAGTCAAATTAAACATGAAGTAAAAATGCAAGCAATCTTTTTTTCCTGACTTGAAAGCTCATTGGGGGATAAATGCACAGATGAGAAAATGACGAGAAATCAATTATAAAAAATAACTATTAGAATAATTGCATTTGAAATAATATTTCCCCTTTCTAAACAAGGAAATATTCAAGAATGAGAAAAACGAAAGTTATCAGCTATTAAGAAAAATAAATAGTGCAATATATGACATGCCAACTGACTCACTTCCATTCTGTGTGTGTGTGTGTGTACGTGTGTGTGTGTGTGTGTACGTGTGTGTGTGTGTCAAAAAAAAATTCCAAATTACCCTATTCACAGTGGACAATTCTTTCCTCATTAAAAATGTTATTTTTGAGAATTAAAAAATTTGGTCAACGGGACACTGGAGAATAGAAAAAAGGAACTGTGTGTCAATAGGAATTCGTTTCAAATCCACGTGAACCTAATTAAAATAGGCCGCGGGGCTTAAGTCAATTTCTGAGTCACCGGGTCTATTCATTATGGAGCTACGATGTATAAGCTGAATTGAAATAAACTGGAGTCCAGAAGAAAAGAAGAAACTGTGGTTTCTATGGACATTCTCTCTCTTTTCACTATAATCTTAAGATTAGCTTTAAAGTGTTTTTGTTTAATTTTATTATTACATCCTCTCTTTTTTAATGTAATCTTTAGATTAGGCCTGAAAAATGTTTTTGTTCAATTTCATTACCAAATTTACTACGTTTCTAAACTATCTTTGTAAATGTGCAAATAATTTTTTTAATTTCAAAACTACTAATTTAACTACACCATGATACTGGGCAAAAATGGATCACTGATAACAGCTGACGGTGATGTGGTTACTAGGAAATAAATAAAATTTCTTGTCCTAGCATGGGAATGCATAATATTTATGAATAAACGCCAGTGCATATACTACGTACACATACATTTGATTTGAGAAAATACCCCAGAACTTGAAAGCACATAAAGGCTGTATATTTTGTCCCTTATAGTATTCTAAATAAAATCTTATCTCTTTATCTCTCTCTCTCTCTCTCTCTCTCTCTCTCTCTCTCTCTCTCTCTCTCTCACACACACACACACACATATATATATATATATATATATATATATATATATATATATATATATATATATATATACATATACTGTACAAAGCAGTTTATCCCTTTTCCTATCAGAGTTTTTGTTGCTGCTCACCCTCTGCTATTAACTCTTGATCTTATCAGCTTTCGTAATGGTTATCCAGCTAACTTAGAAAGGTTATCGTGTAACTCGGTCAAACTTATTACCACAATGACAAAGTTTCTTCCCATTTCTTTCATTTCTCTCTATCTCTCTTCTACCATAAAAGTCTCCAATTACTCCTCATGAAAATTTAAATTAAACGAAATTTAAATCAGTATTTTTCGGTGTTCGGGTTACTTTCTTCAAATGGCTGAACCTGCTTGTAAAAAAAAAAAAAAAAAAAAAAAAAAAAACGGCTGTTTAGATGATGTAATATTTCCCGCTGGTTTTATTACGTTGAAGCTTTGTGTCGACTTATTTCTTCCTGTCTGGAGATGCTTGTTGAGTTACTGCTCTTATATCCCTGATGAATGAACTCCCTTATGCCACAACTTTTGATCCTTTTCCTGTCCGAAGCAAGGTTGCTCGCTTTCTCTTTCTACAGGTACTTTTTCCGTCACTGCTCTTTGGAGCTTAAGGGAGGAATCCCTACCCTCCATTGGGTGGCTGCGTAACACCCAACAGACCACCTACCCCCGCACTTAATCTATGGAAATTCGTAATCTTCAGATAACACTTCACTGACATTCATTGACACTTTCTTTCAACTGAAAACCTTTCTGAACTCTTTACTACTTTTGTTTATGTTGATTCTCATAATTTTCCCTTCCTTTAAGAGGCAAGACTATCGCTTTCTCTGTGGGTTTATCTCCACCCCTCTTCACTTTCTCTCCCATTCAAACTTTTTTTAGTGCCTGGGCAGGAAAGGGCATTACACTGCCAGTCCCTTGACCTTTACTCTTACAAAAATATGAGAGAGAGAGAGAGAGAGAGAGAGAGAGAGAGAGAGAGAGAGAGAGAGAGAGAGAGAGAGAGAGAGAGAGAGTAAATATACAATCCGAGATCAAGAAAATAAAGAGAGCTTCGCTCTGGATGTGGACTCCCTACTCTAAATCCCCGATATACTCTTGTAGTCACAAATGGCAATGTCTCTCTCAACTCAACCTTACAGGGCTTTCACTGAACCATAATCCATTCTGTATCATTAAAAGACTCCTATTTCCAATTACGAACGCTTCATTAGTCTTGCAAATTAGTAGGATTTTAGTTAAATAATTAAATAAATAAGTAAATAAATATATATGCTATATATATATATATATATATATATATATATATATATATATATATATATATATATATATATATATATATATATATATATATATATATATATATTAAAATCAAAGTTTTTTCTCTCTCTTTTATCCTTCTCTTCCTCTGTTCCCTTGATTCTTTCTCTCTCTTGTATGAATTTTACGCCATCGATTTCCACGGTGCAATTTTCTTCGCATCACTCTCCTCCTCAATTATCTCCTTCCCCCTACGAAAATCCTCATTCGCGGACGCTTCCGTTTCCTCCTCCTCCTCCTCCTCCTCCTCCTCCTCCCGCAGAAGATGTGGGATAAAGACGACGAGAGGAGGCAGTTGATTTGCTTGTGCAACTCTTGGATACCAGTCCGGGCCTCGCTTTCTCTCTCTCTTTGTATGCGCGTTTGAGTTAAGCGTGTATGCGCACACATGTGTATGTATGTTCCTACGGGTGACTGAGAGAGAGAGAGAGAGAGAGAGAGTAGTAGTAGTAGTTTGGCAATATACTCCTGGGATACCAGTATGTCATAATTTCAAAAGAATGTGAGTAATTTTCAGAATATAGAATGTAACACCCACACGGTATACAGTATATATATGTATATACATGCACATATATATATATATATATATGTATATATATATACATATATACTGTGTGTGTATATATATATATATATATATATATATATATATATATATATATATATATATATATATATATATATATATATATATATATATATATAGAGCGTGTGTGTGATGAGCTGTCAAACGCTTTCCACGTAAACCAGTATAATAAACAAGGGGAACACTTCCCCGAATTATAAACATAGGAAAATCCCGTAATTAATGAGGACGTCGTACAATATACCCCTACGGAAGGTAATAATGCACTACATTAATAACATGAGAGGTGATAATTTACTATCATCCTGAACTATGAATAGTTAAAATTATTGTTAATATTCTCGGCTCTCACATATTCCAGTCTTGATGCAAACATTCCAATTGAATGTACTGTTTGCATTGATGGATGACGCGACATTTGTCAGCAGGTAAGCTAATTCTGATATAATAATAATAATAATAATAATAATAATAATAATAATAATAATAATAATAATAATACAAACACTGGGAGGACGGTTATTCAATTCCGTTTAATCAACATAATAATAATAATAATAATAATAATAATAATAATAATAATAATAATAATAATACAAATACTTTGAGAAGGATTAATCTATTCCATTTAATCAACAATTTTTTTGGTGAATGTGTCAAACCTTAATATAAACTATTGAAATGTCTTCTTTTTTTCATTTAAAAAAAACAGCGACTAATCATTTACTCTCAATGACCTTTTGATGTCTTGAGGCTACAGACTTGCCTAAAAGCTTAGCGGATAAAACTCGCAACTTACTATATATATATATATATATATATATATATATATATATATATATATATATATATATATATATATATATATATATATATATATATATATATATATATACAGAGAATAAATACCTTGTAACATCCTACTATAAGCAATGTTATACAACACGAATTTCGATAACAGCAACATTTAAATATCATGCAACAGACTTGCCTAAAAGCTTGACGACGGAAACTTGCAACCTATTTATGATACTACTATAAACATACCGCCAAGCATTTCGATAACATTTACATTTAAATATCATGTTTCTGCGACATTTCCTACCCATAAGAAATTGAGACCGGACGTTACTGCCATAAGGAAATGGCCTTCTATTTAACGTGAGCTGCCCAGGAATGAAACTGCCCAAAAGCCGCAGCCTACAATGCAAAAACACTCCAAGGGCGAAGTGAAAGGTCCCGTACAGACCACACACGCCTTATCACAGTCAACGAACAAGGATTTGGGTTTACGAAGAGACTCATAAAACAAAAAAGGATTTTGTAAAATTACTTAAAATCCCTAAGTTATTCGTTAACAAATTAATGTCATGCACATATAAATGGTCTGGCTTTAATAAAAAGTAACCACGTTACATCACAGATATGGATTAAAATTCATCCGAGATCTGTTGTTTCTGCCCTTGAAAAAGTTCCCTCTCTCTCTCTCTCTCTCTCTCTCTCTCTCTCTCTCTCTCAATAGTTGCAGCTCACGTACTTAGATGATGATTCTGATACACTCAAAAGTGTACATCCTGAGCGATTCATATCTGCTCGATAGAAGGGACTCCAATAAATGCAAGATAAAGTATGATAAATGCAACAATTATGTAACACCCAGGGCAACCCGATGTGTCTTTATTTTTATGATTTAAGACACAGGATCCGCTTTAAACACTTGCGCAAACGCAGTCGAATCTTATGTATGTCAAGGAAAAATCGTTCATTTAAATTTTCAAAGTAGTACTTACTCTGACAACTTTCTTTCTCCGATTAAAGGGTAGCCATACTTACAAATTTTATTAAGGAGAGAGAGAGAGAGAGAGAGAGAGAGAGAGAGAGAGTTATAATTTTTATTCCATTATAAATGGTTGTCGCATACACACACATACACACACACACACACACATATATATATATATATATATATATATATATATATATATATATATATATATATATATATATATATATATATATATATATATATATACTATATATACTGTATATGGGGAGAGAGAGAGAGAGAGAGAGTCAAAATTCTTATTCCATTATAAATGGTTGTCGCATACATACATAGAGAGAGAGAGAGAGAGAGAGAGAGAGAGAGAGAGAGAGAGAGAGTCAAAATTCTTTATTCCATTATAAATGGTTGTCTCATACATACAGAGAGAAAGAGAGAGAGAGAGTCCAAATTTTTTATTCCATTAAAAATGGTTATTACAGAGAGAGAGAGAGAGAGAGAGAGAGAGAGAGAGAGAGAGAGAGAGAGAGAGAGAGAGAGAGAGAGAGAGAGAGAGAGCGCAAATAACGGAAAACAGAAATTCCATACGACGTCATTGCATAAGGAAATGGTTCCACCAACAACTGAAACCACCATCCCACTTCCGGCCATAATAATTACCCTAATCATCCTGGGACACTAAAAAGTAGGCCATGCAGCCTTAGAAACAAGGCACGAAACAAAAACCATATGACAGGCAAAAAAAGAAAAGGAAAAAAGAAGAAGTTATTTACTTTTACTCTTTGGTGGTTTCATGTTCCTGTTCTGTTTCGAGTGGGATAATATACACAGCTTCGCAGTCTAAAAGTGTTTTTGAATGCTCGTGTTTCTGTACGTGATGAAAATGCATTCTCTTACCTACATCATCTAACAACTCAAAAAGTTGATATTTACTCACAGGCAGGCCACCTAATAGTGTGTGTGTATATACATATATATACATACTAGGTTGCTTACCAGAAAGTAAATATCTATTTTTGAGTTGATAGATGATATTAGTAAGAATATGCATTTGCATCAAATATAGAAACACGAGTGTTCAAAAACACTTTCAGATTTTTTCAAATATGTGTGTATATATTGTATGTATATATATATATATATATATATATATATATATATATACATATAAACATACATATACACATTACATACATACATATATATACATATATACTGTATGTATATATATAACTGTTATATGAGAGAGAGAGAGAGAGAGAGAGAGAGAGAGAGAGAGAGAGAGAGAGAGAGAGAGAGAGAGAGAGAGAGAGTTTCCCCTCGAAATCCAAATCACGTTTAGGCAAGAGCTGGTTGTCCATTAACGCGTTAGGCCTTCCGTCACATTTCCTCTCCCGAAATATTATTATTAATAACGCAAAGACTATTATTAATAACATAACGACCTCCAAAAAGACATATAAAGAGCAGAGGTCAATGAAGATGTCTCAGACTCAAAAAATGTTGCTTCATAATTTATTCGTTACATGATATACTGAGATGAAAAAGATTCAATATTCCGGAGGCCTCTTTTCATTTATTTTTAAGCCATCTAGGAATCTAGGTTCTGCAGTTATGTCTATGTGTCACCCTCCCAAACGCCCTCTTATATACTGAATCAAGTAGTAGGATATTTATAATTATAAATATATACACATTATAACCATTTAACCAAAACTCTTTTGTTTTTAAGTGCTTTTACTTAGCTGATGATAATAAAACATAAAAAAGTGTCTTCATTTCCAATCGCGTTCCTTCATTTTATCTCGTCCATACGACAAAAGAAATATAAAAAAAGGATCAGACGACTAAACAGCATAACACCAAAGATAAATTAACAAAGACACCCGTTTATGTGATATGAAAAATTATTAAATTAATTAAGAGTAAAGGAAATTCCATATGATCAAATAACAAAACGACGGACATATGTGAAACAGTAAGTAATCGCTGGGAGTTTTCAGGATGCAAAACTGTATATGAGTGAGATATGAGGCCTGAAATCTGTATAACTGGTAACTCAACGGGACGTGAAATAGCACAGGAGAAAACAAATCGCCAAAGGCGACTTCAAAATGAGGGAGAGATACGAGTTTAAAACGGTTTCATCCACTGCATGTTCCCTGAAATTCAGTTCATAGTGAAATGCAAAGAGCAGCGGGATGACTTAGAGGAGTGAATGGTATTTTCCGGGAAGAGGGTGAAATGGCCGACTTTGGTGACAAGATGCGTGAATAAGAAATACGCTTTACCTGATGAATGCAGTAGATTTAGATTGAAATGTGAAACAAAATCAGACGAAGTTATTTTGGTGAATGAATGATATTTCTGTATTGACGGATATGGCCGCCTTGTTTGACGAGATGGAAGAGGAAAAAAAATATAGTGTTTGATTAACACAGCAAGGGGTTTTACGTAAAATGGCACCCAGTATCTACGCGGCAGAAGATGATGAAACCAAGAATTTGGTAACTAACGTAAGCCAGCTGAAATAAGGTCGATTAAATTGGGCGATGCAATTAGAATAATCTAAATTTTCCTTATCTACCCCAAGAAGTATTCTTCATCACTGAAAACATTTTGTCTATGTACAGATTGTTTTTGATTCGTAATCTTTCTGCAATGAAAAAAATACATTACACGAGCAATTTCCTCTTCAAACGAACCGATTTTTATACATTATCCGGAAAACCATCAAAAGCTCCCATTCTTCAAAGAAAAAAAGAATAAAAAAGGGGGATTAATAATCACAAAGGAAAAAAAATGTCGTTTGGTCGTCTTGCCTCCAGAGGTCACCACCACCAGCACCTCTACATCTGGCGTCTTTCCCTGCAGAAAGTCATCCAGCACGGATTATAAAAAGATCCCAAATCGCACTTTTCCAATGGTGGAGGAGGAGGAGGAGGAGGAGGAGGAGGAGGAGGAGGAGGGGAGGTGGGAGGGAGAGGTCACTGAGGGGAGCAGAAGGAGAAAGGAAGGTAACTGAGGGGCGGAGGGAAGAAGGGGAAAGGGAGGATAGGGGGTGTGTGGAGGGAGGTGTAGGGGGGAGGCTAGCAGGGAGGGCAATGGGAAGGGGAACAGAAGGTAAATGAGGGGAGAAGGAAGGGGGAAAGGGATAAGGCGGAAGGAGAGGGAGTGTTTGGAGGGGATTGTTGGGGGGAGAGCCAGCAGGGAGGAGAAAGGGGAAGGGAAATGGAAGGTAACTGAGGGGAGAAGAAAGGGGAAAGGGGAGAAAGAGAAGAAGAGGGAATGCTTAGAAGAGGGTATGGGAGGGGAGGGGGAAGGGGGGGGACCAAGTTGAACTTCCCACTAAAAGCTCCTGGCAAAGGAATTTTGAAGTGGAAGTTCGGAGAGGTCGACTGCAAGCGGATTTTACAGAACACTTGAGTGAAACAAATTCCGCCTAACTTCGAAACAAATTCAATTTCAACCCAGGGAGAAAGTCCCCGTGGGGAAAGGGAAGCCCTGTAAATGTAAAAAAAAAAAAAAAAAAAAAAAATAATTTTAAAAATCAAGAAAATCATGAGCATGGTAATGACAGCATTACTAAAGTCTAAGAGTAAATACGTCGTCACGTTAACCAACTGGTGATTAAACGTTTCCATTACTTGATGATGAGGACGGAAACTTAAAACAGATAGAAGCGTTGACTGGAATGCCTGATCGTCACATTATCGACATCCATATGGACAGAATTACCAACTCATAGAACAAGGATCCTTGAAAAATTACAAACAGAACAATTTCTGTTACGAACATGGAAAGAAATACAGAAACTCAAAGCTTGTTAAGATTTTATTATTTGATTTACTGTTTCCCGGAATTCTGTCTATTTCTCTTTTGTTCAGCTATAGAAATTTTGGAAAACTGCCAAAAACGAACATTAGCGAACTTATGACACTAAAAATCCCTGTGTCTTAACTATGAAATACTTAGCCATATCTTATATGTCCACAAACTTTATTAGAACCATACTTAGGATTTGGTCACAATTTAGTTAAAAATATCGCGTATACTTCCCAAAGGTAGTATATTATTTTATTTAATTCGGTTTTTTCAGGTCCACATCAAAGACAGCCAGTGGTTGCATTTTAAGCCGATATCAAATATGATGAACAATAGCAAATGCGAAAGAAAAACAGAAAATCATGACTCATATTTATCTCTAGGACCAACTCTCTCTCTCTCTCTCTCTCTCTCTCTCTCTCTCTCTCTCTCTCACACACACACAACAACAACCTATGTATTCAAATTTATTCATCGCCTCCAAGAGAAAGCCTTATCCATCCTGACGCCTGGTACCTCCTCTCCTATTTTGCACGAACTTCCGGTATCGCGTCTTCCTCTACACCTACCATTTTCGTAAAATGAAAAAATAAATAAAAAAATAAATAAATGAAAAGTACCTGAATTAAAGAACAAACAACATCTATAAAATAAACCAAGGAGTAAAAACGAAAGTTTAAAAGGAGAATTATGGAGCGTACCATGATCTTCAGCCGATCTCTCTCTCTCTCTCTCTCTCTCTCTCTCTCTCTCTCTCTCTCTCTCTCTCTTCGCCCCCGCCCCCACCCTTGCGGGCAATGTCAACACCGTAAACCCCAGACTCGACTTGATTTGCATGTAATGTATAGGTTTTGGAGCTGGATAGACTGCTCTTTCCCGCTTACGGATTGCTCATCAGATGCACCTGGCCGAGAGAGAGAGAGAGAGAGAGAGAGAGAGAGAGAGAGAGAGAGAGAGAGAGAGAGAGAGAGAGAGAGAAAGTATGGTATAAGGGCCACAAAAGGCTGAGAGATCCGATATTGACAAAGAGGGGAATGGAAAAGAGTTCCATTGTGCTCCTATTGACCTGCCATAACATTTTCTTGATAATTAGCTGACTGTACGATATCAGCCATGGCTGAGAAAGCATGTGGCTGGCAGCCTCATCCTAAGTAGTACTACTGAGATTATATATATATATATATATATATATATATATATATATATATATATATATATATATATATATATATATATAATTATACATACATACATATCAATCCTTAATAAAAAAAAAAAAAAATCTACAAAAGCCTTACATATACAAAGGCGCAAAAGCACAGTTCTTCTCGGATGAAAGTCACAAGGTAAAATTCCCGAAATCTTCAACAAGAGCCTACACACACACATACACACAAGACATCTTGCAAAAGCTACCAGACCAGAACCTTCGAGGGAAAAGTGTCGGCCGGTTTCATTTTTCCTTCATGTCGCTTCCAGACGGGGTCAGGACCCCCTGCTGTGCAAATAAACCCATGGAATCTCAAACGTACACACACATATACACGTACACACAAAGGAACGCACGCAAAAATGCACGCACACGAAGGAGGTGCACGAGACACTGGCGAAGAAGCTGAAAATTGAGGGAGGAAACTTGAAGAAGGTAACTTCAGGGAGGAAACTTGAAGGAGAAAATCGAAGGAAGAAACCTGAAGGAGGAAATGAGGGAGAAAATTTGAAGGAGGAAACTTCAAGGAAGAAACTTGAGGGATGAAACTTGAAGGTGGAAACTTGAGGGAGGGAACCTGAAGATGGAAACTCGAAGGTGGAAATCTGAAGGAGGGAACTTCAGGGAGGAAAACTGAAGGAAGAAACTTCATGGAGGAAACTTTAAGGAAGAAACTTTAAGGAAGACGCTTCAGGGAGGAAACTTCAAGGATGAAACTTGAGGAAGGGAACTTGAAGGATGAAACTTGAGGAAGGAAACTAGGAGGAAATTTTGAAGGAGGAGACTTGAGGGAGGAAACTTGAAAGAAGAAACTTGAGGAGGTGAAACTTGAGGGAGGAAACTTGAGGGGAACGTGTTTTTCCTCTTCATTTCAAGCACGTTGTTGACACTGGTTCAATTGATCCCTGAGGGAATGCCGAGCAAACAGACAATTTAACTTATTTTTTCCCCGAGGAAGGAATAAAAGGAAGCTTATAAAAGGATAAGAATGTAAAGGGGCATGAAGACATAAGGAGATAACTATATGTAATAACACCAAACAATTAGAGATCAAGAGATTGAAAAATAGAAGAAATTCCTTTCATTCTCAGAAGAGATTGCATTACTAGTTTTTTCTAGCAAAAAATACAAATTTACTGCTTATGCTATATGAAGGGTAATAATAATAATAATAATAATAATAATAATAATAATAATAATAATAATAATAATAATAATAATAATAATAATAATAATAATAATAATAATAATAATAATAATAATAATAATAATAATAGTCTCATATACAAACAGCATTGTACTCAAAAGTAATTTGGAAACAGGCATAAATTTGAAGCAATTTCTCACAGAATGAAATACCTGAAACAGAATTCTCCCTGATTTCCTGAAAACAGCGAAAGCTAAACAACTCTAACATTTACCGTTTCAAAGAATCTAGAATAAATAAAACACCATGGAGTGCATAATGAAGCAGTTCTATATGAAATATTCTCGGACATTTAATGTCTGTGTCGCTGATACAGAGAGCTTTGAAAGCTAAGGCTGCCTTTAGAGAGAGAGAGAGAGAGAGAGAGAGAGAGAGAGAGAGAGAGAGAGAGAGAGAGAGAGAGAGACAAACGTTATCCGAGATATAATGATCGTTTCGGCATGAAAGAAAACCTAATACTGACTGATGATTTTTTTTTATGATTAACTATATAGCTTATAACATGTTAAATGAAGGATCACTTATTTAAATATTAGCATAACGTTTTAATAAAAAATAACTCATATAACTAAAATATAAAAAATAACTGGTTTTGATGGAAGTAAAATACTAGAACACCCCCCCGCTCATCGATTCCACTGGCCAAGAAGAAAATAAAACAGACCTAAGGAACTTGAATTCATTCAGAAACACAAAGCAAAATGGAAAACAAAAGGCGCGAGGACTTTCAACAGAGCATCCGGTGTTTCTTTCATTGTCTGAAAATACGAAAACTTATTTGAACTAAAAGTTTCTCACATCAAACCCGAGTGATGTGGTTCGTGTGCGGTTCTTCCATTTGTCTTTTTTTTTTCTGCCGGGGTTCCATGGCGGTCTGGCAGATTTGGAAATGTGCGCTTCTCTCTCCCTCTCTCTCTCTTTCTCTCTCTCTCTATACGGTACACAAATGAACACACTCTACCATACAGAAGAACTCTCTCTCTCTCTCTCTCTCTCTCTCTCTCTCTCTCTCTCTCTCTCTCTCTCTCTACGTCGCACAAATGAACATACAATATCATACGGAAGAACTGATGCGAGTTTCTCTCTCTCTCTCTCTCTCTCTCTCTCTCTCTCTCTCTCTACGGTACACGAAAGAACACACATTGCCACAGAAGAGCTGAATCTCTCTCTCTCTCTCTCTCTCTCTCTCTCTCTCTCTCTCTCTCTCTCTCTCTCTCTCTCTCTCATTGCAATAAAATACAGGCTTAAACGTATATTGAGAAAAGACAAATGCTAAATGAAATTGGTCTTATATTATATTCTTTTGTTTTCTCAGTCAGTATACGGCCGACAGCGCACGCGCGGAAGGACTTGATATATGAAAGGAGGAACGTTTGTATCCCCTGAGGAACAAACAATATCCCAGTAGACATTTGCAATAAATTATATAATGCAGTTAAGCAGGATTATATTAAGGCATTCCAATGAACAGTATCACCTTCATCCTAAACGCTGTGCAAAGCTGAATTAGTTCAGTCGATAAGCAAACAAAATAAATACAAATAAAAAATTACACCGGAGTTCTTAGGGGACCCACAAGCTCTAAAGACACGGCCCATTTCGTCGGGGGGGACGAGAACAACCAAGAGAATTACTAGTTTGTTTGTGAAGTAAGTCTGCGAGGTTATGGGGGGCCACATAAAATTTCAGGATGAAATTTTCTCGGGGCATTTGCAGTATATTAAAACTGTTTTCAAAACGAAGACAAGGGATAACAAGGGCGTTCGAAAACCATCCCGCAGTCTTGCGCTGAAATAAATTTGACAAGCATTCGTCTTGAACTGACCCAAACTCATTGTGTAGAATCCAAGTCATTAAGGGTTTTGGAGATCAACAAAACTGAAACTTCTGAATTATATTTAACTTATTGCAGTTGAATCCAATTGCAAAAAGAACCTGAAATAGGCTGGAAAAAAGAACAGTTGAATACGAAACATTAAAAGCCAAGAGCTAACATAAAATTCAGAAATGAAAGGCGGAAAGCTAACGACCCTTTCTCACGCATGCCTCAAACCCATTTGACTCAAACTTCGCCAAGACCCAGCTAAACGTTAAAATGAATAACTGGGATGTTTAGTCAGCAGACACACAAAGCAATATCCTAAGCCATCTTGCCAATTCGAAGGCAAACATTTGCCTCGATCCTCGGAGAAGACTTCAGATCAACAAATTCCATTAGGGTCCCATTCAAGAAATAAATTGCGGAGACGTAAAGGTGGCCGTGCTTCTCAAAAGCAAAGCATCCTCTTCATCTGCGACCGTCTCTCTGCCGGAAGTCTCAACCTCAATTATCTTCCTCCACGAAATTGTTCTCCTCGACATCAATTATCTTCCTCTACGAATTTGTTCTCCTAAACCTCAATTATCTTTCTCCACCAAAATGCTCTCTTAAGGTTTACTGAGTAAATATACAATTACCAGAAGCAGAGAAACCTAGTATAATTGTGGGTAACGAAATGCTTACCATAGAAATAACGTACCCACTTCGTTTTAATTTTCTGGTGAATGATTTTACATACAAATACTTGCGCTGAGATCATTTTTGAGCCAAATACTACAAAACCGTTGACGATAGGTTATAATGTCCGTCATTTACCCACCCGATAATTTAGCTAACTTTCCGATAAACTGACACCCGAGACAACGGAATTTTCAAGAATTCTATCTGGTCTGTAAATTCTATCTGGTCTTTGCCAAAAACAAAACCTGAACTTCTGATTTCACTGACATACAAATTCTGACTTCGACTACGAGAATTTTTTCAATAACGGGTCGTCAATTTCTGATGTTGTTTTAACGAATTTAAAGATTGTTCAGGACATTCCTTTGTTACGTCTTTACTCATTGTAATGGTAAATAGTGTGACATGCCTTTAGTTTTCTGAAAAGAAAACTATCGTGCCGGCTCTGTCTGTCCGTCTGCACTTTTTCTGTCCGCACTTTTTCTGTCCTCCCACAGATCTTAAAAACCACTGAGGCTAGAGGGCTGCAAATTGGTCCACCCTCCACTCATCAAACATACCAGATTGCAGCCCTCTAGCCTCAGTAGTTTTTATTTTCATCTAAGGTTCAAGTTAGCCACAATCGTGCTTCTGGCAACGATTTAGGATAGGCAATCACCGGGCCGTAGTTAAAGTTTCATGAGCCGCGGCTCATACAGCATTATTCCGAGACCACCGAAAGATAGACCTATTTTTGGTGGCCTTGATTATACGCTGTACGGAAAACTCGATCGCACCGAAGAAACTTCGGCACATTTATTTACTTGTTTAATTTTTAGGCAGTTTAAAATAAAATAGGTCGAAAGTTTTTTGTGTGTGAAAAGCACTTACAACCTTTTGAAAACATACCTTACAAAAAATATCTTTTGTTAATGCAGACAGGATGAGTAAATGTTTCGCAACATTATTTGCAATATTAACAGGAAAACTCGGATTGAATTTGAGAGTTAAGTGAATAAATTTAAATATCACAACTGAATTTCCGTTGTAACGCGCTGTTTCAATATTATTATACCACCTGCAAAAGTGTTTTCATCACCATTACCAAAAACTATGAACGTAGCTTTTAACAAAAGTACAGTGGGATAATTTGATCGAATGGTTACATCACTGGTATCACATTCAAAAGTACTTCGACATGGAAAATGCATTACAATTTTTAACGAAATAAAACTGTGAGTAGGAGATTTAGTACTGTTTTTTTTATGACCATCCAACAATAATTTTATTTTTTTTATTACTTTTTTCTCAAACCGAGTCCGAAAAGACTCAAGTTGACATAGCTCTACCAAGACAGTGATGGGGTTAGATTTTTTCCTTTCGGTGGGGGTGGGGGGGAGGGGAATCGGAGGGTAATGGCATACCTGTCGCTAGGATAACTGATCACAAAACTCTGGGAAAGCTCATAAAAGCAAAGCTGAACGTTCAAAACGGTAGTGCAATGATTATCAATAATCTTGAGATCGTAATCTCAAAAGCCCATGTAATCTCCTGGTTAAAAAACCTTTCGAAGTAGAGAATAAAGCCTAATTTCCCAATGAATTAGACTTTAATGACAAACATTTTGGTTCATCTCTGCCAAAGAGAAAGGAACAAAATTAAAACGCCCAACATAGCAGCGGAGCAACCACGCAAGAGAGAGCTATACCCAGCATCTAAGGTAATTACCAAGATTCCTTCGGGCATAGTCACACCCGAACCCATTTGTTTCAAAGTTGGGGAAATATTTACTTTCGAAAATACAGATGGGCGAGAAGAGGGAATTTCATCATCCTCTACGAAAGTCAGAAATGAGAACTGAATTCGCTCACAGAAGCAGAGAAACGAAAAATCTTAGTTTGTGCCCGACTTGGGATCTGCCTAGATCTGTGCGGGAAGTTTTCAAGACTGACTGACAATCGGTGCTGGATTTCGACGGAAGTTCGTCCGCTCAGCAGAGAATGACGTCACACTTCGAACAGTGACGTCAATACGGAATTTTTTTTTTCCGTAATGCCTCTTTCATGCCCCAAAACAAATACAAATTCAATACCCACTTTTTGTCTTTTAATTTTTTTTAACCACTTCTGTATTTATTAACGGTTTCACGAGTATAATATTCGCAAATGGAACTAAAATGACCTCTTGTGAATGAAAGGATCGGCGGAAAATCTAGTGAGCCAGGGTTCACACTTCCTACAAGGTAAGTAAGACTTACTTTCATATTGAAAACGCCTACGTCAAGTAACAGTCTTCATGAAACATTATTAATAACGGAATTTAACATTACACGAGTGTTACAAATGAAACATATAATGTATCATATCAGTATTGTAAGACAGAGACCTCTGTCTTAAGGGTAACACTTAGTGTAGACATAAACGGAGTTAATTGTGAAACAGAAATTGAGCAGCAGTTTTGATAACTTGGAATCCAGAAGACTGAAGAAAATGAAAATGCAATTTTGCGGAAGAGGGGGCCATTCACTTGAAACAACCTGGAATAAGGAGGGTCCTATGGGTCCTTCAAAAATAAGATTATATATGGGGAATAAGTTCCACCTACCGACAAAGATCATTCAATGCGTCCATCTGCCTTTCCTCAAATAGAAAAAGCCAATAAGGGTATGAGCTTCTAAACAACCTAAAACCTTCATTTTTGGAGGAGAACCCGAACAGCAGGCAAGCTTCCTTACCTGGCCAAAATGTAATTCTTGAGAATAATTTGAGAGAGAGAGAGAGAGAGAGAGAGAGAGAGAGAGAGAGAGAGAGAGAGAGAGAGAGAGAGAGGCAAACATCACCTGCATACCTGGGACACTACAGTGCGTTTACGGAATATCATCTCTGATAAGCACCCGAAATTGTTCCCGAATTCCAACTATGCATTTTAATCAAGGCGAATTCAATTTGAATTCCTTTCCCCTGTCAGAGCAAAAGGGTTCGCATGGAAATCGGGCAAGTATTGGATCGGGCCAAACGCACCCCGTCCCTACACCTGCCATGTCCCTCCGGTATCAAGCCCCCTCTCCCCACGGCCTCCCAGGACCCCCGACAGGGACACCGCGTGAGTGGAACTGTCAACAACACCTGACGAGCTTACCCATTCCCCTTCAGCAGAAGATATTCTAGGGAAAAAAATGAAAAAAAGGGAGAAAATTTTTTTATATATTTCATTCTCTCTCTCTCTCTCTCTCTCTCTCTCTCTCTCTCTCTCTCTCTCTCTCTCTTTGAACAAGTAGATCAATGCGAAACCCCGTGTTCATAGTCAAAAAGTAAGAAAAAAATATTTTTCATTCCCTCTCTCTTTTTCCCTTTCTCTCTCGCTCTCTCTCTCTCTCTAAACAAGTAGATCAATGCGAAACCCAATGTTCATAGTTAAAAAGCAAGACAAAATTATAATTTTTTTATTCTCTCTCTCTCTCTCTCTCTCAGAACATGTAGATCAACGCGAATTCCAGTATCCCATAAATTACAGTGTAATACGGGACGTCAACAAAAATATGTTTACAATAAGCAACATAAATTTTCTTCTAGATGCTAAAAAAGCAATCAAAAGTGCCGTATAATGGCAACCAAGATCAAAAATAAGGAACTGCAACAAGTAGGCCACACTGAGATAATTTACATGTCCCCCCAAAAGGGTGCGTCCACACAGCTGTAAAATATGTCATAAACACACATCAGTAACTTATCGCACAAACATATTACAAACAGGCTGAATCTAAGTCAACGACTTATTTAGCTCCAGCCGCTGCTTCACACGATTATGCAACATTTGCCAAAGTTCGTTCTCCACTTCAGGTCACTGACTTGTTTTCAACCTGTTCGTGATATGGATACCATAAGTTGCCGACGTGTGTTTCTATATTTTACTGTAATGTGGGCGCACCCTAAGAGGAGGGGTGACTCTTCTTTAAACACCTGTAGTAAATTGTAAGTATTCTGAATCTTGATAAAGGATAATCTCAAGCTAACATCACATGAGGTGCCGAACGCAATTTACGAAAAAAAGACACGATTATAAGCAGATTCAAGCGACCCGTACAATACGTGTTTGAAGCGATATTTGAACAAAATGTCGACAGACCAGAAAAACTGTAAAAATGAGCACAAAAACAAAAAGCAATTGTACTGAAGGTATTAAAATTCACTACGTTACCAGCTGCCAGTTCAAATATGCTCTCCAGACCGAGACAGGCTAGAAAAAAATGTATATTTCGAGAACGGAGGCAAACAAAAGACAAGTGACAAGCGAAAGTAGCAGAACAAATCTGGTTCACAAATGCAGAAGCGAAACTCTCTGCACTTTCAGTTCGACGTAAATACATCGGAGACCTTTGATTTTAGGCGGAAATAAGGAACGAAAAATATTTTGAGAAAAGAATGGTGATTAACGGAGGGGCACTGAAAATGAAGCAGTGATTGTAGTCTGGGAAAAAGATTTAGGATGTTTTTAAAATCTAAATCAATACAACTGCGATGCATTCTACTAGGCCCAACTTATATTACCTTTGTTTTCTAAAAAAAAGAAAAAAAAAAAACTTTTGTATTCTAAAAAAAGCTGTATTGCCTTGTATTCTAAAAAAATTAGAATTACCTTTGTATTCTAAAAAATCTTATCTTTATATTCTAAAGAAACTTATATTACCTTTGTATTCTAAAAAAAAAATATTACCTATGGATTCTAAAAAGAAATTATATTACCTTTGTATTCTAAAAAAAACCATTATTTTGTTCTAAAAAAGCTTACATTACTTTGTTTTCTAAAAAATACACTTATATTACCTATGTATTCTAAAAAAATATATATACCTTCCTATTTTAAAGAAAAAACTTTTATCTTTGTATAATAAACTATATTACCTTTGTATTCTAAAAAAAACTATATTACCTTTGTATTCTAAAAAAAACTATATAACCTTTGTATTCTAAAAATAAAAAAAGTCAGCACTTCAAGAGAAACAAACGGATAAAGATGGCGACTGCGCACATATTATACAATATCTCTATATCCAAGATCATAAGGCATCGTGTATCAAAATATCCTTACGGAAAAACGTTGCAAGACCAAACTAATGGAGGCTAATGTTACAAAAGACGGGTAGCATATCGGATTATTATCCGAGATAATAGTTTTTTCCCCGTAGTAACCTAGATCACATTACAGGATTGTATGAGTCTCAAGACGAGCATCAATATTTATAGGCAAGAAGGCTGTCAGCCCTGGCCGAGGGGAATTCTGCGCTGAAAATATGTTGCAGATCATCGTACATTAAGACCCTTAGGCATGGCCATAAGCTGCCGAATGTTAATAAAAAATAATCCACGCAATAATAGAGCTAAGCACAGACAATCAAAATTTAAAAATCAATAAACAAAAAACGCACAAACTTTATCTCTAAAATGTAATGATAAGATAAAACTTAACGGTAATTAGTCATGGAACCCCGAGAAACCTTGACACTGACAAAACTAACAGCCTCAACTAAAAAAAACATGATGTATGTTAGACGGGATCTGCTTTGGATTTCTCTTTCTGCATCTGTTTTCCTGCCTCATAACATTTCTGGTCCATTCCTTCGTGGTTAAATCCTCTCCTCCTCGTCCCTTTTTCCTTTTTATGATTTCCTTAGGTCAAGGACTAGCAAAGGGCATTAGGTTGTCAGTCGCAACCAAAATGGCCTTAGCATTTAATAAATCTGAAGGCCGAGAGGTCTAAAGGAAGACGCTTCACAATTGAATAATGAACTGGATAATCTCTAAATTAACAAGAAAGCAGCATTAATTAAATGTGAGGAATTGCCTTTTTCTAGACACGAAAGTATAATTCTTCAGACTTTAATACGTAAAAATAAAAGATCTTTGGTTCCTTATCGCACAAAACGTACATGGGATGGACACTGGTTGATAAGTACGTGTCCATGGTTCATGAACCGTACAAAGGGCGGAAATTAAACTTTCTTTTTTTGACAGCGTTCGAAAACATCTTGAAGGGAGAAATAGGCATTCAATATTTCGATGAATAAGACATGTATAAGAACCATCTGAATTCTTTGGTTCTTACTTTCACATCATATTCTCTCTTCAACTCAAGTCAGAAATTCGCCCCAGCAACTCTTCCCCAACCCTCCCGAGCCATCAACTTCTTACACAATTCTTCTATTTTCCCCCGCCCCAAAAATTTATTATTTAATTTTGTAAGTGCTGAGGAGAGAAAAGTGGGCAAGACAAAGACTGCCCGACGCAAGTGAACAAAAAAAATGTAATAAAATTCCTCTCCTGGGCTGAAAAAAATAGAGGCATAATACATCCAATATTTCAAAATGAAATTTATTATTATTATTATATAGAACGTCACCGACTGACCCACGCTGCCCTTTGATTAGCAAGGGCGCCCGCGCGCGCGTAACGAGCCTTTCCGATGTTGCTGCTGCTGCTGCGTATCCCAAACCTTATGCAAATGAACCCGAAAACTAAAGAGGGCCAAGCATATAACCCTAATATAACAGGTCCAGTGCCTACGAGATCATATCATCAATGATTCAACTGACAGCTTAATTTGAGCCAGCTCTCTCACACGCCCCCCGCCACTGGGTCAATATTTCTCTCTCTCTCTCTCTCTCTCTCTCTCTCTCTCTCTCTCTCTCTCTCACTGCTCACGAATTTTCCAGCAACAGCAGCACAGGCGAGGTCTGAGGGAAACACGTTTCGCTTTATTCCGTTAATCCACTTTTCATGTTTTTGCGTGAAACGTTTTTCGCCTGAGAGAGAGGAGAGGGGGTGGGGGGGGGGGGCTGACTATCACACTCTGAGGGCCAGTTTCAACATAACATTATTTTAATTATATTTGCAAGTGATTTTATCTCTACTTTCACTTGAAATACTTTAGAGATGATTATCACTAGTAAGATAAGGAAAGCAATTTTACGAATTAAATATGGTACAAAATGCACTAGGGAAGGGTAGTTACATAGTTGTGATACGGATATTCATTTGTGACAGGAGCAAAGGGGCATCCTAATCAAATCCACTGACATACATTTATTCACGAAATATATATCTATATATACATATTATATACATATATATATATATATATATATATATATATATATATATATATATATATATATATATATATATATATATATATATATCCGGTAGAGTAGCATAAACCCGATGACTCACATAAAAAGAGAATTACGAGTAAGCTGATACAGGTCTCAATTACCTTTGTAGAGCAGGTGTCTTGTATTCTTACCTCGTGATCACAGAGTTTTATGCACTTAAAACCTAACACAGTGTGCGTGTGTCAACAGATACATCGATATCAAACACAAAATCCATTAGCAAAAAACTCAATAGCCCGGGAAAGGACAGCAGACGTGTTTGAGTTAATAATGAGCCTCTGCAGAGAACAAATCAAGTCAAGGTCATACGACACTTGGCCAACTCGACCAAGGCCTGCTCTTTTCTTTCTTTCTTTCTTTCTTTCACGTGTCATTTGGCCCCGGTCGAGGTGGGTCTCTCTCTCTCTCTCTCTCTCTTCTATATATAAATATACGGTATATATGTGTATAATATATATGTATTCATAAGTATATATATATATATATATATATATATATATATATATATATATATATATATATATATATATATATATATATATATATATATATATATATATATATATACATACGTATATTATATATACAGTATATAATATATATATATACATAATATATATACTGTATATATACATACGTATATTATATATACAGTGATATATATATATATATATATATATATATATATATATATATATATATATATATATATATATATATATATATATATATATATATAAAAACAAAGATCCTTATATTATCGGAAAAACGACGTCGAACGAAGCCCGCATCACGCAACATAAAAAATGTCATTTGCCAGACATTCACCATCTCGAAAGGATAAAAATCTGGCAGCTTCTATTAACATCTTTCTATTACCTGCATATCTCTCATCACTTCCCATCAACATTATTGCTATTACTTGTACATCTCCCATCAACATCCGTTCTATTGCCTGTACATCTCCCATCAACATCCCTTCTATTACCTATATGCTTCCCATCAACATTGTTGCTATTACTTGTACATCTCCTATCAACATCCTTTCTATTTTACCTGCACATCTCCCATCAACGTCTTTTCTATTACTTGTACACCTCCCACGAACATCCTTTCTGATACCTGTTCGTCCCCCATCAACATCCTTTCTGTTACTTGTACATCTCCCATTAACATCCTTTCTATTACCTGTACATCTCCCATCAAAATCTTTTCTATTACTTGTACACCTCCCACCAACATCGTTTCTTTTGCCTCGGTAATTCAACTTGAAGAAAACACCGTCTTGTGTATCGAAATCTGGGCCTTAGAAAGCCTCAGTGATATATGGATATATTTATTCAAGCGGTCGTCAGTAGTTTCCACACTTTCACACAATGTGTCTCGTCATCTTAAGAACCTCAAGTCTCAAGTTGGAGAGTTGGAGAGACAATTTGTAAAATGTGCGAAAGCTGCAGAAGACATAATAGATACATCTTTACATCTGTGGATTTCTTTACTTTCATGTAATACTTCAGGTGGACTCGTCTTCTCACCAACACTTCCTTAATACCTACTCGTAATCCCACAACAATTATTCTTCCGATGAATAAACTAATAAACCGAAGAAGCCAGAGAATAAGCAATCATTTTGGCATGGGAAGTTACATTAACAGGTCAAAGGCTGAGTAAAACTTTTGATAAAAGTTAATTACATTGCTTATCCTCCACATGACAAGCATCATTATGCATCTACATATTCCTGGCCGCGTCTGAGCTTCATTATATTTGCCTTTGTGAAAGGTTAGTTTTCACGCCAGAATACTGATTTTGGTGTTCCTGTAAAACTGAATAGCAATAATTAATTATAGCATGTTCAAAAAAGATAACGAAAATCGAGCCAAGATGGCGAGTTGAAATTTGAAAAAAAAACAAGGATTTCCACATATCACATGAAAGTAATTTATTTAATTCTTTAGCATTATGCAAAGAAATTTATTTAATTTTTTAGCATTATGCAAACCACAATTACTGTTAGTGCATGCAACTTTTGACGGCATAATAATGAAAAAAAATTCTTATGTTAAAACGTCATATTGTGCTCAAAATAAACCTGGACATTTTTTGCTGCTGCTTTTTTTTTTTTTATTTAACGGTGGTCTTGATAAGTTGCACCTAACGATCACCTTGCGTGCTCCTGTTTTAATGCACCTCACATCACCTCAAGGTCTACTCCCAAATCATTCCTGTCAACAAAAGAAGAGAGAGAGAGAGAGAGAGAGAGAGAGAGAGAGAGAGAGAGAGAGAGAGAGAGAGAGAGAGAGAGAGGACCTTCACCTTTATTCAAATACTTCATGATCGACAATTTTTTTACCGCAAAAGAAAATTATGTTCCCAATTGTGTATTGTATAATAATAAAAATTACATAAACTCTTACAAAAAAAAATACACACATGCACACAAGCCCTCATAAGCATGAGCATTCGTAAACTTTAAAAAAATTATATAAATTATATGCTCGTCTTTTATCTGCCTAGGATATTTCATAATCAGATAAAGAGTTCATTCTACCAAAGACTCCACAATTAATTTCTGAATCCTGTCCTGATTGCAACAGGACGTAGCGACAGGAACGAATAATTAGGTAATCTTTAATGAAAGACTCTCTCTCTCTCTCTCTCTCTCTCTCTCTCTCTCTCCAGTACATACCCAAACAAAAACTCCAGCCTTGATCAAATAAGGAGATGGTCCCTTCAACCTTCAAATGCCACTTGCATCCTCCGCCCTCATTCTATCTCCCTCAACCTTATTACTCAAACATACACAGCCTCCTCAACCTTATTACTCAACCTTACCCGACCCCTCGTCTTTTTCTTTTTTTAAGTTCAACCGTTACCAATAACTTCGTGACTTCTATTGTATTCCTGGAGTAAGTCCATCACACTGTATCTTAAGATTAACTGAGTAATTTCCTGAATAACAATTTGAATAACAACTTGAATAACGTTCTCCTAACGTCTTCCACTCGATAAAATTATTTTCACCGTAGGCTGCCTACTCCATTCTCTCTTCCCTCTCTTTATTCAATGTTTCCTCACCTACTTACATCCATTAAAGGGTTCCATGGCTCTCCCACCCCCATCCACCAACCGCCTACCACCTACACCCGTCTAACTGCTCTTAAATGCATCTTTACTCTCCCGTTGCATTACGCTTTTTTCTAGCCAAACCCTTCCCAGCTGCCTGCTTCCTTCCACTCCCCACAAGATAAATGCGTCGTCTTTCCAAAATCCAAATCCAGATTTCGGGTTTATTTTGGACACATACATACACGAACGTGATCTGCGTCTGTGTGTGTGTGTGTGTGTGTGTGTACGCTGTATGCGCTTTTCTTTCTTTTTTATGTGTACGTTGTACGTACTTTATTTTTACATTTTTGTGTGTACGTTGTACGTACTTTACTTTTTTATTTTTCTGTGTACGTTTTACGTACTTTACATTTTCATTTTTTTGTGTACGTTGTACGTACTTTACTTTTTCGTTTTTTTTATTGCTTGTACGCCATATGTACTTTTCTTTCTTTCCTTTTTCATATGTGTACGTTGTACGTACTTTTCTTTCTTTCTTTTTCATGT
>NC_089754.1:37892383-37907383 GCF_040412425.1 Macrobrachium rosenbergii | reverse complement strand
TCAATAAGGACCCAAGAACAAGAGAAATTGTTTGGTAAGAATCCGTAAGCCGATAAAGGCTGTCATCAGAGACGTGTCATGACTAATCGTTCATATTCTTTTCTCCTCAAAAGGGGTAATTTGTTCTGTATAAGACAATGATAGATGACAACTGGAAAGACCAGCAAATACAGTGGCCCATATTTCATGAAATTTATTACCTAGTACGGTTAATAATTATTAACATATGACAAAAACACTATGCATGAATATCAAGCGGTAACAAAAATTAAACAGTTATATCAACTGTCCATGAAATTATATTAGCAGGGGTAATCAACATTCAACCTGCAAATATTAAATTTGACGAATGAAGCTTGTTTGTAATATATAATTTCTGATTCACATATTTTTTACCTTATCTGCAAACGCTATGGAGAGTCGTTAAATCATTAAAACATGCAAAAAATGAAGAAGCATCAAGGTGCTAACGGTAATGCAATAAAGTATGCATACAGTGAATTGTAGACAGAAAATGCCATTACAACCCAAAGATTATATTAACAAGGATATAAAACTGAAATACAATGGCAATTAGTTTTATTTCTAAAGTACAAAATATAGCGAGGTGTGTTACAGCAACTCACCCTTTCTAAAGTCTGAGGGATTCAATAACACCGAAGTAGGAACAGATTCTTCATTTACTTCCCCTTTGTATTCAAGGCTTACAGTGGGGATCGAATCCAAAAAATAGGCAAAATAAAAAGTTTTTTTAAGTGTGCCACAGAGTATATCAAGAAACCCAAGTTTCTGGTGAGCGGACACGTAGACTCTCTATATTCCAGAATACAAAAACGAATGGTCACGGAAGACTCTCTATAATCCGGAACATACAAACGAACGAAGGAAATCTTTCTAAACTGTGAATAAAAGAGAGACGAGGAGGAGTAATCATGTCGGGGAATCTCCAATCCATCAATCAGAGCACAAATCAGGCGTTCGGCCACGATGGGCAGCAGAGCAAGACTTGCTCCGATAAAAAGAGAATCCAATTTCTTATCGCAGAAACACGGGATTGGTGCAAATCGTCTTTCTTTATTTTGCCGAGAAAAAATATACTTACACCACGAAGCACCATGCTTACAGAAGCAAGCACAAATGCGAAATAAAGGAAGTGCGAGTGGATGGATATCTTTCAGATTCAGTCGTATTAATCTTAGACTGAAAGAATTCTTTGTCTCTTGGAATTGTACGGTGACACCAAAGCAGAATTCAAAGCGAATTTTACGGTAATGAAGCATATTCAATTTTCTAATTCAGTAGCTTGTTTAATAAATTCCGTGTGGATTAAAGATCTTGTCAAAATAATGCTAAAATTTTGGTATTTAATTTGCATTAAGATTTACTCTCAAAAATTCTTATCTAAGAAAGCCACTTTGACCGAAACTATCATGAAAATGCAGGTAATAAAAATGAAAATATTTTTGACTCAAGGATTCATAACCTATCACAGAAATTTATCAATTTCTAATAGCCTTTAAGCCTGTTCTTGCACAGAACTCGGCCGTGTCAAAATTAATTAATTGCTTATAGTACTTATTTAAAACATATACATTTTTTGCAACAATTATTTAAACCTACCCTATCTCATCCTTATCCATTTATTACATTTATTCACACCATACCGACGCCTTATCATTTTTTTCTACAAACCTTAGCCGTGTCTATCATAATTTAGAACATGCAAAATAAAAACTACTTATACTGTACAACTAAATGTACTAACCTACCTTAACTATGAGAGCCAAGAACGCCACTTTACCAGTTAAAGAAACAAACACTAGTTTCATTATCAACACGTCCCACAAGATTCGGGAAATGTTTTTATCACAAGAGCAGGAGATTAAAACCGGATACAAGAGGTCGTCTCTTTTGCCTTTAGTGTTTAGAAAAAAAATCCAGATAACACTGGGCTGATTATTTACAACCGTCTACGTCTGTTTATTTTTTTTTTTAGCGTGAAAACTGATATACATACTAAATCGTGTATACTGTATATGTATGTGTGTATATATATATACATATATATATATTTATATATGTGTATATGTATATATATATATATATTTTATATATATGTATATATACATACACATATACTGTACATACATACTATATACATTATATATATACACTGTATATATGTGTGTGTGTATGCATACATACACGTGTAATGTGTTTGAGAGAGAGAGAGAGAGAGAGAGAGAGAGAGAGAGAGAGAGAGAGAGAGAGAGAGAGAGAGAGAGAGTACTTAACACTGTAATACCTCATACCCAAAATTGGACCTCCCTTGCACAGTGGCGCAGCGAAACTAGCCTCTCTAAGCTGTCGGAGTTAAACTAAGCAAATACGCGAGCAGCAACGGCCAATAATCCCACAGCAATGCGTAGTAAAGTAGTTGTAACGCTTCTCGTTACGTGCAAAAGGACTTTCAGGAAGCATGGCTTATTACGTTCCTGTCACGACTAATATTTTCTGGTCTTTTTACCATCTTGGAATGACGTGGTCGTTTACGCATGGGTGCCATAACAAGAATAATTTCAGTGGATTACATGTTATTAATGTGCAGCTTGCAACAGAATATGTTAGGAAAACAATGTGGACTAGACAGATGGACAATGACCTCCCTATATTTTCAATACACATTCTAACAGACAGAATAAAATGCGGGCCTGAAATTACACCTGAAAATCAACATCAATTCCCTGACAAGATTCATTTCTATAAAATCTCCTTATAACCATTTCTTTAACCATAATCGCTTACTCAATAACAATAATTGGCGAACATATCAGAACAATACTTCTCCACTTATATCATCTTCCGCATCTCCTTTAAGATAACTTATTTAACCTTTTCAAATGTAAAATTAAACTAATTAGGGCACTGAACTCCAGAACTCAAGGGACAAAAAACAAATAAAAAAACTCAGCGGTTTTTGAGGGCAGGAATACAATTTATCCCTTCCGATTCAGAGACGCTTCTGTGACATGTACGATGCTTTGGAACTTGCGTTCCCCAATTGTGGTCTTATTATGTTTCAAAAGCTGTAGCTCAGATTACCTAAGTTGTTTCATATGCAGTAGCTCTGCCTTCCGAATGACCTAAGTTGTTTCAAATGCTATAGCTCTGCCTTCCTAATAGTCTAAGTTGTTTCAAATGCTGCAGCTCTGCATTCCAGATAGTCTAAGTTGTTCCAATGCTGTAGCTCTGCCTTCCTAATAGTCTAAGTCGTTTCAAATGCTACAGCTCTGCCTTCCGAATGACGTAAGTTGTTTCAAATGCTGTAGCTCTGCCTTCCTAACAGTCTAAGTTGTTTCAAATGCTGCAGCTCTGCCTTCCTAATAGTCTAAGTCGTTTCAAATGCTACAGCTCTGGCTTCCTTATAGTCTAAGTCGTTTCAAATGCTATAGCTCTGCCTTCCGAATGATCTAAGTTGTTTCAAATGCTGTAGCTCTGCCTTTCTAATAGTCTAAGTTGTTTCAAATGCTACAGCTCTGCTTTCCGAATTATCTAAGTTGTTTCAAATGCTGTAGCTCTGGCTTCCTAATAGTCTAAGTTGTTTCAAATGCTATAGCTCTGCCTTCCGAATGATCTAAGTTGTTTCAAATGCTGCAGCTCTGCCTTCCAGATAGTCTAAGTTGTTTCAAATATTGTAGCTCTGGCTTCCTGATAGTCTAAGTTGTTTCAAATGCAGTAGCTCTGACTTCTTAACGGTCTAAGTTGTTTCAAATATTGTAGCTCTGCCTTCCAAATAGTCTAAGTTGTTTTAAATGTTGTAGCTCTGCCTTCCGAATTATCTAAGTTGTTAAGGAACAAAGTTAAGAGAAGTATATATAAGGGCAATTACAATATAACTTCACAGTGTAAGCAGTTATAATAACCGTAGGGAACATGCCTTCGAAGCTGAAGATAAATAAGACAGCGTTTCACATTGGTTTTATGCCTCCCTCAGGCCTAGCTTACACGTACAGTTCTCAATTCCTCTTGCAGAATCTAATATTTTGGAAAATGGCCCATTTAGACGTCTAAGTGCTTGAGAGAGAGAGAGAGAGAGAGAGAGAGAGAGAGAGAGAGAGAGAGAGAGAGAGAGAGAGAGAGGTACATCGTGTTCCCCTCCTCTCTCTCAAGTATTTTTCAACTTTCTTTATAGTAATACAAAAAATAAGTCTAGTGGAAATTCATTTACAATAAGACATTATAAATCTTGTGGAAAAAGACTGCTGTATAAATTTTCCTGTTTGAGTTCCAGATCACAAAACGCATCATTCGCTACCAGATATGTTTTGTAAAGCGTTTATTAAATTGGCATTCACTTATAAGCTTCCAAGTCACGAAACCTTGAACTTTGCTCCTAATTTTATTTCCTGTCAATTATCCAATTAATAATTTACAATAAACGCTTAATAAGGGATATATATCAGTTCCAACGCTAAGATTCTCCCGCCCCCGGAAGGGATTAAAAACTGTCACATTTGTATCTTATAAGCAGAGAGAAAATGGTCACAACAATATAACAGCCAAATTCTCTGTTCTTACAACGTATTCTGATTTTTCCCTAAACACCCCACCGCCCACTGCGTAACACATCGCCCCTTTCGTTCAGCTGACTGACTGGGAATTGGAACTGGAACTGGAATATAAAATTTAAGCCTAAGGCCAAGCGCTGGGAGCCACAAGATCATACAGTACTGAAAATAATGTTGAAACAATTGTTAGGAGGGAGTGGAAAGAAAGAGATATAGTAAAAGGAATGGAAGGACGCTGCAAAGAGCCTACAGTGCCCACGTGAGGTACACTGGCGGCACTACCCAGCTACGGGGACTGACCAACTGGCCTCTGTCCTGTCTCGCCGAAGCTGCTTAGTTCATCTTAAGCGGTTTCGAACCACCAGACCTCAGACCAAGCACGCCTTACGACATAAGCGGCGGGGAATTATAACGCTCCCTCAGAGGCTCGTTCCCGTGGGGAGGGGTGGGGAGGGACATAAACACGTGCACTGGTCCTATTCCCCTGACTTACAATCATGGACGGCGGCAATTACACAGGGCTGTTTCCCCACGCACAACTTGGCTCTATAGCGCCATCTCGCGCTCTCCCACGACGCATTTCGGCCGGATAAATTTCCCCAATGGCTCTCTGCCTGAAGAGGAGATCGCAACAACTTCTCTTTAATATTGAGAATCTCTCTCTCTCTCTCTCTCTCTCTCTCTCTCTCTCTCCTCCTGTCAAAAAGAAACTTTCAAGACTCGTTCTCCGGCCGCCTGAGAAGTTTGGATTGCTCTTTCACAACGGTAACTTGAAGTGATTAGAGCAATTATTGTAGTTCCAAGTCCGACTTGATTGTCATTTGCGTAATAGAAGATAATACGAATTAGCGGCTCTCTCTCTCTCTCTCTCTCTCTCTCTCTCTCTCTCTCTCTCTCTCTCTCTCTCTCTCTCAAGTTAAAAACAAAATAATCTTCATCATCCATTAACCACCTTTTCCCTCGCGAATAGGGACTGACCAGATTCCCTCGAAATAGCTGCCATAGAGATGAACATATTTGGCAACGCTAACGTTATCGATTAAAACACACACTGCTTCTGGATTACACAATAAGGCATTAACACGTCGTCACAAGTACGTTCATTTGAAACATTTCAAAGCATTTTCAGAAAGGTAAATATGAGCGGTAATTATACAAGTAAAAAATCTTATTCTTATAAGAGAGGTAATTATATAGATAAAAAACTGATACTAGGCGTAGTTAAATAGGCAAAAATCTTATATGAACTGTAATTATATAGGTTAAAATCTAATGCTAACGGTAATTATATATGCAAAAATCTTACATAAACGGTAATTAGACAGGTAAAAATCTTGTGTGAACGGTAATGGGATAGGTTAAAATCTTATGTGCGCGGTAATTATACAGGTAAAAATCTAATGTTCGGCGAAATTATATAAATAAAACACTTACGTTGGGGTGAATCATAAAGATAAGAATCTTTTGTGAGCGGTAAGTAAACAGGCATTATGTCATCAAAATGACACCGCAGTTCGTACGCCAAAATATTAATATATATCCTCGACCATGGAAACCCAACCACAGCCGCCTAATAAATTCGCAAGAAAGTAACCCATTGTAAACTAATTAAAAAATGCAAAGAAGTTTCCGGATTAGCCTCATCTTTTATCTCCGGGAACAAAAGAAGCTCGCTCCGCCCTTTGAAGATACGGGAATTGGATTCATAAACTAAATTCCGAAACCACGCTTAAATCTCGACGGGAGATGTATCATTATCGTATTATTCAATCGAACTGGTTCTTTGTCCTTTTTTTTTAATTTCGTTGTTGGAATTAAATATAAAATTTAGGCCCAAGGCCACGCGCTGGGACCTATGAGGTCATTCAGAGCTGAAAAGGAAACTGGGAGTAAAAAGGTCTGAAAGGTGTAACGGGATGAAAACCTCGCGGTTGCACAATGAGACAACTGTTAATAAGATGGAAGAAAGAGAATAAGAACGAAGGTACAGCACAAGGAATGAAGAGGAAGAGGTTGCCGAAGGGACTCAGCAAAGAACGTTAAGTGATGCCTACAGTGCACCGCATGAGGTGCAATGACGGCACTATCTCCAAACGGAAATTTTTTGTTGTAGATGTTTCAAGTTATTCTAATATATTATTCTTAGCATTATTGCTGCTGTTTTGGCTAAGAATGTAGACGATACTTCAAAAGAGAAAACCCTACCACACAAACTGGAGGGAACACAGAACAGGTACCAGTTGGTAATTTATCTATTCAAAAAGTGCACAACATTAATTAGTTATTTCGGTAATTAGCTCAGAATCCCACGAGCTAAGAAACTAATTTAAGCGTTAACTAATCTGGTGTCGACGCAAAGGCAATCCTATGGGCATCGAAGTTATGCAGTGTTACTCTATAGGCATCAAAGTTGTTTGGTTTTATCTTTCTGTTTATGGGAATCTGAATTGGTAATATTAAGCCCCACTTCAACCATTTTATATTTCACTGATTTCCCCGGGTATGGACTACAAAAAGGTACCAGGTTACCTGCCCCATTAGCCTTTCATCTTAACTAAATGAAAACACTTCTTCCAGGCACCGACTAACCTTGGGAAAAAAAATATATCACTGACTCGATTAGTTTTAATCAAAACCGAGAATTCCTGTTTTCCTCTATTGCAGATCTGCACGGCTGCACAGACACGAAATTTATGGATGGCAAAACGTCAGAATATACTATAGCTGCTGTTGTGGTTCTGAAACTCCCAAATCTGGACGACATACATTGCGCTTAAATAGTTCCAGTTCGTGTTCGACAACAGCCCTGAGAAAATTAGGAAACTCCCCCCCCTCTCTCTCTCTCTCTCTCTCTCTCTGTCTATCCAGCAAACGCTAGCTCGCGTGCGGGCGCGCGCACCTCAGGACAGAATGAATTTCCATCTAAACTTTCCCTCCCGGAAATGTTGCGACCAACTTCCGCGAACACTCGTTCACAAAAGCTATTGAAGAATGTCAATAACAAGAGAAAATGCTGTGAAATAAATTCTTTAGATGGCTATATCATAGAGCTTGAAGAATTTAATATATTATAATTTAATATATTATAATATATATATATAATATATATATATAATATATATATATATATATATATATATATATATATATATATTATATATATATATATATATATATATATATATATATATATATATATATATATATATATATATATATATATATATATATATATATAATATATCTGTCCTTTACAAGGATGGCCAAACAATTAATTTATAGTCGACTTACGTAATAAGTATTTCCAGACCGCACTGGTAAAACCGAACGTGCCGGGTGAAAATGTGGTCATAGGAAGTGTGTAAGATCTAGGAATGGAGAACTTTGGCAGTGAAGGATAAGTCTTTGGGAGAAGGAACCGGCGTCCGGCTGGGTCTGAATAACTCGAGAGGATGGCCGTGCTGGGTGACTTAAACGAAACAAGCAGGTGAGACGGAAACAGCCGAAGCAGATGGTAGATGTGGAATACTTGGAATGTGTGAGGAGAGAGAGAGAGAGAGAGAGAGAGAGAGAGAGAGAGAGAGAGAGAGAGAGAGAGAGAGAGAGAGAGTATTTTGGATATACGTTGGGACGGGGAATAGTTGGTTGTTATGAATATTTGGGGATTAGTCCATCAAACAGGAACTGAACTGTCTTTTTTTTTTTAAGCTACACTATCATACAAATTTCCATTCGAAGAAATAACAACATAATAAGTTACTGCCCCATTAATCTGATCTTAAAATTTTTAAGCAACGTGTATGCAAAGGAAAATCTGTCTATAATTTATGAATATCTCTCTCTCTCTCTCTCTCTCTCTCTCTCACACACACACACACACTACTAAGTATCTCGCCCATTAATCTGATCATAAAAGAACATGAAGGTAAAGAAACATTCTGTCTACAATAAAAATATCTGATTATCTCTCTCTCTCTCTCTCTCTCTCTCTTGTTGCAGGAAGACAGCCAGCCAAGATGCGGAAAAAAGGAAAATCCATCCATCTTCCCTCTAAGTCTGGCTCCCATACTGACAAGCCAATAACCTTCCCTGATCTCAGCCTTAGACGCCAATGAACTGACGTCCTGGGAAGGGGAAAAAAATTGATGAATTGTGTTTTTCCTCCGGGATAATAGAAAAAGTGTTTCGAAGACCTAATACTGATTCGATCACGTCCTTCGCAAGAGAAGAAAGGTGTTTTGTTTACGTAATGTTTATAATTTTGCATAATGTTGATGAAACGACACGTATTAATTACGAAATGCTACGTGAGGTTTTCCAAACATTGGTCAAAAAAGTAAAAAAAAGATGAAATATATAACAATATTGTAAGTTTTCAAATAATCTTTACGTAATGTATGCAGAGACACTGCAGTGTTTACATACAGTCCTAGGTAATAATAATAATAATAATAATAATAATAATAATAATAATAATAATAATAATAATAATAATAATAATACCCTGGTTTCATTCGCCTTTTGAAAAATGGTAGAAAGCTGTACCGGAACGTCAGGAATAAATGAACTTTGGACAGTTACTGTTATATAATAATAATAATAATAATAATAATAATAATAATAATAATAATAATAATAATAATAATAATTTTACCCCTCATTTCATTCGCCTTTTGAAAAATGGTAGAAAGCTGTACCGGAACGTCAAGGAATAAATGAACTTTGGACAGCTGCTGCTGAATAATAATAATAATAATAATAATAATAATAATAATAATAATAATAATAAACCATAAAAATCTCATAATAGCAGGAGTCGCTAAAATGGTGAAGAAATCCACAGTGGTATGAATGTAAATATATATTTAAAATATATATATGCCTATAAACAAGACCTTTCGAGAACATGCTCGACTCTCTGAGAAGGAGAATCGAGCAGATTCTCGAAAGCTCTCGTTTTCATATATTTTTCTAATATATATTTACATTCACACCATTGTGGATTTCTTCACCGATAATAATAATAATAGTAGTAGTAGTAGTAATAGTAACCTTCTCAATGCTATTAATATCCTACTCATTACTATAAACTGAAAATAGAACTTCCATATGAGAAAAAGAACACAATCATTACTGAAAAACTGCAATTTCCAAACAGCTCATGAAAATAAAAGAGCACAAACAAAGAATAAACCCTCCACTTTCGCGGGCCAAACAGAACCTAACAAGCAAGCAGATTGCCAAAGCAAACATGCAACTCCAAGAGGAGGAGGAGGAGGAGGAGGAGGAGGAGGAGGAGGAGGAGGCCAGAGCAACGGCCAATCCCTTGAATTTCGTCTCAAGGACTCTCGCGAAGACTTTGGCAATAACGCATCACTCATCCGGAACAAAGCTATTGCCTGTCAAGCCAGATGCTCGTCCCATCATCATCAGCAGCAGCATCAACACACCATCACCATCACTATTGTGTCTTGGGCCACTTCATGTCCAAACCAAGGCTGAGGAGGATGGTCTACTGATATTATGTATTACGAACCCGGGGCTGCTGCCTTCCCTACCCTCCCGATCCCCTACCTAACCCCATCCCTACCCGGGGCGGACAAGCGGTTTGCAGGAGGAAGGTGGATGCCTCCCCTACCCTCCCGTTCCCTATCTACCCCGCCCCCACACGGGGCGGGCAAACTGGTTTCCAGGGGTGGGTAGCTATGTCATATCTCCCCTACTGTCACCCAGGGGAGGACAAACAAAAAAAGATCCACTCGGATATTATTATTATGTATTACGTCTGATAATTATGTCCTTTCCTACGCTTCCGTATCGAGGTCTAACAATTCTGCTCCTTCCTACGCTTCCGTATCGAGAAGTCAGTAACGTAAGAATCTGAAAGGGGGGACTCTACTTAACTGCCCCGAATTCTTGCTGATGCAGTGGGACTTAGGCTGCTACTTACTCATGCTGTTGTATTGGGGAGGCGTTTTAATTCATCTCAAAACATCTAAAAGACGTTTTAACCGATTTCAGATATCTCAGAGACTTTCTATCTCAAATAACTGACAAACTTTTTAACTGATCTCAAATATCTGAGACTCTTTTAAACTAATCCCAAATATCTGAGAGGCATTTTAACTGATCTTAAACATCTAGCAGACGCTCTAACTTATCTCAAATATCTGAGAGACACTAACTACTCTCAAATATCTGGGAGACGTTTAAACTGATATCAAATATCCTGAAGACTTTTAAACTAATCTCAAAAATCTGAGAAACGTTCTAACCGATCTCAAATGCCTGAGAGACGTTTTAACTGATATCAAATATCCTGGGGGCGTTCTAACGTATCTCAAGTGCCTGAGAGACGTTTTACCTGATCTGAAGTATCTGGGACGCATTTTAATTGATGTCAAATATCTGAGAAGCGTTCTAACTGATCTCAGATATCTAAGGAACTTTTTAGCTGATCCCAAATGTCTGAGAGACTTTTCTCAAATATCTGAGAAACGTTCCAACTGATCTCAGATATCTGAGATACGTTCTAACTGATCCCAAAATCTGTCAGACGTTTAAACTGATTTCGTTTACCTGGGAAACGTTCTAGCTAATCTCAAATAACTGAGAGACTTTAACTTATCTCCAATATCAAATTAACTTTTTAACTGATCAAATATTTGAGAGACGTTTAAACGGATCTCAAAAATCTGGGAGACATTCTAACTGATCTCAAATATCTGACAGACTTTTTAACTGACCTGAAATACCTAAGACTCTTTTCAACTGATCTCAAATACCTGAGAGACTTTAACAGACCTCAAATATCCGCGAGACTTTTTAGCTGATTCAAAATATCCGCGAGACTTTTTAACTGATTTAAAATATCAGCGAGACTTTTTAACTAATCCAAAATATCCGCGAGACTTTATAACTGATCTCAAATATCTGGGAGATGTTTTTGTGAATGAGATCATTTCTAACAAATCCAAAGCACTAGTTCCTGTATTTTCTCAACCAGTCATAAAGCCGTGTGCTCTGTCATTACCAGCAACAAATCTCCGTGTTTTTTATTAGCAATAAAAAAACTTGCGGTTTGCCGTAATCTGTCATGTATCTCAGTGATTTTGTCCAAATCGATAGCATATCCCTAGCAGTCGTCGACGGCAATACCAGACATATCTGCGTGTGTTTTATCTTGGCCAGTCACAATTCTCCGTTTTTATAGTCTTTGGTAATTATAACCCCCAAGGGTTCATGGTTATCTTCACTAATCACGAATCCTTTCAAGTGTAATTTGTCCTCAACGGTCATAGTAACAAAAGTCTTTTGACGTCCATCAATCAAGTCCCAATTGCATTTTTTTTAAAGGTTAAACCAGCAAATTCATAATCACAAACTTTTAAAATGCTATCAGTATATAATGTTGACAATGTATTAATAATTGGTTTTGAGAAAAAAAATAACAATATCACAGAAAAATACACACTTCCCTCTTGGAAATTCAACCGTGCTTCACGTACAAATACGATATATAAAATTTAGGAATATGTACATACAAATAAAATTGCCCAAATGACAAAGTCCTTCCCAGCTAATACAAGACGAGGCCAACTCTTCGATCTTCTCCTTTTCGTGTTTTGTTTTGTTATTCATTCACGTAACTGATTCCACTTTTCTTTCTTTAAATTCTCCTGGGGAATACTGCTTTAAAACGTGGCTCTACAATTAATAAATCTAATTTCATGCCATATAACCACCATTAAAAGTAGTCAATTACAAGAGTTTACGAAATTAATATCCTATCATGAGGCTTGCCTCTCATCACTATCTCCCAGTGCGAGAAAAAAATTTATTCAACTAATTTTCACAACTAAAATGAAAGACAAATTTATATCCTATCAGGAGCATACCTACCTCTCCTTCTCACTATCTCTCCGCTTGAGTCATAATTTCATTTAAAGTTTTACACTTAAAATGAATGACATTCTCTGAAATGTTAAATGTCACTGACAATTGAAATGGTAATACTGTATTACCATACCAAAGGGGGCTCATTCAGGTAAAAATACCGAGTGATATATGACTTGTTAATTAATGAATGAGCATGGTCAACGTAAATTAATCACATTTGTCATGTGCATAAATGCACGTACATAAATGGATACGCAATTTCTTTTGCCCACCCGTTTTTTTTATCGTTGATGTAAAGTACCTCTAGTCCAATTAGCAACTACTTATATCCTTTGTTAATTTTCCTTTATATTACTCATGCCTAAATTAATGTTTCTTTTACGTATACAATAAATTACCAAAGTAAGATACAACACGCCTGACCAACTAGATGCATTAGCCAGTTTCTTAAAATGTTCGTTTTATAAAAGTTTTATGACTTTTTTTTTAGTTTTTACTTCTTCACTAATACCAATTATTTTTACTTTTTGCGTCCGTGACCTTTACAATGAAATCATTCGAACTTCAATTATTCTTTCGTGCTCAGTGATCCCCACCAATCAACATTAATTCTTATCCTTCCTAATCTGATCAATTTTGCAACTACGTGAATGGCATTACAGCAACACTGGTCTATAAAAACTTTTGGACTAAATCCATAATACACATATTGCTTGAATCTCAACAGTTCAAGCGGAGATGCAATACATTGCTACCCTGAAACAATTCTCTTTATAATTATTCAACTTTTTTTATTTAATTTATCTGTATATTAATATTAGTTTATCTTTTCTTTTTATAACTGACCTCTTCTCTCAGTATTTCCTTATCTTCTATCTTCTGTAATTTCTTCCAAATGAACCCCATATTCTTTGTAAGCTTGAATTTCATGTCGATGGCCCCTGTCGGTCTGTTCCATATGAACAGGGTTATCTCCTGAATAATAATAATAATAATAATAATAATAATAATAATAATAATAATAATAATAATAATAATAATAATAATAATAATAATAGAGAAGAGGCAAAATAAGGCTAAGGATAAGTTTACCAGGTATAACTCGAGACTATCTTAATTGAAGATACAATACCAATGACTTCATAAGGGAATGACGAAGCCTTGTTAATAAGATACCCTAATTAACATCCGACCCTCCCTGGACCTGAAACCAGATGGATTAACGAGTGTTTGCTTAATTAGTAACATGAATTGATCAAAATCCAACAGTTCCAATACTTCAAGTTTGAGTGACATGGGATTACTTAATTCATCAATTCGTACAGATATCTTTTCAGTATTTATTTTCAGCAATTTATGAATCTCAAAGAAACATGCTTCTTTGATAATACTCTCTCTCTCTCTCTCTCTCTCTCTCTCTCTCTCTCTCTCTCTCTCTCTCTCTCTCCACTTTATTCATAAACTCAAAACATTTTTTCAGTACTTACACAAACAGCTACATTTTAAGAATCACAAAGACACATACTTCTTTTCATATAAGATCTCTCTCTCTCTCTCTCTCTCTCTCTCTCTCTCTCTCTCTCTCTCTCTCTCTCTCTCTCTCTCTCTCTCTAAACAAAGCTGTTTTCATGCTCAACTGATGGCATATATACAAACTCACTCTCTCTAGAACAGAGGTGTTTTCATGCTCAAGTGCGGGTATATATACAAACTCTCTCTCTCTCTCTCTCTCTCTCTCTCTCTCTCTCTCTCTCTCTCTCTCTCTCTCTCTCAACAAAGGTGTTTTCATGTTCAAGTGAAGACATACATAAAAACACACAGACGCCACAGTACGTATATTCCGCAGAAGCTCTCCTCACCAAACTTCACCTAAGCGTGAAACCGTAGAAGACGGTGACAACATTTCTTTTTCCTAATAATCAATACGGCCACGACAGGTGAACAAAAATAATATTGTCTGAAATCAATAAGAATCAGTATACAAGAGGATTATGCATTCCTCAAGGGGTGGGGTGGGGTGGGGTGGGTCCGGGAACTAAGCGATGACGAACTAAGCAACATGGGAAGGTTAACGTAACCTGTGCTGAGCTAGGTGATGGGGTTTTACACCCCGAAGGATCATAATATTGCAATATCGAGTTTCCTGACCATACGTAAGCAAATACCAGGAGGGTGGGAAACGGTAGCTTATACCATTATGGTTACATTTAGATAATGCTCATCCCAACCCCGTACATATGAATGATGGCTACCATAATGATTGCATTATGAATGAGACTTCATACTGGGAAAAACACATAAATAATGGCATATCATAACGACTGAATATGATGATTCTCATACTAATGCTTACACACAGATAAATAAATCATAAGCACCTCGCCCTAACACTGACATAAAGATAACTGCTCACCATAATGCCTATGGACAACAACACCTTAACCTAACACTTGCATGAAAGTATTGCATGTCATACCGCTTACAGACAATAAAATAAAATAAAAAAAGTAATAACCTACTCAGAAAGAAACTA
>NC_089754.1:37887383-37889883 GCF_040412425.1 Macrobrachium rosenbergii | reverse complement strand
TCTACAATGCCTTGTATTACTGACGTCTACTTATCACATTCACTGTATGAAATATTTAAAGAAGAATGGCCCCATACATCACAACTGTTCATGGCACGTGCAAAACTTGGTGACTTAAGCAAGATCGAATGGTAGTTATCGTTTCTCTTCCAAACCAACGACCACACTGCAATGCAATTTAAAATTATTGATTCATTTCCAAAGACTTTAAACGACCTAGGTTATCTCAGTCTGAACCTTTCATGAAGAAACCCAGTAAGCTCAGTGGTCGTTAACTCAGATATATCTAGGTCATCTAAGGTTGCTGGTAGTGTCATGACCTTTTCAATACTATTCCTACTTTTAGGGTCAAATGAGTGTTAGAAAGCCTGTTATTATTCTCCTTGTAAGCAAAAGACTTCATGTTAACGCTGAAACTTCTCCAAATGTACCCTGCAATTTGCTAAGCTGGTATGCAAATATACAGTAATTACACTGAAGATTACAATAATTCACTGTAGTTCAAAACGCTACTCGGTGCACTATTGTGACATGGTACTGACCTGTATTTCCTGATTTAAGCTAAAGAACTAAATGAATATTATAATTAATCTGCAACTTTATTAAAAAAAACTTCACGTTGCAAGCATTGCTCTTCGAATTTTGGCTGCTCTTTTGTTTTTTAGCACCAAATTTTCAAGACTACAGACTTTTTATTTTTTTCAAAAATTATGTTCATCAATCATTCAAATTCATAAAAAGTACCGTCAGATTGTAAAGGCATTATTGTGAAAATTATATTGCAAACTACGTATCCCTACTATATATAAAAATGTACATTACTGTATGTGAATTGAGAGGAAAACGGACATTTCACTTTCCCTGCCGTTATTCAAAACGTACAACAATGCAATTCGAAGCGTTTCTGAAATCACACTGATTTCCCTGTGATATATACTTATCATCGCATTCCAATGCTTGTCACTCGAAATTCTTATCACAAACATTATGAGAAATTCCAGTATTGCTGCATCGAGAGACAGCGCAAGATGTAATTATATTAGAATATCAAACATTTCTCTTCCTGCTCATCATAAACTTAATACTCGGAATGTCCAGGGGAATAAAAGATCTGTCTTTTCAGTATGACCAATGAACGGCTTTGTAAAAGTGGAAAATTGGATAAAAGGAAAAAATTATTTTAAATTTCCCTTGTCCAAACGTATTAAAAAAGGGATTTGCATTTTTGCGCTGCTATTCGTCATTTGATGCTGGGAGGAATCTGAGTTGCCAGCAAGAGTATTTCACTAACTGAAAATGATTGGCGGGTTCGTGTTTTTGTTTGTTTCTTTGTATATAATTAACTTCTCGTGCAAGATTTTTTCAAGCAGGAATAATCATCCCTTTCAAATGGAGAAATTCAGGAAGGCACGAAACTTCCACCATTAAACTATTAATAAATATTAATGCCTCACACTTCGGGAAATTCAGAACTTAATATTTAAGATCATTCACTGTCAAATGAATCTATTATTCTTAAAACCATTTGATTTCTTAAAATAGGTATATACTGTATAAGGGTTTTGGCCATCACTGTACTTTCTTCACATTTATAAAATTAATTTTCACATTGAGACAAAGTACACCACATCACATCGGACATAATTAGAAAAAAAAATTTTCCAATATAAAATTTTACAGTAATTCAAAACTATCCAGGACCACTCCTACCGTTAGAGTACAAATAAAAGCTTTTATTACATTGAAATAACCCTGTACTTTTCCAGCTCTTGCATAATACAACATCTTTCTTATCATTTCATCGGAAAACCTATTTACCTTTCCTAATATTTGTAATATTAAAATATGACCTGATAACAGGTAACAAGATGACTGCAAAGGTTACATACCATTGCTTGACCTAATACATAAACACACATAGGCATTGATATACTTCAGCATGAATCATGCATGCAATAAAAGCTGGTTTTAGTAAAATAAAAAATAAATTATATCTAAAAATTATATATATTCCATAAACTACATCTAAAATTATATACATTCCACAAGTTACATACCAGAAATTGCTAATAAACCAAAGACTTCCGTCATGAAATAAGCAAACAAACGAACGTGTAAGTAAAGAGAGGAGTGTCACGGATGGATGGACAGGTAGACGGAGGGGAAGGGAAGGGAAGGGAACGGGGGTTGGGGAGAGATGGGAAGGGAAGGGGGAGGGGAGTGGAATAGACGAGCATGAAGCCCCTCAACTATGTCGGGAGAGAGACAAAGACCAACGCGGTAGGAGAACCACCTCATGGAGGAGGAGGAGGAGGAGAAGCCTTTTGCTGATTACATGACCATTTTGGAGAGGCTCCGGGACGCAACCGTTTTAACCCTTGTCATGAAAACGAGCAGCAACGCGCGCGTGCGCATTGATACAGAAGAGCGTCAGCAAATACGAAAATCAATCTCGGATTAGCCACGTTCTTTACGTAACTTCTTGGGAGGCATTAACACG
>NC_089754.1:37794883-37884883 GCF_040412425.1 Macrobrachium rosenbergii | reverse complement strand
TTGTCCATTCTTTTTATTTTGCCTTTTTCATATTTCACAAACGGATGTTCTATTCTCTCCAAGAGAGCTCGACAAGTTCATAATACTTTATGCTCGCAGCGAATAATGTAAATAATAATATTCATATATTTACGTATGCTTGGATATGCTTATACTATGAAATATTTAACAATCTTGCTACAGGTGTTATCTAAACATAAAGCTAATTTCACTTCACCATTATGAGTGAATCTTAGGCAATGAATAAACCAATTACAATACAGCAGAACAAAAACAAGTAGGCTGTTTAGGGAAGCCTAGAGACTAATGTAATGGGAGGGATGCAGATTGTAAACCAATGAAAATTTTTATATAACTGTGGTTACTGAGTTGGTCCATAATCCAATCAAGAATTCCAGCATAAACTTGTCCTCCAGTAATGCCAAACAGAACTGCTTCATAATTACTGTCGTTACGTCAACCCATCAATCTTGTGAACGGTTTGCTAATACTGGCAGTCGATGGTATTCGGTTATAAATATCTCATTCAGAAAAGGCTATCTATCTCCTACCTGGTATCCTTTCGACACTTTTACGCCGTGCGAGGATTTTATGATATAAAACAGCTACGGGGCACTGACTCCTGTTGGTCTCTCTGAGCTCCTAATCATTCTTTTTTCTTGAAAAGGCAATACAAGACTTAGGGTGTTTGGCATGTGACAGCAAATTTCTTTCGTGCCTCACGTCACTTCGACACTTTTACATTGTGCAAGGATTCATACTATAAAACAGCAACCGGGTAATAAATTCTACAGGTCTCTTTGAGACATTAATCATTCTTTTTTCTTGAAAAGACAATATATTTTGACACTACGGCAAATTCGAGTGCCTCTAGTCTCTAAATCACATTTACGGAGGAAGTCATTTGTTAAAACTCAGTGCGAATAAATGTGAACGTTGGAACATAAACTGCGACAGCACGTGAAAGCTTTAGCAGGCAAGCAATCCATCACACAGCTCTACGGACCTCGTTCCAGCAGAATATAAAAAAAAAAACACAAGAAATGGTGTTGCACAAAAGCTACAAGCAGCAGGAAAAGACAATGATGACGTCAGCACCATTCATACTCCCTGCCAAAGTCAACACAATGGCTTCCCCCACTGCAGAGGTAGAAGTGCAAACAGCGACAGGCGAGGTAAATGAAATTCTCGTTCTTCTTTGAAAAGAAATGGTAAGTCCACATATCTTTCCTTATTTGTATGTACGAATAGGCATTCCAGTGTTGGTTTCTGATCGTGGAGCTTTAATTCAGTTGCTGATAAAATAAAAGAAATAAAAGTTAAATGTATATATGTGAAGGAGATTCACTGCGTTCATTGGTAGATAAAATAAAACAGGAAAAATTATCTTTGTCATGATGATTCACTGCGTTCTGTCACCATTTCCTTTAACCTCAAAAGTTATGTATAATGTCACTTCTTTAATACTTGGAAAACTTAAATATTCACTTCTCGTATTCTTTAGAATTAAAATTTAAATATTGACCTCTCGTATTCTTTAAAATTAAAATTTAAATATTGACCTCTCTTATTCTTTAAAATTAAAATTTAAATATTGATCTCTCTTATTCTTTAAAATTAAAATTTAAATACTGACCTCTCTTATTCTTTAAAATTTAAATTTAAATATTCACCTCTCTTATTCTTTAAAAATTATCTTAACACAACATCTATACTTTCAAAAAGTAAAACCACGACTCGACACTTAAGAAGTTTTCGATCTCAAACGAAAAGTGAAAGAAGCAAAAAAAAAAAAGAAACACACACACACACACACACACACACAAAACAACGACCACTCACTAACGAGGCCTCATGAACAAAATCAGACTCCATCATCCCTGGCACAATTGCTCTAACAAACTTAATGGAGTTCAGCCAGCAAGTTAATGCGACAACTTCGTACAAGACCCGTTCGCGACCAATTATGCCAAAGGGGGGGGGGATGCAATAACACTCTTCAAACTCACTTCAAAACGCTACGGAGTTTGTACCTTTATGAACGTGGCCTAAATACTACGTATTTCCCAAATATGGTAGTAGACATAAAATGATGTAATCTATGGATATAAGGATATAAGGAGACATTTTAAGGATAATAACGAGGCATTCTATGGACATAAGTAATTTAAGGATATAAGGAGGTAATCTAAGGATTTAAGGATGTAATTTTTATAAGAAAAAGCGGTATTACTGAAATGGGTGGCATTGACCGATGGGCGACGTGCTTGACAGCTTGCTACAGACCGTGGAAGATGGAAATCCCTTAGGATGATGCAGCATCCAACTTGACAGCATCTCGTTTGGTAATTTTTTATTCTTAATATATATATATATATATATATATATATATATATATATATATATATATATATATATATATATATATATATATATATATATATATATATATATATATATTATATCTATATATTATATATATATATATATTATTTTTTAGCAGCCTGGATATATAAACCATTATGCCGCAGCCTGGAAATTAAAATTAAAGAGCCACAGTGATAGTACTATACTTACAGTACAGCAAATCTGCTCTGAATCACTGGGAAAACTGTGTCCAATTATCGACGAGCATTACAACCTCGACGAGGTAAAGTACCCTTGAATATAAATCTTGTTACATCAAAGTTCCTGCAACCGAGCAAGATGTTGTTTTCGCTCATTTGGCTTAAGCGTAGAAGCAAATATCTTCAGTGCGCCTTTTATCAAAATACAGCGCTTAAAAAAGAAAACACAAACGCGAGCGCGCGCGTATTCGGATCTAGCCGTGGCGACGGAAGATACGAAACAAGGTAAAACGTTCCTTAATCCAACGCAATTGTGGTGGAAATTATTCCCGGAAAGAAAGAAAAGTGAAGGAATCTAATTATGAGCTCGGCCATCATTAACTGAGCAGATGAAGACACCCACGTCATCCATATTCATTACGAAGGGGAATCCTTAAATCTGAATCGGCCACAGACGACTAATTTCCGTCTTGTTATATTCTCTTATTAAGAGCAGAGTTTCTCAGATCGCTGAAAGTCATGGAACACCCGCCCAGCAAAATAAAACTATCGTGGATCATTTATTTTTCGAGTAGCGATAAATAAAGTATAGACCAGAAACATTTTGGACTGGAATATATTTTCTACACAAAAATGACAACCTGAAGACTGTCATTAAATTTTTTGAATAGGAATAATTCAATAAAATGAATGGTCAGTTATTCATCCGGATAAATTTGTTCTTGCTCTATTGTCAGTCAATTAAAAAATATATGTACCGATCTCCTGTTTATTACCAAACTTAGTGAACGTCATGTGCACCACCCAAAATATTACCATGGACCACCAGTTGAGAACCAAAGATTAAGAGGACAAAGAAAGTTGAAACAATATTTCTTATGCATGTTTTTAACACTGAACTCATATTAACAACGAAACTGAAACATCATAAAACACCCCCCAAAAAAAAGTTAATAATGAGAAGAGGCTTTTTCTCCCTTTCACCTTGATTACCTGGGTTTTTTCAATAATCAAAACGGATACCCCCGGCAAATAATCTATTAATCCTTTGGCCCTTAGTTAATTCAAAGCAGCATTGTAATGGCATAATAATGGTTTTCTTCCCCCCACGAAATAATTGGGCTATTTGGGCAATTTCCTCCGACAAAGAAATTAATCATAACACCGTGTTGTTTTGCAATGAATACCCCCTAGGTTGCCTGATATCTAAAGTCTAAGCGTGTGATGGCAACGTATATGGAAATGATTATTACACATACGTACATACGAAACATTTATTCGACACAAAAAATTGAAATTAATCTATATCTAAAGTGAAGGTAACCGTAACCTCTTCTTTACAACGTTGTAAACAACAGAAATTTCATAAATAAATCTTAAAGTGCTCAAGCGGTGTACAGCATTAACCTCCTTTAATGTCCTTACATTGATTAAAAAATAATATAAACCTTTTCCGCATGCCATGTTCTCTTCTGTTTCATTCTCATGATTGAAATAAAATGTCGAATAAATAAGTTAATAAATTACGTAACCTTTATTTAAAAAAAAAGCCTAGACAAATAAACGTGAGCGATTAAATTACGCAAGAACTGAGTGGTTAGGGATATTCCAAATAAAAACACATATTCTATCACAATGGAATTTCAGTGACCCAGTTTGGATATACACGCATTTACATATTCAAACCTCCAACGAATATCCGATTACTTATATCAAGGAAGAAGAAGAAGAAGAAGAAGAAGAAGAAGAAGAAGAAGAAGAAGAAGAAGAAGAATTGCTATTGTACAAAACCGAAGACGTGGAAAAATCGAAGCACGAAAGACGTATATGTTTTCCCTTTGGGGACTTCGGCCCCAATCTCCTTATCCGAATGCATAACGATCACGTGAATGGAACATCACGTATAAGCCCCCCTCCCCACCATCTCTCTCTCTCTCTCTCTCTCTCTCTCTCTCTCGACAATGGCGGAGATGTACGTCATCAGAAGGCGGATGCTACTACGCCACAAAGCCTTTGTCATTTCGCTCGGCACAGATAGGTTTGTTACTTTGCAGGATTGCTGGGTTGATTTGCATACCAGCAACCTGCAACTCTGTCTAAGGATAGTTTACTCTATGTTGTTACCTAACAGCAGCGAGGGGTTCAGGATACCATACAACAATTAACAAGTCTTTATATATATATATATATATATATATATATATATATATATATATATATATATATATATATATATATATATATATATATATATATATATATAAAGATTTACTAACTGTTGTGTGGTGTGTCACCCTGTGATGAAGTGTGGCCCAACCCCTTTTCTCGACACCAGCGGACATTTTGAAACTGCAGTGACCCCCTTATTCCCACACTCACCCACCCACACACAAACAAACAAACACACACACACACACATATATATATATATATATATATATATATATATATATATATATATATATATATATATATATGTATATATCTGTGAGAGAGAGAGAGAGAGAGAGAGAGAGAGAGAGAGAGAGAGAGAGAGAGAGAGAGAGAGAGAGAGAGAACAGTGCAAAATATAAAACGCCCTCATATCTTGTCACAAAGCCCAAAAGAAATCCTGAAAAAATGACGAGAGGAATTCACGGTCTCAATCATCTCGGCGCTATGAGCCCCTTTCCCCGTGTTTCTTAATTTCGAACTAAATGCTCCCCAATTACCCTCCTTCAGAAACTCGCCTGCAGGAGATGCAATCAAACGCGAGCGCGCTCATCAAGGCTTCATCATTACAGTTCTTCCTTTCTAGTCTGGTATCCTCCTTTTTTTTTTTTTTAACTTCATCACTACTGAAGTTTCAACTTCTGTACTGAGACTGGCGTCAATTTCATGTTTTTCGCGCCTGCGCGCGTTTTTACACGAGCGGGCAAGAGAGAGCAAAGAGCGAAAGGCGAACCTTTACAATAAAGTTTTCTCTTTGCTCTCTATTGCTCGCATGCGTTTTTGAGCGTGCGAGCAATTGAGAGCTAAGAGCGGAAGGCAAATCTTATATTATCAAATCTACATTAAAATTTGATCTTTGCTCTCTATTGCTCGCATGCGTTTCTGAGCGTGCGAGCAATTGAGACCAAAGAGCGGGAGGCGAATCTTATATTCTCAAAATCTGCATTAAAATGTGATCTTTGCTCTCTATTGCTCGCATGCGTTTTTGCGCGTGCGAGCAACAGAGAGCAAAGACAGGATGGGGAATTTTGTAATCTCTAAATTTACAATAAAATTGCTCTTTGTTCTCTACTGGCGCGCGAGCAAGAGAACAAAGGGCGGAAGGCGAATCGTGTAATCGCTAAATTTACAATAAAATTTGCTCTTTGCTATCTACTGCTCGCGCGTGTTTTTGCAAGCGCGAGCAATAGAGAGCAAAATTTTAAAGCAAATTTTTGTATTCATGCAACTGACTTAATTACTATTGCTTAAGTACCAAGAAATTGCTAAACAATCCACAGGTTCTCCACTTCTTTTCGGTTCCATAATGATGTATCCTATGATTCACAATAAAACTATCTTGCAATACGTACCAATACCATCACTCAACACAAAGAAAGCACTTTGACCACCAAATCACACATCAGATTACACATACCTGCAAATAAAGGAGAAAATCGTTAACTATACTAATTACACAAATACATGACATTTCATTGATGATTATCATGCTAAATACTAGTATTGTTTCTGTGACAATAGCCGCGCCAAGTACTACTGTTGAAGACATGGTATCTTTTGATATTATTTGTACATAATAATATTACACATTTTCCTTAATAGTATCAGTGCCAAGTACTGTAGCAGACATGACACTTCTTTGATAATACTTGTGCCAAATAAACAAAAAATGCATTCTTATTCTATCAAATACCAAACGAGAAAAATATATTTTTAAACAACTGAATAAACCTGGTAATACGATTCACCATTTGCACGTATTTCTTTCTTCTTCCCGTATACACAGAAGTAAGCCCTATGCGTCCAAATGTGGATCAATGAAACAACTATTCACAAAGCAATAACTCTAAAAATATCGATGAACTCTTTTCTGTCCTTTTAAATTAATCTAGATTACAAAATAAAATCATATACAAAATATAAACGTAACTTACAAAACAGTTACGTAAATAACTTGCAAATTCATCTAATGCTAAAAGCACAAATATGATTCGTATCATTCAGTCCCTTCCTTGCTTATGGTTCACATTATACTGAAACTATTCATCCAAATATGAATAAAAATCTAATAAAGTAAAAAGAATGGAAAAGGTATGAAAATTGCACTGATGTGAAAATGCTAAGAACTCTCTCTCTCTCTCTCTCTCTCTCTCTCTCTCTCTCTCTCTCTCTCTCTCTCTCTCTCACTGGGAGCATAAAACATGTAAAGCGGAGTCATCAGCTCGGAATAAAAGCCAGTGCTTTCAATTACATTAGACATTCCTATTATTACAGCAATGCGGTTGAAATAAAACATAAGGGAGACAGACTTCGTTGCAATTCTGAATTTGACAGCTACATCTTTTTATTTATTTACATATTTATTTTTATTTTGAAGATAATAATTCTTCTTAGAAGGTGGGCGTGGTTCCACCGAAAATTTCGCCCTCCAGGTGTTCAAGGCTAAAAGCCCCAAAGAATTGAACTAAACTAGACACTCCCCTATTCCCTTTAAACAGTCTGAACGCTCATGTTTCCCGAATATTACGGCACTTTCATCATAACAATGCAGCTATTCCGACCTTTTTTTCTCTACTTTAAAAAAAAATCCCTGGGTCATTATGTATGCAAATGCTAAACAATTTTAACTGGAATGCTGTTGTTTTCATATAATAAATCTCGGTTCTCGCGTCTGATCCAGAGATCTAATATATTTAAGAAATTCGTTGCATTATTCGCAATTAAACGTGTACGAGAAACTGTATCCCTCAATTTTTTCCTTTAAATAGACTTTCCACTTTATTAACAGACACTGATAAATTTGATGCCGTAACATTTAACTTAACTGAGCTCACAAAGGTAAACTAAACAGAATACAAATTATTCAAAGTTGTTCATTTACCCACAATAACACAACGTTTAAAGTTACTCTAGAATGGATTACGTTCACACATGAAACTGAGCTTTATCTGAATGAAAGTGTTTAATATGACGTAGTGTCCACAAACGATAAAAGTTAAGTATACAAATGGGTATATAATCAGACAATGATGCAAAAAAGAATGCCATTGATAAACAGACGACACCAAAACTGCAATTAATATAACATCGTGTAAACCAAACTGCACTCCAAAAGAAACTGACGCTGAGATCTAAGTGGAAAAACACAGTGTACCCAGCAAGCTTCGAAATATCCTTTCGTCTCCATTCTCCCTCAACTTCTACAACTTCCAAACTTCCTCCTCAACTGGAAATGATTTAGCCCGGTGGTGGCCAGCGTTTTGGCTCGTCTGCGCCCAAGAATAGAACAGAAGGTGTATACATACATACATACTACTGCACATACATACATACATAATACATATACATACACACATATATATACTGTACACACACATATACTGTATATAGAGTATGTGTGTGAGTGTGAGTGAGTGTGTGTGTGTGTGTATGTACACTTTTCACAATGTGTTTTTCACTATGGGAACGACCCGAAGGGTTCAAGAGATGACACCCTTCCGGTTTTTGGCACGTCCTTTTGGGGTAAGGCTGCTAGACTTACACCCTGCCCCGCGGATGTTCAATGAGCTGATGTGCAGATGGCGTATGGTGGTAAGGCCTTGTACCAAAACAGGCTTGCTAAAAACCAGAAGATTAACGCCTTCTTTCGAAACCCCTTCGAAGAGGAAAAGGCGTATAATGGAAATCATTTTATAAACATACTCGTATATGCATACATGTATAAATTTTTTCACAAATATTAAGCTACAAATATCATTTATAATAACTTATACCCAAGGAACATTAAAAGTGATACGTGGCTTGTCCCTGGCAGGGTTCGAACCCCTTCCTAGTTTAAAACAATGATAGAAAAGTGACAGACCACGCATATATATATATATATATATATATATATATATATATATATATATATATATATATATATATATATATATATATATATATATATATATATATATATATATATATAGAGAGAGAGAGAGAGAGAGAGAGAGAGAGAGAGAGAGAGAGAGAGAAATTATCTGAGACTGACAAATACACACACCTCCTCATCTCTTTGCGGGTGCAGAAGGCTGAAGTGAAAACGCTGGCCACTAACAGCGAGCGAAATCATTTCCATTTGGGAGGAAAGTTTGGGATTTGTAGAAGTTGGAGGAATGAAGACGAAAGGATAATAATAATAATAATTTCGACGCCTGTCGGGTACACTTGGAGCTTTTCATTTCGGATTTTAGCATCATTCTGTTGCAGAGGATTTCAAGTCGCTTTTCACTTTACTATCTTCTATGAATTGAGGTCCTTAGTGTAATATCCTTATCGGTGGCTTTCATTTTGTTATCATTTTATGACTTTAAGTGATCCTTTGATTTCGGTTTATCGCAGTGGAGGACGTTGTTTCATGTCAACACAATCGTTGTCAGGTGGGCTGAATAATAATTAATGTATTATACACATATATGTATATTTATATATATTTATATATTATATATATAATATATAATATATATATAATATATAATATATATATATAATTATACATACATACATTAACACAGTTTACAGTATGCAAAGGAAAACTAGATCATTAGCCCCTGTAACAACACAAACAAGGCGTTTCAGAAGCCAAGACGAAAAAGAGAGGAAGAGGTTGTTTCAAAGGTTTATTAACAGGAAGAACTTTTACTTTCAGTTATTCAACTTTCTACTTTCCTCGCGTCGCAAAATGAAGCATGTCACTTTTCTCGTGTTCCCTTTTTTATTCATTAATAATTTAGTTGCCTTTTGAATATTGTTCTTGATTCTAGGATTTCTTTTACGATAAATAAATTATTGATATCATTACCGCTATAAAAACATTCCTCCGAATTTCATCTTCTATAAACTATTACTTTATAAGCATAAGCTAGCCTCAGTAATAACAATCATACACGAGAGAGAGAGAGAGAGAGAGAGAGAGAGAGAGAGAGAGAGAGAGAGAGAGAGAGAGAGAGAGAGAGAGAGAGAGAATGGTATGCAACCATTCATTCCATTCAAAATCTAATATTTTCAACTCGAGTTTCTAATCGTATTTTACCTCTGCACGATACAACAAAGAAATCATGATAAAAAAAAAGAATAAAAAACGATACAATAACCATCATACATAGTGAATCAACTTATCAGTATGATCAAGTTCTATCCGTTGTTGCAAACCATTTCCCCGAGGAAAAACTATACAATCTATTCAAGGAAATCTGAATAAGATAAAATTCCAAGAACATGGCTTTTGAGAGCCCGCACGAGTACCTAAAAGTTGTTTACTCGTGTAAACAAGCGAGTTCTGAAAAAAATTACTGTCAACATTCCTCTAATCCAAAAGTACATTTTTCTTCTAACCCTCTCGCGTCCGACCTGAAATGTATCTGAATTTATATGTTCTTATGTCTCGGATATACATACAAATACTTTTTAATGCTGTGTATGAAAGTTGTATGAGTTTAAAATTAAAACGCGCATACATCGGATTTAATGCGTCGGTCCAAGATCAAGTTAAATTTATATCCAAAGGTAAGAATACACATGCATGTAACGATGTATAAAAATAAAGTTTCTTAAGTGAAGAACAGTTCTGGTATTGTATACGAACACTTAAAAAAACTGTCTGCGTAAAAACAAAAAATCTTACATCCGATAAAAGGAGGTCAGAAAATGACGAAAGATGGGAACATGCTGACAATGACATGTACATCATGTACATATAGGATTGTGGAGTTATCATGGAGTCTGTTTACCTATATATATATATATATATATATATATATATATATATATATATATATATATATATATATATATATATATATATATATATATATATATATATATATATATATATATAGTTTCTTTATTGAAAGAAAATGAAAATGAGCAAGATTTACGAATGGAGTATCAATGGAAACTAATAAGTTAGATAGAAAAACGACTGGTATTTTGGATGGCGAGAAAAATGCCTGGCAGTGTGTGTGTGTGTACAAACACAAAAACACACACACATTGATTTTATTTCAGGAAAGAGAGATTGCTCAATAATCACTTCATATATTCCAACGTTGGTTTCCACAGACACTTCTCTCTTCTGCTCCAAACCACATGCATACACCTGCTGCCTTTTCGGGCTGAACTATCTCAGAGAGTCTCTTCGTTACTCATCCTACCATTGTTCCGTTTTTTCACCTTCCACAAATGCCAGTCATCTTTATAACTATCCACAATTCCAACCATTTTTTCCAGCAACCACAATGCCAGGCATCTTTCTCGCCATCCAATCATACCAGTCATTTTTCTTTTTAACTTATTAGTTTCCATTTATTCCCAATTCTTAACACTTGCTCACTGTCATTTTCTTACTGTAAAGAACACTCTATATAGACATGATCATACTGAGAGAGAGAGAGAGAGAGAGAGAGAGAGAGAGAGAGAGAGAGAGAGAGAGAGAGAGAGAGAGAGAGAGAGAGAGAGAGAGAGGATTAGGAAAGTTGTAAGTTTTTTAGAACTACTTTATTTTCTCTAAGGGAAAGGCATATTAACTCTAGAACCTGAGAATACGTCGTAAATTCGGGAGTCTAACGGAACTTTGAGAGTTCCTAAACTTTTGATATCAGGGCGCGCAAGTGTCACTAGGAATTTTTGACTATGATAAATACTCCAACTGTCAATGAAAGTTCAATATTGGTGTAACGTGCGTTACGGACGTTACGTCCGTGGTTCTACTACATAATAAGAGCAGTAACGTTGAAGTCATAGATAGTTCTTGAAATCATCACCACGATAATTGCGACGACATACATTATGGAAATCGTCTTCACAGATTTTTCGTCACGTAATTCAAGAATAAAATTTCATGATGGATTACTTAACCTACATACATCAGTATAGGAAATACAGGTTTGATTCTAATGTTAGAGTAATAATGTGTTATTTAAATTATCAAGTCGAGATCACACATAATGAATCTATCATAAAAAATTGTTCGTTCTGCTTGAGGCCGTAATCAACACTTATGTCACTGGAAAAAGGTTCTAGGTTGAATAATATATCTATGTATGTATATGTATGTATATATATATATATATATATATATATATATATATATATATATATATATATATATATATATATATATATACACTTACATACATCCGTATGTATATATATATGCATAATATACACACATACACACACACACACACATACACACACACACACACACATATATATATATATATATATATATATATATATATATATATATATATATATATATATATATATATATATATAGAGAGAGAGAGAGAGAGACCTTACCTTACAGACCTTACAATTCGTTCAAGGTTGCCCCAGGTCCCTCAGTGTGAGGCGCCTTTGATGTCTACCAGAGAGTTGCTAACGCATCTTCCGGTATATTTTGCATCTTCCAGTCTTGGATGGTCTGGGATGCATCTTAGATATTTGTCGAGCTTATTCTTAAACACATCTACGCTCACTCCTGTTATGTTCCTCAGATGAGCTGGTAGCGCATTGAATAGACGCTGCATTATCGATGCTGGTGCGTGGTGGATTAATGTCCTGTGTGCTTTCCTTAATTTTCCTGGTATAGTTTTTGGCACTATTAATCTACCTCTGCTTGCTCTTTTGATAATTTTAGTTCCATGATATTTTCGGTAATTCCTTCTATCTGTTTCCATGCTTGAATTACCATGTAGCGTTCTCTTCTCCTTTCAAGACTATATAAATTTAAGAATTGTAGTCTTTCCCAGTAGTCAAGGTCTTTAACTTCTTCTATTCTAGCTGTAAATGACCTTTGTACACTCTCTATTTGTGCAATATCCTTTTGGTAGTGTGGGTACCATATTATATTGCAATATTCAAGTGGACTACGTACGTACGTTTTATAAAGCATAATCATGTGTTCAGCTTTTCTTGTTTTGAAGTGCCGGAACAACATTCCCATTTTTGCTTTGCATTTTGCCAATAGAATTGCTATTTGATCATTGCATAACATATTCCTATTCAACATCACACCAAGGTCTTTAACTGCTTCCTTGTTTGTGATTGTCTCATTATTAGGTCCTTTATATGCATATAGCATTCCTACTTTATCACCATAGTTCATTGATTCAAATTTATCAGAGTTAAATACCATCCTATTTATCTCTGCCCATTTATATATTTTATTTAGGTCTCTTTGTAGCGAGTTCCTATCTTCATCACAAGCAATTTCTCTACTTATTCTTGTGTCATCTGCGAGACTTCTTACTACTGAGTCCTTAACATTACTGTCTATGTCTGCAATCATAATCACAAACAGCAATGCAGCTAACACCGTACCCTGTGGTACACCGGATATTACTGTAGCTTCATCCGATTTCTCATCGTTTGCAATCACTATCTGTTTTCTGTTTTGCAAACATTCTTTTATCCATCTTCCTACTTTGTCAACAATGTTATGTTTTCTCATTTTTTTTTTCGCTAATATATTATGATCTACCTTGTCAAAAGCTTTTGCAAAGTCTAGGTAAACCACATCTGTATCTTTTCATTTATCATATTTTTATATATGCTTTCATGGTGGACTAACAGTTGGGTTTGTGTACTTTTTCCAGGTACAAAACCATGTTGTCCTATATTGAACAATCTATTTTTCATTAAATGTTTCATTATATTTTTTTATTACCCTTTCATATACTTTCATAATATGAGATGTCAGACTCACAGGCCTATAATTACTTGCCTCTAGTCTTGAACCACTTTTGAAAGTAGGAGTAATATATGCTAATTTATGCTCATCATAAATCTTGCCTGTATCTATACTTTGTCTTAATAATATTGCTAGCGGCTTTGCGATTGAATGAACCACTTTCTTTAACAATATGACAGGTACTCCATCTGGTCCTGCTGCTGATCCATTTTTAATTTCATTAATAGCCTGCACAATATCGGCTTCTGTAATATCTATATCTGATAAGTATTCAGTATTTTCATCTCTTATTTCTGTATCATTATCTTCATTTTCAATTCTAGGTGTAAATTCACTCTTATATCTTTCTGCTAATATGTTACATATTTCCTTTTTTCCATTCGTTAATCGCCCTTCAATTCTTAGAGGGCCTATTTCTACTCTTATTTTATTCATCTTTTTTGCATATGAATAAAAAATTTTAGGGTTTTGCTTGATATTTTGTAGTGTCATTTCTTCTAGGTTCCCTTTTTCATTTTCTTTTGATTGTATAATCTTTTGTTCTGCATTTTCTATCTTACTTTTAGTTCCATCACTTTCCATGCATTCTTTTCTTTTGCAAGAGCTTTTTCCACTTTCTAATTTTCTGGAACAAGATCCTTCTGTCTCTTGGAATTCGTGACTGATGATTACTTTTTTCTTCGGTATATATTTTTTCCACTATTTCCTCTAATATTTTATATAATATATCGGTATTTACCTGTATATCATCACTTACAAATATATTTTCCCATTCTTTGTTTAATTCTTCATTTATTTTTGACCAATTTATATTCTTACTATAGAAATTGTATTTTCCATATCCTTCCCATTTTTTCGTTTCTTGCTTTTCTCTGTTTTCATATGTTCTGGAACGGACTGTTAGTTCTATGACATTATGGTCCGAAATACTCGTGTTATATACTATTATTTCTTTAACATAGTTCACCTCGTTCACAAATACTAGATCTAAAATATTATCCTTTCTTGTTGGTAGGTGATTTATTTGCTGAATGTTATGTTCTAGTAGCATATCTAATAGCTTTTCAAATTGCCTCTTATCTTCTGCACTACTATTGCTCTCTTTTTTATATGTATAAATACAACCACAGTCTCCTATTCGTTCTTTCCATTCTACAAAAGGAAAGTTAAAGTCTCCGGTTAGGAGTATAGTCCAATCCTTGAGAGAGAGAGAGAGAGAGAGAGAGAGAGAGAGAGAGAGAGAGAGAGAGAGAGAGAGAGAGAGAGAGAGACGTTTTACAGCGAAACAAAAAAAAACTTCCCGAGTATAAAACTCGGAGCAATTTCCTTTCGCAAAGCTTGAACGACACACACAGCTGAAATTCCCCTTCCCACCCCCCCAAAAAAAAAACCGAGGGGGATCACCTGAAAATCACATTTCTCACAAGTATCATCCAATTTCCGAAGCACCAGGTTCGAGTAATGGTAAAATTGTCCTGGCCTGGGCGCCCCCTCTTAAATCCCAAAGAATCGAGTAGCACTGCAAATCAATCGCAATTGCATGAAAACCATTCAATACCAAAGAAGGAACAGTCTGTCTGTTAATGACAAGACAAAACAGATTTTATCCATCAGAGACGCGTTAACGTTCCCAGATTGGACTGAACGACCAGCAATGACCATTAATTACATATCCTGGGTCAGTTAGAGTTAAACGAATTAATAAACTATGTGTATAACGAATTATATATAAACAAATATGTGTATATATATATACTGTATATATACTTAATATATAAATATATATACATACATACATATATATATATACATACATACATATATATATATACATACATATACACATATAAATATATAATATATATATTTAATAATGAAAAAGGTAAAAACCTGATGATTATATATTTAATCAAAAAGGTAAAACGTGATGATTATGGTCAAAGGAAAATTGAAAATTGAAATAAATGAGATGCTAAGTATTTTCGTCTAATTACCAAGACTTATACCCACCATATAGGGTATACGCCCTTGTCTCTGTACACCTTTAGTTGTTGTGACCATGTCTTGGTAATAAGACTAAAGTACTTAGCATCTCAATTGTTTCACTTTTCCTTCGTGCTGTAACTTGATTCATATATATATATATATATATATATATATATATATATATATATATATATATATATATGTATCTGTGTATATATCTATATGTATGTGTGTATGTGTAAATACATTTTATACATATATAGTGTGCATTTCTTAATAAAAATTAAATGTTTTTAAACCAAGACCTGGATGCTTCGAAAGTATACATTCAGTCGCAACTTCGGTAAATAAAAAAAAAAACAAGCGCCATCACACTCACCGACATTGTAAAAGAAAACTTTTTCAAGGAAAAGAAAATGACCAAGGAGACTCGGTAAACCGCTTACAACTGCTAAAGCGCTGATCTTTAATCACAAAAAAAAAACTGCGAAAACGAAGAATAACAATGATTTTTTAGTACAATGTGATTAAAATTTCATACTAAAATAAACATGCATTTTCTAACAAACAAGTTGGAAAGTATTTGGCAAAGAAAAAACTCTAGCTTTTAGTTCTAATAAAAATTAACAAATTACTGTTATTATGACGAAGTTGGAGCACAGCTTATTATGAATAATTTATAAAGATATCCTTCATCCTACCTTATTATTCAACTAACCAGCTTCCATTATCCATAATTATAAATCCATCACTCTGATGAATTTCTAATTACCAGACCTCTAAAGAACCTTTATAAGTAACCGTATTTACAAGGCTCTGTCTCATAGTTAAACACACTTTTCTTGACAGGTTAAGTGCGCTCCTTGTCTTCAGATCGTGAATTCCTAAAGTTGATCTTAATACGTTATAAAATGAATATAAATAAAGGGGAATCTACGAAAATGACTGTAAAAATAAAAACTATTTCATTCAAGGGATATCCACAGAACACATTTGTTGAGATATTATTACGGAGACCAACTTAAGTGGAAGGTTCGGAATATTAAATATAAAACCCAAGGTTCTTATTATGGTAGGCAAACAATAATTCAAACATTTCTTAGTATACAGACATTCTATAAACACCTTAACCTTCCAGGGATCTTCAAACCACTAACCAGACGATGCTGAAACTCCACAATGAGTCTTCAATCTCTTCTGCAAAGACTGGGTGACCCGACCCTGAACCTAACTGTGAAAGTTATTTTTTCCAGTTAATTATTCTCATCCGGGTTTTTATCTCGAGTTAAATATTATTCTAGATTAAATATCTGGTAAATATATATTGCTTTGATTCAGGTAAGAAAAGCGAAATTTTGAATCTACATACAGCACAATAAAACGAGTGCTTTTTGTTTTAAGATAAAATACTAAATAACATATAATGTACTGTTTGTTTAAGCCATTATTTTAAAGGTTGTGAAACTCTACTAAAAATTTCTTAATATAAATTCCATGCAAATCCCATTTTGTAAACAAAACGCTTCACTGAGTTAACCTCAACGGAGATGCAAATCTCTTCTAAAATCCTACTAAATATTCAAATCCACTTGTCAACAAAGACAAGAAATATCCAAAGAAGAGTCTTTCCTTTGTGACTCGAGGGCCTTCTCCACTTGATTCTATTTCAATCACAGATGAAAAAACATTCCGCCTTATCATTCTGACTTCACACTTACGGCTTCGGAATAGTCCTTGACAGTTCTCTCTCTCTCTCTCTCTCTCTCTCTCTCTCTCTCTCTCTCTCACACTCTCTCTCACACACACACACACGTACACACACACACACAAATTGCATACTCTTAAGGGGTGGAACCAATCTATAGGTTATTCTACACATATATAATCTCAAAGAATGAATCTGCACTGAATATAGAACTGATACATACATATAATATATATATATATATATATATATATATATATATATATATATATATATATATATATATATATATATATATATACACGAGTATATAGTCATAATTCTCTGTTAGTGGCAATCAATTACACAGAGCTCTCAAGATGACGAGAGCTAGAGAGCTATACCACATTTTCCCTCTGTACCTGTCTGGGTCCTTAATTAACACCATCCCATTTCTCACAGCTGCAGAAGCAGCTGACAGGGGACTTGAAAGGATTCATTGGTGGTGTCGAAAAAGTTTAGTCATTATAGGAAGTAATAAAATCGAAGAAAATGGACTTCCTACAGAGAGACGAATTGTGTTTTGGTAAATTAGAAGCAAAGATTGTTTGCAAAGTAGGAAGCGGAGAAAGAGTAAGAAGGGTAAAGAATGAAATGAAAGAAAAACAATGGGTGAATATAAGAAGAAGAATAAAGAATGAAATGAAAGAAAAACAATCGGTGAATATAACAGCCGTAAAATGACTGCCAATATCAAATATCAATTTAAGCAGATGAGAATAAAGATCAATCCTTTAAGAAGAGCTATGCTGTGCGCGTAGAGAAGGAAGCTGTTCTGTAACAATGAATCGAGTATCATAATCGGGTGTTAAATAATTTGAGTGTGGTAATTTTGGTGACAAGGATTGGAGAAAGCTGAGTATACCTTGGTTTAACCAGACCACTGAGCTGATTAACAGCTCTCCTAGGGCTGGCCCGAAGGATTAGACTTATTTTACGTGGCTAGGAACCAACTGGTTACCTAGCAACGGGACCTACAGCTTATTGTGGAATCCGAACCACATAATAGCGAGAAATGAATTTCTATCACCAGAAATAAATTCCTCTTTATTCTTCATTGGCCGGTCGGAGATTCGAACTCGCAGCCAGCAGAGTGCTAGCTGAGAAAGGAACCCACCCGCCCAGTGAGGAACTGACAAGGATTGGGAGTGTATGTAAGTATACATATATATGAAATATATATACACATGCATACGTACATACGTACATAAATACATATATATAATATATATATATCAAAGTTGTCTTACTCGTCATATTAACTAATAAAACCGACGCTAAACAATAAATGCTATAAAAACACAAAAAAATGTTTCAAGAAAATAAAAACATCCCAAAATAAAAAAAAGGTCTTGAAAAGTGTCAATTCAGAAACGACCAAGATAAAGTGAGATATAAATTTGTAATAATAACCGTAACCAGTACATGTCAATAACGCTTTCATAGTGATATCATTTACCACTATTTTTGTAACAGAGACAAACCATGAAGAAACGATAAAAGCAAATGATTTTCCGAGTCGGTGCAGCAATTTGACCATTAGCCGTTGGGCCAACGTATCCAGTTGCACCGTGAAATATGTCACGTCAAGGCGATTATGACAAGACGGTTTAGCCCCGTCTCTCTCTCTCTCTCTCTCTCTCTCTCTCTCTCTCTCTCTCTCTCTCTCTCTCTCTCTAAATTTATACATCTATACACAGACAAACACATATATACATACACACATATATATGCACATATGTATATGTACGTGTGTATGTATATATAGATATATATATATATATATATATATATATATATATATATATATATATATATATATATATATATATATATATATATATATATATATATATATATATATATATATATATATATATATATATATATATATATATAGAGAGAGAGACAGAGAGAGAGAGAGAGAGACAGAGAGAGAGAGAGAGAGAGAGAGAGAGAGAATCATGTACCCGTACACAAGAAAATAGGGAGAATAGTCAAGACGAGAGAAAAAGAATAAGAGCAGAAGGGGAAATTGCAGCGAGAACTGAAGAGAGAATAAAAAGTTGTTCTAAGAGTAAAAGTGAATGCAGAGAGAAAGTTAACTGAACAAACCACCTTCCTCCAATTTGTATTAATTCATATTAAAAAATAAATAAATAAAAAAAGGGCAAGACATGGGTGCATTGCCTCACCTTCCAAGCATTGCACTAAAAATATTACTTGGGTGCATTGCCTCATCTTCCAAGCATTGCACTAAAAATATTACATGGGTGCATTGCCTCATCTTCCAAGCATTACACTAAAAATATTTTATAAAGTTCTTTCTTGATGATAAGTTAGCATATATTATTCTGCGAATATGAAACATTACAAAAAGTTGAAACTGTTAGGATGAACTGTTTAGACAGTATCAGCGGTGTAAGGAGAGCTAAAAGGGTGAGTTATGTGGCATTATATACAGGTGGTAAAGAGTTACCGGAGATGAAACGATGGTTCAGTATATTTGGAGATGCTTCGGTCAGGCATCTCAAACCATGCATTTTTTCGCATACCTATGATCCTCCATTTTGTTAATGGAATGTGATGGGTAGACGAAAATAATGCATAACTCGAAAGTGTTACGAGGAGGGAGAGGAATAATTATAATACATACATACATATATACATATATATATATATATATATATATATATATATATATATATATATATATATATATATATATATATATATTTCTTAAAAATCTTCCTCTCCTCCTGGTAACACGCATTATTTTCGTCTATCTGTCATATTCCATTAACAAACTGGAGGATTATACGTATGCAAAAAACAGTGTATGTATATATATATATATATATATATATATATATATATATATATATATATATATATATATATATATATATATATATATATATATATATATATATATATATATATAATATATATATATATATATATATATATATTATATATATATGTATGTAAATTATGTATGTATATATATAGCATATATATTTATATATAATATATATAAAATATACCCTCCCTCTCTGAAACCAAGGAGAAAAACTTAAAAAAAACTTCTGCTGGGGCAACCATCTTATTAAATACCCTGCCACGGAACCTCAAACTTCAAGGCAACTTCCCTCATTTATCAAGCGCAATTTTCGCCTTATCATAAAACCCTATCCTCAAATAGCCTACTCGTCAGCGAAAATCATTCTCGAGAAATAAAGGTAAAAAATCTTCCAAGATTTAAATAATTACGAAGCGTTTCGTTACGATCGAGTGCTAGAGTTCTTGATCTCTGATCGGTTTGTTAATAAATATCGATCGCTAATTTTTGGGATGAGGTTGTTGGCCCCATGCCCATGCAACCAAGGACGGTAACGGGAGCTCCTGAGTAAACAGCACCTAAGAAAACTGCCGTAATGTTCGTAAGCGCAAATCTCTAAGACAAATTCCAGTCTAAAGTCATTTGGACACGAATCGAACTTTCGAAAAGAAGGGAACATGAATGAACAAAATCTGAACAAGAAGAATAAATTCGAACAAATACAGTATAGAGAAGAAACGCGTTTTTAAAAAACCACTGACGAAATCATAACAATCAAAATATATTTCAACATCACAGTAAATAAGTGAACATATTTTCGTCATGCTCGTGACTCAACAGCCAGCCATTGAATGACTTAATTTAAGCAGTTAAACGCCATTACAGTGAGGAACAGAAGGCGGCTTTCAAGTTAAATTGTAAATAAAATAAAGTATATAATAACGCACACCTCAAAAAGTTCAACTCTGGTTTACGTTATTGGATTTCGATTTTTTTTTTTTTTTTTTTTTTTGCAAGTAGAAAGCTGAAATCCATAACCTGGGGCTAATTACAAATATAAAAATAAATATTTTACTGTTTCTCAACAATTTGAAAAATACGTGCCATTTCAGTTAAAAATGAAATAGGCCAATCTGTTCGTGACAATTACCACAATTTCTGAAATTACAAGTAATATAATTATACTATATTAATTTATTATACTGAACAAGTCTTAACTTTTCCTCTTGTAAACAATAAGCGGGGAGCAAAGCTGAAAGACTAAAAAGGCACATTCTGAATGACATCTATGCATATTCATATTACTCATCACTACACACACACACACACACAGAGAGAGAGAGAGAGAGAGAGAGAGAGAGAGAGAGAGAGAGAGAGAGAGAGAGAGAGAGAGAGAGAGAGAAAGAGAGGGTAGAATATATTACATGACCAGATAGCCCACTTGACATTTCTGGTGCCATCATTTTGCTAAGAGTAGCCGTCATCTCCAAACTTATATTTATTGTGAAACTGAAGACAAGTCAAGCCACGGGGATTAAATCTAACTACTTGAAATTCTACCCAATTTCGCTATCTGTCAAAAATAACAGGAGGACCCACATGATGGTGGGCAGCAGGACGTCCACGCAACGGGAACCCTGAAAGACGAGGAGGAACCACCGAAAACGTTCCCATAATCAGCTTTAAGAAAGCACAAACACACACAGCACATGCTTCTAGGATGAGTCTGGCTCGTCAGTGTGTAATTGCACCAAAAGGAGGAGATGCAACCCCCGCCCCCTGTCCATTCCCCACCCCACCCCTAATGGCCTGGGCTTCCCTAACCTCCACGCCCTAACCCCAAACCACCCCACCCACCCCCCCCTCAAACATCATAGGTCCTATCAACACAATGTCCCCAACGTAACATCAAAAGGGTCCTTTAAACACATCACAACTCTCGGCTTGGCAGCTTTGCCAAGGGGATTATGACAAAATAAGTTATTGATTTAAAAAGTTTTTTTGTTAAACTATCAGTCTGAAGGGGACAAGTTTCGCAACAGTCTGAGGGGGCGGGGGGAGGTTTTCCACAGGCAGGAAAATCCGTCCGAAATATCTGGGCGAGACGCGTCACAAAGAACGACATCAAAGAGCGACACTTTTTCACGGTATGTTAATTGTGACGGAATAGCTTCGTTTGTCGAGTAATGACACCCGGGTCTCTTTTAAAGTAACAAGACAGCATTTTGAGATGTATATAACTGAGTTAAAATTATAACGACTTGCGCACTACACAGAAAACTGGGATGAAGAGAAATAATGCAAAAACACTATATTCAATAAAAGAAACTCAATAATTTTTTTAATAAAATACCGGGACGCAATAAATGTTAAAATAAATGAACAACACAATAAAAAAAGATACTGAATAATTAAAAGAAGCTATCAACATTCAGCTTTTGCTTTTATGAAAAAAAAATTTTTCAACCTCCACATGTCTACCAAATACGTTAATATGAGAGAGAGAGAGAGAGAGAGAGAGAGAGAGAGAGAGAGAGAGAGAGGTTAATTCAACTAGAATTTTAAAAATAATGCGATAGGTTTAAACTCATACTTAGAAGAAATTTACATTATGTACACCTCCGAAAACACCACTCTCTCTCTCTCTCTCTCTCTCTCTCTCTCTCTCTCTCTCTCTCTCTCTCTCTCTCTCTCTCTCTCTGATATCTGTACTGAAAAATGAGCACAAACCAATGATAAGTCAAACCCCATCCAACCTACTATACGTTCCTTGTCAAATCACAAGAAGAGATTTTAGCGTTAGTTGCAAAGCCCCAACCAGACCCGTCTCGAATCACGCAAAATCCCTTTGCGACGGGCGGCTGCACAGCCGCAGCCGCCGTCTCTGTGACCGTAGGAGCTGCGGCGAGCTTTGCTTTGCAAGCTTTGCACTGCAACATTTCACTTTCGGCCCGACGTGAATGAAGGAAGTGATACCAAAGGCGCCCGTGATGGCATTCCCGGGGCTCGCTATATTGCTCCGCGCCAGAGAGGAAACTACAAAGCTTAAACCGGATCAAATGCACAATGAAAATGAAGGAGAGAGATAGAGGGGTAGGGGGAGAGAAAGGGGAAAAGAGAGAGAGAGAGAACTTGATATATAACCATTCTATGTGAGTAAAATATTTATGGTAGCAAAAGGGGTTCGGAAATGTGCGTGATAGCAGAAAGTGCCAAGGTTGAGATACTCATTAAATATGTAGTCTTCTTAGGGTTAACTTTTGGGAAAAATTTGCTCACGATTGATCAAAACTTATTATAATATGCGCTCATTTAAACCACAGTGGTAGTAAGTTCGTTTATTCACTGCTGAATAACCATCTTTCTGGAAAATCTGTACAACGCACAATTCAGTACAGACCTCTAAATCTTTCACAAACAGTAAGAAACTGCTGTTTTCTTTAAATACACACACACACACACGTACCATAAGCAATTAGCAAAGTGATGCAGAGAGTTGGGACAAAGAATCTTTTTAAAAAATTCTTGAAAATATGTTTATAAACTCTGACATCTCGGGCAGCGGAAAAAAAAAACATTAAGAATATCCTAGATCTAGATAAACTCCGATGCAAACGAAAATCTAATTAAACATTCACGAGGAACAGAGCGAATCTTTTCACAACACTTTGTAAAGTTCCCTTCACTAGTTTTCACAAAATCAAGCTAACAGACAGACACATCACGGCAAAAACAAAACTGACGTGACTTACATAAAAATTCGCCTCACTGTTATAAAATAATTTCTTTACAATGCAGTTGCCAGCTGAAAGTTCGAAAAAAAAATATTTGAAATATTTTTTCGCCTGCACTGACTGACAATTCTTTCTTTCCAGCCGGGCACATCCGGAAACCCCAAGCAATAGTCAAAAGCGGAACATATTCGTCATATGCGTTGTAAAGGAAATTATGAAAATATTTCTCGAGGAAACTGTCTATAATTGTTTATTTCCCTTCAAAAATATTATTGCTATTACAACTAATAATACACGATTTACTATTGAGGAATAAATAATAAAATTAGAATATTCAAAAGCGGAGGAAAATATTAGTCATATGCGTTGTAAAGCAAAAATTAAGATATTTCTCTGGGAAATTGTCTGTAGTCTCTTACTTCCTTTCATTAAAATTATTACTATTAAACCTAATAACACACGACTTACTATGAAATAATAATTATCAAAATTAGAATTGAAACCATGTTAGTGGAGGCTTGCCAGATTTCTCTGGAACTTCATTTCCAAACTTTGTTGGCTCGAGGCTGGATTAGGCTCCAGAGACCCCAAATTCACCAACTGCAGTAGGATCGAAAAAAAAAAAAAAAAAAAAAACTTGCTTTGCCTAGAACAGGGACCACCCTTGAGCGCAACCTTTATATAGAACACGTCTCATCACCCCAGTAATACCATACAAATATCCACCCACTCCTCAATGGAAACTAACCGTGTTGACATCTGTAGATTCTTTTATTAAAAAACTTATCAGATAAAGTTATAGGCCTTATACTCGTATTTTTAGAACTCGCTTCACAGCACATCAAGATTATTGATGTCACCAAATCTGACGCTGGGATTGGATTGGGAGAGGGGGGAGGGAGGAAGGGTAGTGGGAAGAATCCTTTCTGAAATTAAAAGCAGCTTTGTCGAGCTTTGTCATTTGAATGGTGATCAATGAAATTTTAATGATAACAGAAAAGCATTGCCTAAATCTCAAAAGATGCGTGAGATTTTAGTCAAAGCTAATGCCACAGGAAAATAAAAGGCATAAGCTAAGAATCTGTTATCAAGTTTATTTACATATCGTCGGGGTAAAAATGAGAGTGAGTGTAGAATAATGGTCAAAAATTAAGTTAAGAGGAATAAGAAGCCCCGATTAGTTGTCAAAGGGTATTACGGAAAGAGATAAGCCAATGTAACCGGGGATAATCAGATCATAAGCTGAAACAATATATTTGATACTAAAACTTTTGGAAAAGGTAACCATACACACTTATACAGCACACAAACTAAATCCTAATTTCTATACTTATAATTATTCTTACACACGCACGCACATACAAACACACACAAACACAAACACACATACACACATATATATAAAATGAGAAGAGAGAGAGAGAGAGAGAGAGAGAGAATAAACACAAGCAAATACGTAGTATTTTTTTTTCTGACGTCACACCAGGCAGATAAAACCAATACATCAATCATTATAAAAGACATTTCGAAGAAATGAAGAGGGATACGAATACGAGACGTGACAGAGACATCACCACAGACACATACATGAGAGAGCTGGTAACGCCAAACACATTTCCTTGCAAATTAACAGGTAAGCATTCACAATCACTACCGTCCTGTTTAATGTATTAAAGGTGAGAGAGGAAGAGCAGCCAAAATGATACCTCTCCTCGTAACAGCATCGCGAGGAATAATTCCGTATCTCTTGGCTTAGTGGCATTACGACCCTCAAGGTACAATTCCACAATTCTTGGCAATGTGTAATAACCGTGTTCTCGTGTTCTCCGGAAGCTTAGCTTATGAAATAATACTTTTTCGAGGAACTATAAAATCCTGAAATAATACGGTTTTCATGGCATTATACACGATTGAAATCATACGGTTTTCAGGGCACTGTAAACTACTGAAATAATACGGTTTTCAGGGCACTATAAACTTCTGAAATAATACGGTTTTCAGAGCATTATAAACTACTGAAATAATACGGTTTTCAGGGCACTATAAACTATTTAAATAATACGGTTCTCATAACACTATAAAACCCTGGTATAGTACGGTTGTCATGGCACTATAATATCATGAAATACGGTTTTCACGGCACTATAATGTCCTTGTATAATTCGGTTTTCGCGGAACTATAAACTCTTTTCTAAAATTAATTTCGTTTCCGAGACATGACAACGAATCAATTTAAAGCAGAATCACTGGGGTGATCCGTTTCCTTGAGACATGAGCTTCTAAAAACATTAAAATTAATACCTCAACTATAATGCAATCAACTGACAAAAATTTGCATGTGCATAATTACACGGGTTTGATCATATATCAGCAAATGGAATTATATTTAACAAAGTCCTTATTATCCAAGTTTTTTCCATAAAAAGGGACAAGATTCGGCGTTTGAGGAGTAAACATAAGTAAATTACGAATGCTAATGGACCCCTTTTTCTTCATAAACAAAACGGAAAGAATTACGGTATCATGATTATCATCCTCCCTAAACCGAACAATGTCCTTTTTCGTCGGAGAGGAGCGCACTATGACCACTAGACCACGCATGAGTATGTGTGTGTGAGTGTTTTTTTTTTTTTTTTTTTTACTGATTTGTACTGACTGGTATGCCTCTCTAGTGTAACAAATGTCTGCCTTTAACAGAAGCTAAAAAAGACTACTTTACATTCGCTCAGTTTATCAACATCTGCAAACCATCAACCAATTTCAATTCTCTCTCTCTCTCTCTCTCTCTCTCTCTCTCTCTCTCTCTCTCTCTCTCTCTCTCTCTCTCTCTCTCTCTCAAATTACGCCACATCCCTAACATCAACATGCCTAGTAGGTAACCGCCGAATACCAAATAGCAAAAATTGTGTACCTCAAAACTCACAATGCATAAAACTCCCTCAGCACGCAGTTTCATTCACAAATTCCGGTGCATTCAAAAGATCTCTGGCCCTGATGCATTGCCAAGGTTAAGCTGAATTGTCAGAGCGCAACACCGTGTTTTACTAAGGGGTCGAGTCGAACTTTTTAAGGAAGAAGAATGCCATTGGGAGATGTAAACTTTCCCGGTCTGCTTAGCATACAATAGGGCTTTCGTCATGCTATCTTTTGCATGGAATCTCTTCGGGATCTTGCTGCAGATAAAATAAGAATGGCATTAGCAGAAGAGAATTGGCATGAGCAGTAATCTTGAACCATTTTATGGAGACTTATGAGTAGGATAGGATTAAAAACAGGATTTTCATATCTTTGTCTCGAATACAAATTTTTCCCCCGTGTATCAAGACTAAGAAGGTGGAAACTGACTTAAAATGCTAGTAGTAGAAGCAGATTACTATGAAACTATGGCAGTCCTGAATATATTTATCTCAAGTCACGACGTCAACTTAACCTTAACTCAAGGTAAAATCTTATCTAATAATATATATATATATATATATATATATATATATATATATATATATATATATATATATATATACATATACTGTATATATTGTTTTGCGATTTACTGCAGATTACGAGGTAAAAGACTGAAGAAAAATAAGTATACTGGTATTTCCAGAAATAGGCTCTGCCCACCAAAGAAAAAGAAAAAAGAAATGAAACCTTGAACATTAAGAGTCGTTCTCAAAAGCTTAAAAGAAAGAAAAAAAAATCGGGACACAAGGCCCAAAAACAATGTCACAGGAGATATCAATAAAACAGTCTGATGTTCATGATGCTCTAATCGAGCAGAGTCATTATCATTAACATCACTTAATGCATAATTCAACACATCTGGATCAGCATGAGCTTCCTTTATATATGACATCATTTAATTGCTTTTGGTAAACAAAACTCAATTTAACACAGCTGGACCAGAAACCCTTACATAAGACGTAAATCATTATCGATCCCGATACAGGAAAACTGTGTCCTTCATAAATGAGGTAAGCTTTCTTAATAGGTTTCCTTTTTTTTATTTTGAGAAGTAAACTGTTATTTCTCAGTGAAGTCTCTAAAGGCGAAGACAGAGACCATGTTCAGAGAAGAGAATTTAAGAAGAAAAACAATCACATTCAAAATTCCCCTGTACAATAATCTTATCAGTTAAAACACGAAAACAATGATACACTTATCAGAAAATGAGCGCCCTTCTGAACTAAAAGTCAAGCTATTAATCATCACCATTAATGAGATCGTTCCTTATCAAAAACGTCTATAAGAGGGATCAACATATCGGTCTTAATTAAAATCTGTCAGGATAACCTAAAGAAGGTAAAGTATTTTATACCTGTTACAAGGAAAAATTTGAAGAGAAATATAGGAAAAGTAAACATAAATGAGAATTTTGACTAGGCTATGCATGTACCCTCCCGACCGTCAACCAAATTCTCTTAAAAGGCGTTCCAGTTGATTGTTGTTTATATTAAGACAGCAACGTGCTTGCACGGGCTCTTGCTCCTGGAGCAGTCCTTAACCCAATTGATGAAATTTTGAAGACTCACTTTGGTTATTGAAAACATATATAACTTCGATAATTCTCTCCCAACGAGATGCGTTTGGTAGAAAGCCTGCGCCCTTTCGTTACCGGATTTCACCTTGCGTAAGGTATGATTATCAAGTTTTCACCTACAAGAAAAATAATTCAAACACAGCGCAATGGCGAACACAGAATAGCAACAAATACAATGATAACAATAACTAATATTAAAGACATGAGGAACATCGATATTTTGTACTTTATTAATAACATTGATAACACGGCTGCATAGCAATCCAGTGTAAACAATGCACGGTTATATAAATAGAGAGCTGCCAATGATAAGAAATAAAAGATTGCGTTTCATCTCAAGAACTGATAACTATGCACATTAAATACTCGTCCGTACAGTTTATCTCCTTCCCACCTCCACCATTCCCCTTACCACCCAATCCCCCTCCCCTTCCTTAAATCACTTCGTCACTGTCCTAGTCATGATGATGAAGCTCCTGTCGCCAGGTATCATGTCTCCTTGTAAGGCCTACGGCTCCAGTTACTTGGCAATGTTGCTTATTTACTCCTTATCTGGTAAAATGCAAGAAACTCCTTACGCAAAAGACTATAGACTTCTAGAGGAAAACTGCATATGCACAATATAAACAGACATGGTTGAAATTTTCCCACTCTTAATACAACGAAAAACTTCCCACTTTTAATACAACGAAAAATTCCCATCTTAATACAACGAAAAACTTCCTACTCTTAATACTATGGAAAACTTCCCACTCTTAATACAACGAAAAACTACCCACTCTTAATTCTATGTAAAACTTCCCACTCTTAATACAAACATATAAACACATTTGCCAAATGTACAAAATGCACGTCAATTTCTTGGAAAATTGAGAGAGAGAGAGAGAGAGAGAGAGAGAGAGAGAGAGAGAGAGAGAGAGAGAGAGATTAAAATATCGTTATTATCTCTACAACCGAATTCATAACAAGTTCATGATAATAAACACCGAATCCTCAGGCCGCCAAGAGAGAGAGAGAGAGAGAGAGAGAGAGAGAGAGAGAGAGAGAGAGAGAGAGAGAGAAGAGAGATTAAAATATCGGAATTATCTCCACAACCGAATTCATAACAAGGCAGCCTCCACCGGACAACCTTTTCTGAATTGATAGCCTATCAAGTTATTCTTGGGCTTATCGTTCTCACTTACTTCACACATAATCAGGTTTCTGAGAAATATCAACACAGAGATAGGCTACACAATCGTCTGCCGCTAAACAAATGAAAACACGGGCAATGAATAATATGCAGTGTTCACTTACAAACAAAATTTCAGTTTCAGAGAGTACGCAGACCTGTGACTAATAAACTCATTAGGATTCATTATAATATAGTGCTTATTAAGTAACTTCAAATTACACTAAATATCACAATCCAGATAACAAACAACATGACATTTCAAAAAGATAAATTCTAAGTGCAATCCGTATCACGTTCCAAAGATAAGAGCGTTCAGATCTCGTCGAAATGTCAATGGTTACTTCACACACACAAAAAAGCCGAGAATAACAAAGAATAAATACACCAATATGTACCTGAATGTATTGAGTAGAAAACATCGGATCCTTCGGCTATTTCATTAAGTTAAAAGTAATACACTTTTCTGGAAACAGGTTCACCATAGGGATTACTTTAACTAACAAACCGAGATGCATTGAAAAATGGGTCTAATTTCTCGCAAAAATGAAAATCATGAGTTAGAATATAAGGATACCAAGGTGACTACCATTTCGAAAGCTCGGTGATGCTGAATTGGTAGTGCTAGGAAACATTAATGTATACACACACACACGCACACACGCACACACACACACACACACACACACACACACACACACACACACATATATATATATATATATATATATATATATATATATATATATATATATATATATATATATATATATATATATATATATATATATATATATATATATATATATATATATATATATATATATATATATATATATACAGAGAGAGAGAGAGAGAGAGAGAGAGAGAGAGGAACCTAACAAAACAGCAAGACCACTATACGGAAAAATTATATCCAAAATTTGTCAGCAGAAAGACCGTGGTCAAAAGGAACTCTTTCTTCAACGCACCTAAATAAAAACATCTTTTATGAAGGACCTACCAAAAAACACTAATAAAGCCAAACTCCAGACTTGCATGTAAGGCCACAAACACACACACACACACAAAGTGTCTACGGCCACGCCCTCTGGAATTCCCTATGAGAGTGCGTGCATGCTTGCGCTGTCACGCAACCCGGCTCCAGCGTGCTTTCGCCTCTGTAACTCTCCTCCAGTATCCTACACCATCCTAATGCTTACCCGACGTGACCCTAAGTCTCTGGGGTCACTCGGCTCGTGTCAGACCCGAAGACACTCGTGTCTCTAACGCGTGCTTTCAAGACTCGAGGAGGTCACTTCAGGATGTGAATATACTTAGTAAGTGCTGAGGTAAGGAGTTTTTTTTTTTTTTTTTTTTGCATTCGTGAATAATACTTTTTCCTTTTAACGGAACGGTTTTGGCCTTCACCGTCTTTACCTTACCTAGTATTTAAGACCCTCGACTTGTACATCATTAAGAGGCGAATAAAATGATAAGTTATAAAAGAAAAAATACACACACGAAGCATTATGACGTTTAAAATCTCATTTTGCATCGACCAATACGACTACCATCAGTAAAGAAAAACAACTGATTCCACACTAAACGAAACAAGAAACTGGAAACTTTCTTAATTTGATGTATGCTCTGATGAAAAATGAACCTGACAGATCTTGTATAGTTATAGCAATCATACCCTAATCATAAAGCTTTTAATTTCTCTTTTGATTAAATGCATCTGCAAACATCAACTGCGCAATCTGCGTAAAATAACTGACAGATAAACAGCAGAAATGCGGACGAAATTTACGAAATTTAATTTGCTAGGGAGATAAACACTCGGGTATCTTTTAAAGATCAGACTGAAATTTAACTCGCTGAAAGGCTATACTAATATGAAAGAGGGAATCCTTGCCTTCATGTTAGAGAGTGCAATCTAAAAACTAACATTTAATCATTATTTTGAACTCCCGAAAATGTAACATTGTGAAACAACACCAGGAGAGAGCCGTCACGTTACGTTTTCGCGTTTTATTTTCAAAACAATTTCCAATCAACCAAATAAAAATAAACCCTCCGCCGTTAACAATTTACACCAATTCATCTATCGCAACGAAAGCGAACCAAATACATACGCGCTCGGCTTCAACGTTCGAAACGTTTCAAGTCTGGAAGCGAAGATTAGCATACACTGAAAAAACGGATCCGCTTCCAAACGTTTACTGCGTTTGACTGAATAACAAAAAGCCGAGGAGCACCGGCTGCTATGCAAATGGAACAACAATACGACGGAGTTTCTTGCTTGAGCAAAAACAGAATAATTTCCTCTGACAAATGCACACGAGCAATGTATATTTCATGGGTTCGGGGACCAAAGCAACTCCTGCCCACATCCTGGATGGCTATTGGAGTAAAGCATTCGCAGATGCCATCTAAGTAAACCCCAATAACAGTAAAATAAAAATAATAAAAAGAATGTACGGCTACGGTACGTACAGAACAGACCAAGGACATGTTTACCTTAAAATCGAAAGTGTCCAAATTCAGATACGATTGATGAGAAGGTGTACTCCCAAAATCATAACAGTTTTAGAATCTCTCTCTCTCTCTCTCTCTCTCTCTCTCTCTCTCTCTCTCTCTCTCTCTCTCAAATCACCACTCATATCAGATAAAGACTCACCAACAACCAAATTTCAGCACACCCGGGCCCCAAACAAGGCAAAGGCTCTCACTTAATATGCTTGAATCATGACGTCCGTTACATCCGGGAGGATATGTTTCTAAACCCACCGGCATTGCCAGTGGCTAATCCGCAAATTACCGAACTGATGACAGCGTTAATGTTCGCGATGAAACGAGTGGAATGTTGGGCAGCAGAGTACCTTCAACGTATATTTTCGAAACGTACCTGAAGATTTTTTGTTTGGCATCAAAGCTCATTTTTGCAACAAGACACGAGTACGTATTAAATGTATATGTATATTTGTGTGTATATGTATATGTATATGTATATGTATGTATGTATATGTAATTATATAATTATATAATATACATATGCATGTATCGATATATTATATATACATACACACAATATAAGTATAATTTCTATGTATCTATGTATGCATGTTTGTGTGTATGTATGTATATATATATATATATATATATATATATATATATATATATATATATATATATATATATATAATGATTGTCTTATACCTTATAAAACCAACAGCTACAACAAAGCTAACCATCTTCCTACACCAGCCATCCTACGTACCTTCCAAAACGGAATTACCAGGGGAATTCCTTTCCAGATCCTAAGACACAAACAGATAAATAGTCAGTCCTTCCAGAATTTTTAATATCAACTAGAAATCATTAAAAATTTCTCTTTCAAATTAAAAACCAGCGACGGAGACTTTCGTAAAAAAAAAAAAAAGACAAATTACAGGGAAAAAAATAACAAACTAGGAAAGACAACAATGTTTTCCCAGTCAGACGACCACCAACTCAACAAGAGAGGTTTCTCTCTCGTGGAAGACGCTAGAAATAGCCATTACTCCTCTCCTTACAAATGACGTAACAGCAAGCAACTGGTATCCATAATGGCATTTCCTGTGTCAAAACGCTATGTCTGATATTTTGATTGCCCATGCGACTTTCTTTTTAGTTATACTTTGAGTGTGTATGTGTATGTATGTGTGTATATATATATATATATATATATATATATATATATATATATATATATATATATATATATATATATATATATACGAGGGTAAGTCAAAAGTTCCAGGAAAAATTGTTGAATGATGTATTTACACAGGAATGAAACAACCCAAATACTTGGTAAACAATTATCTGTGATGTAGTGATCATATAGACTTGTTACCTCAGTCATCCTCTTGCTACCGTGGTGTTAACATCTGCTTCAGAAAAGTAACTTCTTGAACCCATGGAAAATAAAAATTTTGAGATGAGAGCTAACATCAAGTTCCTGACCAAATTGGAAACCAGGAAACATTATTGAAGCTTTGCAACAAGTTTATGGAGATTCTTCTCCATCTAAATCAGTTGTTTATGATTGGATAAAGCGATTTAAGGATGGTCGGGAGGACCTCAAAGACAACCCAAGAGAGGGAAGACCATCGACTGCAAAAAATGAAAGAATTGTGGCTTTGGTGCAGAATCTAGTGGATGAAGATCGTCGGATTACTATCGATATGATAGCTAATGAAACTGGGATCTCCCATGGTTCCGCATTTTCAATTTTAAATGAAAATCTTGGTTTGAGTAAACTTTCAGCACGTTGGGTCCCAAAAGCGTTGCGCGAAGACCAACTGCATCAAAGAGCTGAACTTTCTCTTGCAGTTTTAACGAAGATTGAATCAAATGAATCAGAGTTTTTGACCGGATTGTTACTGGAGATGAAACTTGGATCCATCAATATGACCCAGAAAGTAAAATTCAGTCAAAGCAATGGTTACCAAGAGGTTCAGCTGCACCAGTGAAGTTCAAAGTGGCGAGATCTGCCCAGAAGGTTATGGCAACAGTGTTTTGGGACTCCAAGGAGTGATTTTGATTGATTTCCTTGAAGGACAAAAACAATCACTGGGAACTACTACAAAGGTGTTTTGCAAAAACTGAAGACTGCATTGGCTAAAAATGTCGAGGAAAGTTGCACCGCAGAATTTTGTTCCATCATGATAACGCTCCAGCACATTCATCAAGGGTTGCAAGAGAGTCCTATAATTTAGGTGGGAAACTCTTCCACATCCTCCTATAGTCCTGATCTTGCTCCTTCAGATTTTTTCCTGTTCCCAAAACTCAAGGAACACTTAAGAGGAGTCCGGTTTGAATCTTTGGATGCTGCTAAACATGCAGTTTCAACATGGTTTAATAGAAAGGCCCCAAATTTCTACAAAGAAGGGTTGCAGAGGTGGAAACAGCGCCTTGAAAAGTGTATAGAGTTAGATGGTAGATATGTAGAAAAATGATGTTTGAATTTCCTTAAATAAAGAGTATATTGAATTTTTCCTGGAACTTTTTGACTTACCCTCGTATATATATATATATATATATATATATATATATATTATATATATATATATAATATATATATACATGTGTATAATCTTTTACAAAGGACGCAGTAAGAAGTGATTATCTTCACTAATACATTTGCCACAGTAAGAGACAAATGTGTAATAGCAGGTTCCATAAGGCTCTCTTCATAAGTGAAAGAGGATCTACCTGTCAGAGACTGAGATCAAAACGCAGGGCATCGGAGAGATATTAGGAACTCAGATATGAAAATATCCTCGTGTCAATGAAACGTTACATGGAATTTTGCCATGAGGGAAGGGGTTATCAAGATAGATGCTGATAGTATTTATGAGAAAAGCTGGAATGTGATACTATGAGGAAGTAGAGAGTCCAATATCGAAATCAAACCCCCATCGTTACTGATCAAACTGAAAGCATTTACATTTCTTCTATAAAAGGAAAAGTCTCTTGAATTGAGAAAAAAATTAAGTCTCATGATCTATGTCCTATATAACTAATTTGTCCTTGTTCTTTTAATCCCAGTAACCTTATATATAAACATTTATAACCACCCTAACCCCCTCAAAAAAAAAAAAGAAATATGATAGTAAATTGCATCCATTTATCCTTGAAATGACATCAGTCCCATTGCACTTTGCGTCAAACTCTTGTAATTAGTGTGATTTAGTCCTTCACAAAATATGGTTCTTTTTCCACTATTTATACCTTTTTGTCAGTCAGTTCCTAACTACTTGTGATCTCCAGGATACAGTCATTAGTTCCCAAGGTTATGTTTAAGACATACAATCCCATCAACACTCTTATCATGTACTCTTTCAACATTCTTTCTGGGTGCTATTCAGTCCATTTTAAAACTACCCCGAACTGCCTGAACTCCAGCTCGGTTGAGGTGACTACTAATCAGCTGTGACTTTTTTTAGTGCTTATGCTGTTACATGCGTCTGTAGCCGGCTGCTGTATTCCCTCTGAAATGAATTTCCATGACACGGTTGCTATGCTGTTCTTCAGGCAGGCTTTTCTGCTCTACAGGAAGTTTTGGATGGATTACGAACGCCTAGTTTACACAGTGCTCCGGCAAGCTACACTGGTTTTACGTTGATCCATTCTCTTTACTTTCGTTGCTTACCGAATGAACGCTAACAAGCAAAACATCCCAATTTTACCAATAAGAGTCAAATTCCTTATGCTTTGGCATCTCAACGAAGATAACACCTCCCAGTTCCACTAGATATCACAGGACTCAACCGGAATGAAAAAAATTAATATATACTGTATTGACGGAAGTGAGGCAAGATAAATATCATTATAACATCCGATAGATGCTTTGCATGCTAAATACTAGCAAGGAATATGACCACGCAATCGTCAAGGGATGACGGATTCCAACCGAGTTTTATTCAAACCAGTGTTTCAAAATACAGCATCCTCTCATTGTTATCTAGTGTTACAACAACACGGGAAAACTGAAGGGGAAGGGGAAGGCGTGAAGGGTTGAGCCGAGACCTTCACGGAATCGGAATAGAGGAAAGGATAATTATAGCAACGTTTTTTATAAGGAAGACCAATAACCGGTGAAAGAGCTGGAGCAAGTGGTAAGGGCGTTTGGCGAATTAATGAGTTTGTTTCACTCTCCACTTCGGAGGTACTTCAGCTTTATCTGAATAGTTTATGATCGCCGCCTGTACCGCGTACATAAATGTAAATATAATGAACGCATTTCTATGTATCAATTCACCAAACATGGTTCAGTTATTCTCAAACGGTCGAACATTACGAAAATGCTGCCGTGCGTGAAACTCCATTAAACAAACTTGGTGAATTTGTAAAAAGTGTGAAACAATCAAACTTCGTTCACTCTATCTCAAACCCCTTCAACGTAATGCTCATGCGCGAGCACGCGTTGACCAAACCACACTGACCAAGACCTGGTCAGTACTTGAACGGTTAAACCTAAGATTTAATTGTTGGTAACTCTATCAATACTTAAACCGTAAGTTTAACTATCTGTAAATCAATCAATGCTTAAACCTAAGGTAAATTGTTTGTAAATCTATCAATACTTAAACATATGGTTTGATTGATTGTAAACCTGTCAATTTAAATCTAAGGTTTGTTTGTAAATCTATCAATACCTAAGCGGAAGATTTCATTGTTTGTAAAATTATCATCACTTAGACCTAAGATTTAATTGTTCGTAAATCTATCAATACTTAAAACAAAGGTTTAACTGTTTGTAAATCTATTAATACTAAAACCTAAGATTTAATTGTTTGTAAACCTATCAATACTTAACCCAAGATTTCATTGTTTGTGAAACAATTATACTTAAACCCAAGATGTAATTGTTAATTCTATCCAACTTAGTTGAATCATCTTAAAAACAAGTAGAAATATCTTACTGGCATTTGCATACTTGTCATTCTTTCTTAAATCATCATGCATAAGGACTGAGTAAATGCATCCTCCCCCCTTCTCAAAAAAAAAAAAAAAAAAAAACTCGAATTTTTATCACATCCTTCAAACATCGTTTGAATACGAACCCATCAAACACAAAGATCAATACTTCTCAGCCCCTCGAACACTGACGAGTGTTTGTGAAAAATGTCAAAGCATCCGAACAGAGTTTAATCTTCCGCAAGCGCAAAAAATAAAATAAAAAAAAAACACTATTTTTGGCCAGGATTTCCATGCAATATTTTCACGTGAGAATCAGAGATTGCCAAGTGCCAACGTAAACACATCGAGCTTCATTTCCCGTAAGTCATTTCCACAAGAGGCAGGAGCCAATCATTCCATGCAAATATCATGGGGGAAAGCCATTAACGGGAAATGCCCACGTATGCGCGCATTAGACGGGTAAGCAGTAATAATAATAATAATAATAATAATAATAATAATAATAATAATAATAATAATAATAATAATAATAATAATTTTTAACTATATTTCGGGGGCCTACTTAATGTTTGAGTATTATGTAGATGATATAAACTGTTGAATTTTAATCTTCATTCCAGTGCCCACGATGTTATAATAATAATAATAATAATAATAATAATAATAATAATAATAATAATAATAATAATAATAATAATAATAATAGTAGTATCGTTCAAAATGAAATACATGCAAATAATACCAAAGAAACAGTACCATTAAGAAATAATAATCGAGACGAAAATTATAATAATAATAGCTATGCATATGAATGATATAATGAACCATACCTTTCAAACGCTCACACAAGTAAATCAAGAACAGTCAAGTATGTCGACTTATGGTAATGAAGCTCTTACGTACCATGATCGATATATACTATTAAGGGCACAAATCCTCAGTGCGGTTTGATTTAATGAGGTAATCAATCGTGAATATGCCTCTCTCTCTCTCTCTCTCTCTCTCTCCAAAAAAAAAATGGAAATTTTCCAACCATGATTTTCTGATAAGAAAGCACAATGCGTGGGAAGCTTCACGCAGCGCCAGTTCATTCAACCAATCAACCACGAGCATTTAATGTTAAAAGGCCCGACCGTCTTTTTTTCTTTTTTCTTTTCCTGGTTTATCCGATTCTTGGCTTGAAAGGGGCATTAGACTGCTAGTCCAATTGGACCTTGCACTTAAAAATATTAAAAAAGCCTATTCAAGGCAGAATGTGTATAGGCCTACCGTACAACCTAGAATTTCACTGGGCCCATACATCGCAACTCCTGGCACTCAGTGCCACCCTTTCTCCACCAGGATTGTCACCATCTTTTTTTAAATTAGAGAGGCTAGTGCCATAACGAAAGTCAACTGTCACTCTCAAGTATTTTCATTTTATTTTTCAATATTTTCTGCCATGACCATTAATTTTAAGTACTCTTACATAACTTGATTTTCCTTACATGATAGATAACAGAAGCCTTGCAACTGCTAGGACTACAGCCTAAAAGTTTATATTCTCCATGAAGAACATACCACAGTGAGTAAAATCCCAATCTTTCATGACTGCACGTGCACAGAATGCAAACACAAAAAAATATAAATATAAATATAATATATATAATATATATATATATATATATATATATATATATATATAATATATATATATATATATATATATAATATATATACATATACTGTATATACATACATACATATATATATATATATATATATATATATATATATATATATATATATATATATATATATGGATGGATGGGATGGCTCCAAAAGATGACAGCCTTCCTGTTCTCACCAAATCTCTTACGATGAAGATGCGAACCCCATGGCCTCCTGGCCTGGTTGCAACCGATCACAGTTGACTAACTACTAAACATTCATTTCACTGCTTATTTCAACAGGAGATTCGATAGAATGCACTTATAGAATATGTAAGAATATAAATATATATATATATATATATATATATATATATATATATATATATATATATATATATATATATATATATATGTGTGTGTGTGTGTATGTATATATATAGAATTATAAAGAAGCTTTTTACCAATAAAATCCTCCTATATCTGTAAAACTTCAACAAACAACTCGCAGCTGAACCAACGTGTAATGACCCTGAGAGTATATAGAGTGTTGGGAGTGTCATTACTACTGACGCCTCAGTTGCCCCTGCTGCACATCTTCCTGTGAGACTTCAGAGAAAGATCAAAATCTATTAAGAATCTTTGGATTAAGTTTCTTATATATTTTTAAACAACAGGCCTAAATACATTTATATCCACTATCTAGATACACTTGCACCTAAATAAACTGACTTTGGGTAAAGACAAATTTTTTAATTTTTTTTTTAATATTTCAAAATGTAAAGAAAAATATCTTAATTTTTTTATCAACATTTCCAAATAAACTTAAATTTAGACTTAACTAACAATATTTCAAAACCTTAATTTTTTATCAATATTTCAAAATAAGATTAAATTTAGTTCACTAACAAATAAAGTGTGTAATACCAAAACCAGACTTAAAAAAGCACAAGAAAAAAATCTGAAGTCGAGACGAAAAAAAAAATGCATCTGGGTCACACAAGCTTGCGGTTTATTCGTTCGTCCGTGTGTTACCCACCAGCCTTGCCTACCACCAACCTACCAGCCACCACCACACCACCACCACTATCATCACCAGGAACGTGACTCACCCGCCTCCCATCTAAGTCATCCGTGTATCCACATCCAACCCCCTCAAAACCATCTCCCCTTCTGACAGACTACCTTGCCCCCTCTTCCCATTTTCCAACTGAATTTTTCCTCTTCACTGGAAAGTTTTAAAACCCAAAGGCAAAGAGCCGGCGCAGCAGCAGCATTTAACACGAACGCCATGTAACAACGGACAACATAAACAACGCATTCAGTATGCAAAACAAGCGCTCGCGACGACATTCGGCGACGCAAATACAAAATAACAGCGTGTGGGTGGGTATAACATTCTCTCTCTCTCTCTCTCTCTCTCTCTCTCTCTCTCTCTCTCTCTCTCTCTCTCTCTCTCTCTCTCGTTACATTAAAAGTCCGAGGGGTGAAATTCCTAAAATACACACACATACTAAATTATATATATATATATATATATATATATATATATATATATATATATATATATATATATGTATATGTATATATATGTATGTATAAAACGCAATGTGGATCCATATATTTCTCTTTGCGTGTGTAACAACAACTACAACAGTTCACGGGTGTTTTAATCAACCTTTAGAGAACGCTGTCCAGCCAGGGCAATCATCTCTCATCACAGGCCTCTCTCTCTCTCTCTCTCTCTCTCTCTCTCTCTCTCTCTCTCTCTCTCTCTCTCTCTCTCTCTCTCTCTCTCTATATATATATATATATATATATATATATATATATATATATATATATATATACAATGTATTTCAAATAAAACCTATTCGATGGTCAAAGCTTATGATCACAACCAACAGCTAACGTTAAAAAACAGCATCAAATACAAAAGGTCAATATCTCTGTAAATTAATAACTAATATATAATTCATAAAGTTATAAATGATATGTGTGAATCATTTTAAACAAAAATATTTCAAGATATATGGAAAAAATTAACTGTTTTACCTCATAAACTTTCTTAATCTCGGTTTATTTGATGAGTTAATCATGGGGTTGGTTCTTTCTAACAAAACGTAATGTAATTCATTAACCTACATCAATAACCCATAAATAGAAATAATAAAGACTGATAAATTTTGATAATAGAAGATAAGAGTTCAGATTAGGTAACCCACCATATTTTAATATACTTCACACCAGCAAATTAAGACAAGCAAAATATAAAATAAAAAAAATTCGACAATAACAATTAATAAAAGGAATAATCAACACAAAACCACAATTATACCGTGAAAACCCCAGAAATAAGGAGGAACGGCAGAAACAACGCCTGAAGGGAGAAGTAGCATTCATTGCAAATGCAATTATTTTCGCAGAACCGATTCCCAGGTCAGAAAGCGAGAGCCTCCTCTCATGAAAAAACCATGCGTCCTCCTCCTCCTCCTCTCCTTCCCCTTCTCCCTCCTCCTCCTTCCTCTTCTTGTTCTTCTCCCACTCCTGGCGGCTGCCTGCTTCCTAGAGGAGAACCGCTTCTTCGACCCCAGCAGGAACAGTCTTAGCCTACTTCCCTGATTTATATACAACCACAGTGTCTAGCTCATATTCATTAACATGCCTCAAACCGCAACGCTGCCTCTCTCTCTCTCTCTCTCTCTCTCTCTCTCTCTCTCTCTCTCTCTCTCTCTCTCTCTCTAAGTACTGACCATATTTTTAAAACATTTACACCTATTCCATCCAATAATTGTATATTTACCTATTTCGGTTATTATTTGAAATAATGGTGTTATTTGCACCAACAATAGAGAAAAATATCACAAAATTCACTGTTAAACATTTGCAACTAATTAAGTTTATATATAAAAATATATATATATATATATATATATATATATATATATATAATATAATATAAACAACTATCTATCTATCTATATATATATAAATATATCTATATATAAATATATCTATATATATATATATATATATATATATATATATATATATATATATATAATATATATATAATGTATATATATACCGGATAGGCAATGCTCAGCATACTGTCTGACATCAAAACTCAGCCAGAGAAGGAGATATCAATCATTCACACTTTTCTGCAAGAAAAAAGTCATTCTCACATGCAAATTAGAACAACACTAGAAAACAACCCTCTCCTATGCAAAGAAAAAAAGTATACACTAAGACGTACTACATAGTCAAGATGAACTAGGTTATCAACACGTTCAAAACTGCAGCGATGTCAATAAAATAAATAAATCAACAAAGTAAAAAATGACGGCGGTTAACATAACGTTTTCCAAGAAGCGGATGTCTGAGGCGTCGTGCCAGCGAGCGAGACACAGTCGTGTCAATCACCCGACCAAGATTAATTAGTGTAACAGGGGGATTTGCCTCCCTTTAAAACCCTTCGACTCTCGGCACCCCCTTTTCCCACTTGGGTCCTCCTTCGTCGCTTCTGTATCCGTCATACTCGTTCCCCAATATTTCTAAATTCTGTTGGGTTAATCTCTGTTAATTCGTTCGTTTCTCTAGCTCTATCCTTTTCTCTTTCCAGTTAATCCATCCTCCATCACTTTCTTCCTTTCTTCTCCTTCATTCCTTTCGTCGCCTCAATATCCGTCCTACTCATTCTTAAACATTTCCAAATTCTGTTGGTTTATTCTACGTTAATTCATTCCTTTCTCTATATGTCTATCATATTCTCTTTCTAATTAATCCATTCTCCATCACTTTCTTCTCCTTCATTCCTTTCTTCGCCTCAATATCCGTCCTACTCAATACCCAACATTTCCAAATTCTGTTGGTTTATTCTCTAACATTTCATTCTTTTCTCTGTATGTCTATCTTTTTCTCTTTCCAATTAATCCATTCTCCATCACTTGCTTCTCCTCGTCGATTCAATATCCGTCAATTCATAACCTAACATTTCCGGTTGCTATATTATCATCATTTGTTCACTCATTTCCTACTCTCTCCCCCCACTTTTCTTTGAAATCAACTTCCTTTAAATTAACCCATTCTCCATCATTCAATTCTTCTCCATCTGTTCGTAGATAAGTTCGTTAAGATATTTCCCATTACGTCATTCCTAATCTGCACCTTTTCCTTAACCCTTCATCTCCTCCTTCAGCTCTTTATCTTTATCTCTTCTTCAGTTCCTTCCTCATTTCCCTATTCTCTATCAGCTCCTTCCCCATCATGCATATACTCCTTCACCTGATGGAGATGCTCTCCAACACTCCATTCTTCTTCAGAGCCTTCTCCATCATCCTATTCTCCATCATCTTATTCTTCCCCTAATTTCTCTCTCTTTCCTAGATCTCTTCCAAAATCACTCTTCCCCACCATCCTGTATTCTCTATGCCTCGTTTTCCAACCAATTCCCCCAAAATATCTACCGGAAACTTTTTTTTTTTTTCGTACGAACTACTTTGTATTTTCCATGCGTATCGAACAATGCAGATTAAAATTTTGATCACCGAGTTTACTTTTTCCGGAAGGGGAATGTGGGAGGGAGGGAAGGAGAGGGGAGTTTGGAAATCTAACTTCTAAAAAAAGGCTTCGTTACGTTTGAAATAGCAGACAAATTGTACCTTCCAAAAATAGTCAGTTACACCTGATACGATAAACATGTGCTAAAACCAGGTGTTACTCCCTGTGTAGCCTTGACGTAAATCTACCGTAGGAAAACTTATAACTTCCAATTCCGCAAAGCAAGCACATACATGTGAGCTAATATTTCCCTTAAAAGACACGGAAGATAAAAAATGATCAGTTATATAAAAATATAAGTAATGATAAAGCCTCAAAGAGAATGACGTTGCCCGACTGATTTATGGTTACTAAAGCCGGCGTCACAACAGAGAATGACATCATAAATACACGTTAGCGTATTGAAGAACGATAAATCCCAATGAAGAATATCATAAATATGCATTAACGTAATGATTTTGTAACCTCAGCAAATATAGCCCCACCCTCCAAACCCCGAACCCCTAACACATACTACATTACCGGGGTTACTAAAACAATACAATATATACTCAAAAGTATCCCAAATTTCGAGAAAAATAAAAGGCGAACAAAAATGAAAAAATCCTCCTCAAATAAAATTATGAAAAAAATAATAAACAAAAAAAAAAAAAGATTCTCCAAGTCCTATGACAGGATGACTCATCGCCAGTAATCCGTTGCTTGCGGTAGCAAGGTCTAAAGCCCTTGTGCGGTAGCACAGAAAAGTCTGAGAATAAAAACGAGCTCGCTCTCGCTCGCTCTCTCTCTCTCTCTCTCTCTCTCTCACTCTCTCTCTCACACACGCACACACACACACACACACACACACACACACACACACACCTAGTAGAAGCACTTTTACGGCTTACCTCGGGTGAACTGATTATGTAACTTCCTTTCTAGACGCGAAAAAAAATCAACTTGCATCATTGCACACATGAAATAGAAGGGAATTTTTTTTTTTTTACTTTTTAAGCTTGCAGGTATTTGCGGCTCTTGGTCTAGACATCATTTCACAATAAACATATCAACTGCTACAAAATTTCACTAAATTTTATGACCGAGTATTTTAAGTTTAAGAATTTACATATACTTATTGCACTCACGCGAACAGAGATATGCTGACAATAATGGATATACATATGACAATCGTTGGACATTCTGCTTACGTCTCTTTTTTTTTATGGAAATTTCACATTACTCGAAATACATTGATTCACCATCTGAAGGTCAAACATACCAGTAAATTATGTCTTAATTATCAGGCCGTTGTGTGAAATTGGTGTCTGGTTAAGAATTTTTAATACATGCATACATAGCCTACATACATACAGACACATGCAGTATGTATGTGTGTTTATGTGCGTGTTATATATATATATATATATATATATATATATATATATATATATATATATATATATATATATATATATATATATATATATATATATATGTGTGTGTGTGTGTGTGTGTGTGTGTGTGTGTGTGCTTATGTCTACAAGCTTATGTTTATGAATAAACCCACAAAAACATATTTTCATAAAATTAAATTTATTTAAACCAAATAAAATAAGCACGACTAAATCAACATGAAAATGTAAAAAAAAGGCCAAAGTTCTTCATTATCAAACTCCATCCAGAGGTCTACTATACCTCATCTCTTCGGAGAATGCACAGCGGTCCGCCATTCACAACGTTTGTTTACAAACTGTTGCCCGTCCGCCATCTTGCTCCCAACCTTGCTCGGTGCTCATTAAAAATCCTCACCAAATATTTGAATATCCCCAGGCCTTCCAAATATATTTCTCTCTTTTTTTACCCTTTTTTCATTCTCCCAGTCTCTAAATATTTGAATGCCTTTGCATTTCCGAATATTCAAAGGCCCCAGGCTCTCTCTCTCCCTCTCTCTCTCTCTCTCTCTCTCTCTCTCTCTCTCTCTCTCTCTCTCTCTCTCTCTCTCTCTCTCTCTCTGTTTCATTCTTGCACATTCTGAAGTCGTATTTCTTTGTTGTATACTTGAATCACCAATGAGGATGATCAATATACATTGTAATAATAATAGCCTTGTGAATTCCCCTAGAGCAAGTAGGCAATAACTTAAGGCAATCATTTACACGCATATTAAAACTACAAAAAAAGTGTTAGTTAACTTTGCTCTGTTTCACTGAGATCTCCTAAGGTGAGTCTATTCTTGATTTCATTCTAAATCCCCAAAAAATCAAGGCGTATAATTACTTATGACTAAGCAAAACCTTTAAATACACAGCTTATGACATTCCTTTATTTCAAAGGAAATTTCCTTCGCCTTTTTCTGAGATTTACCTGAAGTCAGCTTCCAGGGGAAGGAAATATACCCCCTATCCCCCTAAAAAAAAAAATAATGACAAATAGAGGAAATGAAAACGTAATTTTACTGACGTAGCATTAACGTACAATTAAAATCAGGGTTCTAATAGCCTATACAGAAACTGATGCTACGAAAACTCCATTTAGCATAAGAGCATAACAATCTCAGTATTCGTCCTTATTCTTAATAAATAATCGTATAATTATCCTCCCCATCGCTGATGTTATCAGGCGTAATACTGATTGCAAATTCACCTCAGAACGCAGATTAACACTGCTGGTACAGGAGATGACAACTCGCTCCTGCCCTTTGATATTTATTATTATTATTACACTGATATTTCAGGCTGATGGATCAGGCTGATTAACTGAAAAACACATAGCCTACACACACACACACACTCCAGAAGAGCACGGCTCAGCAATAAACACTTCGGAAAATCAATATGTAAATGTGGTGTACATTTGCATATGAAGGCTATTCATAGCTGTATGTTGATCACAAGTCTCTTATGTCGTAATTCTCACAGACGGGTGTCTGCAATTAATTCCTTACCAAAAAAAAAAAAAATATGTAATCTCTTTCAGTTTTACTCCTGGTGTCTTTAATTATTTCCTTAAAAAAATGTGATTTCTTTCAGTTTTACTCCTGGTGTCAATTATTTCCTTAGCAAAATGATAAAATTTATTTCTTTCAGTTTTACCCCTGGTGTCTGCAATCCATTCCTTATTTTAAAAAAATGCAATTTCTTTCAGTTTATACTCCTGGTGGTGTCTTCAATTATTTCCTTACAAAAAAATTTTTATTTTTTCTTTCAGTTTTACTGTCAGGGGATTTCTACCATTTTGACTTCCGAGTTTTTTTTTTTTCCATCCCTCCCCAGCCATTTTTATCCCCTTACGATTTTTCAGGGTGACTTCCTACCACGTTCCTCTCACCCCCAACGAGTTGGATTACATACTGACAAGCACAGGTAGATGTGTCACTGCACAACCAAAGTAAAATATTAACGTCTAAGTCCGATATACAGTGACATAACCCTTTAAATCTAACGTCAATAAGCTACGATTTGCACATAATCGCTATTACCTCGAAAATCTAGATTACGCCTAAAAAAATTCGCTGAGCAAATCTATCAAGTCGACGATCAACAACAAAACACATTGCAATAAACCTTTTATATCCCGACTGAACAAACATTTCCTTTACCAAGAGAAGGGGGATGGGAGCAAGTGGCCGCTTTCCACTCGACAGAGAGAGAGAGAGAGAGAGAGAGAGAGAGAGAGAGAGAGAGAGAGAGAGAGAAACTGAACCCAGCAACTGGCCTGCAGCCATCATACTCACTGGGTTGTAACCTCCGGGACAGCGAAACTCATGTTCCCTGAAACAACCACGTTTCAATAAAACGGCGATGGGACAACAGTGGTATTCCAATACCGAAAGAAAATAATTTAATATATTAGAACGTCGTATATAAGGAGAAGATGAGCCTAGTTACTTAAGGTGAGAGCCCCCACAGTAAATGGACTGAGTTTACAACTCACCAGGATTCGGATGTAATGCCATGGATAAAACGGGATAGGGTAATGCAGATCTTCAAGAATAGCATCCTCTCTCTCTCTCTCTCTCTCTCTCTCTCTCTCTCTCTCTCTCTCTCTCTCTCTCTCTCTCTCATGGACGCATGTAATACGATGCAAACACATCACAACTAAGCATACGTAAATCTATGATGTCTAATACACATACGTAATGAGAGAAAGAGAGAGAGAGAGAGAAATCCACACGGCTCACTGGATAGCAACTTCGCATGAACAATGAAACCCGAAATCGATCCCAAAGAGATGCAAGGGGGAGACCGCTTGGGACAGTTTCCTGAAAATTCTAGTGATTACGATTAAAAAACTGGGTAGCCTAAGTCATGGGGCTAGCAACCCCATCCCAAAGACCCGGAATGCTGAAACCTTCAGAAGCCCCTCCCCTTCAACGGGGAAAAAGACAGTGTCCATATATTCGTATTACATATGAAAATGCTTCATGCGTTAGGCTACATATAAAAGGGTTTAAGTCCCCTGCGAACGTCATGACAAGCGTTCCCTACCGATCTCTTAAAACAAGCGCGCTCGCGTGCACGCAACTATTACTAAGAGCCACCCATGGAAGCGGTGATGAGCGCGGAAGCGGTATGAGAACTCTAAATTAGGGCGTTGTAGAGCATATAAATGGGCTATGGTTATAATCTCTGACGGGCATAAAGATCATAAGGCCTTATGCTGACATCACTCAAGCCTTTCGAATTCTCGTTACTAGCATTATAGTGCTGTAAGTTGCGACTTCTGCTAATGATTTCGGTAAAAAGAGCGTGGCCTGTATCAAGGAAAATTGGTGAAACCTATGCAAAATCGGGACTTTAATTCACCCCCCTTAGCTGTGTATATTCTTGAAAATACGCGGATATGAGAACACATCCTGAATATAGGCATGCTGAGAACTATTTATCATATGTACGCCTTAGGTACAGTACTACTTGTATACATTACTAGTATTAGTACACAAATTAAATGCTGACTTTATTTTTAATATCCTCAGTTGATGCCAGTAGATAACTAATAGAACATACAAACCATACACTCACACACAAATATATATACATATACATACATATATTATATAGATATGTATATGTATACACACACACACACACACACATATATATATATATATATATATATATATATAAATATATATATATATATATTCAATGTACACAAGATAAGTCACATACAATGATAAACATCCTTATGTCTAACGTAAAGGAGTTACGATCACAACCTTGAACAAAGCAGAAAGCGCAGCAAAAACGCAGGATGAGTCAATTAAAGCAATCTGCCATTCCTAGAAATCATTGGAATACTAATGATATCAATGGCCAAGCCCAGCACAACGATAGCCAATTTAATTAACCCTAACGAAACAAATCATGAAGAGTTTATGCTTTCATTAAAGAACTTTATGTTGTTTTGCTTTACTGGCGAACGTGATCAAATGAAAACAAAATCATGGTAAGTTTGAAGTTCATGATGATGATCTATGGACGATCATTTTTTTTTTTTTTTCGAAAGAGAATCCAAATTGAATTCCGTGCATGGGCTCGACTACATAATGAAAACAGACTGATGAATGCAACAACAAAAAAGAAAATGAACTCATAAATGCGACAAAGAGATCAAAAGTGGCAACGATTCGTGAAAACGACAAAAAGAAAATGGATTCGTAGAAGCAACCAATGATAGCGATTGTACCAAATGTCAAAATATGCTTCGTGAACAACGACAAAGTTCAAATAATTCCTGAGTGCGACGAAACAAACCCCGTTTCGTGAATTCACTAAACTTGAAAACGGATTCTGAAGACACAGTGGGGGGTTCCGTTGCACAACAAAACAACTCAAGGCCATGATCCCTCAAGGAAAGTTCCTGTCCCTGGGAGGACTCCTTTACCTCCTGAATGAAAAGAATCCTAAATCCTTGAAACGGAAGGATTGTCAGATAAATACTCGGAATGATGAACCGAGAATTCAAAGGAAAAACCTAATCGGATGTATACTTTGTGGGCGCGACAGGGCATTGTCTACTCAAGTTATCCGGACTTACAAGAGCATAATACCTACTGTATACACAAAGTGGCAGTATAGACGGATCAACTAGAACTATTAAGATTGGTGACGTTACAACGGGAAAGGAATTAAGGAATTCCATACTGTTAACTGCGCGCGCACATACACACACAACATACATCATTTTTACTTAATTTAATCAGAAACAAATTTAAATCCTTTAATTCTCTAATCATAAGAATTCACTTTATATACGAAAAGGGGCTACATTAAACGCAATTAATAAAAAAAATCTCTCCTATAGATGTTTTCTTTACAAACTGAAGGAGCCATATCTTACAAAATTTCATATAATTCCCCTATAATAGTTTCCCATTCACAGGCCTATGAGATATAACGTGATTATGGTCCTTTTCAAACTTTCCCTTAAACTTCGAAGGGTGTAACTTGCATTATGCGTCTATTCAGCTTAATGACACAACTTTCATGCGACTATTCAAGTTACATTAATGGCACCAGAAGCAAACTGAATATAACCTTCATGAAACTGCAGCAAATGTCTGGGCCCTTCACTAACTTGCCGGTATAATTCTAAGTCTATAGAAGATACTTCAGCATACCTTCTATTTATTAAAAACGTCTGTTCATTTATAAGCAGTATTATATATATATATATATATATATATATATATATATATATATATATATATATATATATATATATATATATATATATATATATATATATATATATATATATATATGTAGCAGTCATTTCCACGTTTGGAAACTAAAATCCATAATTCTGTTTGCAAAGGCACTTTCCTAACACGTGCAGTTTACGAAAATGTTGCTAACTGTATACCATAATATTTCACTTGAATGTATAACAAAAAGCCTACATAATAAACGCTAAAAGGAATGGAATGCTGACACTGAATTACATACGCTAAAATAAACAGAATAAATAAACCCCTTTACATCAAATTTTAAACTACAACAAATAATTCAGTTACAGATATTTTGCAATTAAAAGTCAAAACATTACTAGGATTATCCAATCAACTACTCTCTATCAAACAGTACACAAAGTCAATATATATACCTCTTATGCAAAAGGTTGAGCGCGGCAATCATTGGTACTGATAGCGTTATCTAATCTCCCCAAATCATTTCCTCGGTGACGTAAATAAGATGTGTTGTGCATTGCCTAGATATATCCTGGTTCAGTATGTTACTGAGTATATGAATAATAACTTGAAACTAAAAAATTTAATAACTTCTCAATTATAGATATATATATATATATATATATATATATATATATATATATATATATATATATATCTAATCTAATGTGTGTGTGTTTGTATATCGTTACTAAAGTTCATTTTCTGCAGACATTAGAAATCTAAGATTCCAAAAATATTTATATTAAAAACTTCATAAGCCGTAACACCTGCCATACCATATAATCACTAAAAGGGATGAATATGAGAGGAATAATAATCTTTCAAATCTTGTGTTATCGAAAATATAGGTTAAAAATAAATACCTTAACAGTTCTCAAGATCTTATATTACAGTGGTTTTGAAACTTATGATCACTTACCACCTTCAAAATATGCCTTAAAAAAAACTGGCCTCAATTTCACATCACAATTTAGGTCCGAGATTTATTCATTACTGACGTGACTGAACTCGGCACTTGGCTAAAACTTTTCTTTCTAGCTCTGCACCGGTGACCTACTTTCGTACGGACAGACCTAAAAACCTCAAATCTGAAACAGTGATGAACGTGAACTTGGCATTGAGTTCATAAAAATATATATATAAAAAAAACCTGAAACGAAATTCTCTACAATAACGTATTGTGTGTTTAAGTCGATCAAGGTCAGGATGTAAGATTTGTAAGGAATTGTCTAAATGTCTCATTACTTCTTTTTTGCAATTCCTAGACTGGGGATGCAAGGTCATTTGAGCATGACAATTGTGAAGGAGTGTCCGACAACGTCTCAAGAAAAGAAAATAAATAATTCGCACAAGATGAGGATAGTAATCTATTTGTTTCAATACTCTGACATGTGTTCATAAAAGTAAAATCAAACGTGCCGCCTTACTATGGTAAACCCGGTAACAAATTCTATCTCCTAAAAGATTTCTCCTTCACTAGTACCGTACGTCAAAGCTAACAGCAGCCTTCCTGAATCGTATCTTCAGGCTAGACCGAAGTTAATTGACACTCAAAAGATACCAAAAGAACATAAATCCCTCTAATGTGTTTTTTGCTATATAAAGTTACATACCGCTTCTTTTCATCTCCGACATCAACTTTGACTTGTAGAAACATGCAGTAACTATCATTGGGTGTAAGTTTTAATATAGCAGGTACCTTGAAAAACATCTTGTATAAAAGGATTTAGTAAGAGGACTACATGAGAGAGAGAGAGAGAGAGAGAGAGAGAGAGAGAGAGAGAGAGAGAGAGAGAGAGAGAGAGAGAAGCATAGGCAAAAGATTTATTAAGAGGACCACCTGAGGATGTATCCATACAAGGGATAGAGAGAGAGAGAGAGAGAGAGAGAGAGAGAGAGAGAGAGCATAGGCAAAAGATTTATTAAGAGGACCACCTGAGTATGTATCCATACAAGGGAGAGAGAGAGAGAGAGAGAGAGAGAGAGAGAGAGAGAAAGAGAGAGAGAGAGAGAGAGGACCATCTGGGATTTAGTAAGAGGACCATCTCTATATCTCCATACAAGAGAGAGAGAGAGAGAGAGAGAGAGAGAGAGAGAGAGAGAGAGAGAGAGAGAGAGAGAATGTCCAGCAGCGATGTTTTCCAATAGATATAAATCGCTCCACTTTGTCCTGTTACGAACAGATAACAATATTTCCTTTTCGCTTCACTCGAATGCGCATCGATCGATGGCTTAATAAAAAAAATCTCCAGAATGTGATGTTTTATTTCACTAAGTTGTTTTTATATCTATTTCTGTGAGGGGTTCAACGGGCCATTACAGTTATGAAATAAAGCAAAAACTCTAGCTGAAAGTTATTTATGTGAACATTGGGAGACTGCCCCACGAATCACATTCATTTGGAAGCAGTTATTTTTTTCATGCAGCCATCATTTCCACATATGAAAACTAACATATGTTTGCAAAGACACTTTCCTCACCCATGTAACTTACGCAACCGTTTCTAACTGTACAGCATAATATTCCAATTAATATATTGCAAATAGCTTACATAAGAAACACTACAAAAATGGTATACTGTTACTGAATTACATAAATAAATAACCTTTGTATAAATATTTCACGTGCGACAAATATTTCACTTACAGATGTTTTGCAATTAAACGTCAAAACATATTACGATTATCTCATCAACTATTCTCTATTACACAGCAGACAAAGTCAATATCAACACACCTCTTAGGCAAAAGGTTGACCTCGGAAATCACCGGTATTGACAGCTCAGAAGTACGAGGTCTAGAAAAAGCTAAACAAACAAACGAGCGAACTAACAGACACATCAGAGTAGTTAAGAGTGTTAGAGGGTGTGTCGCAGCTTAAATAGAACTCAGGTGGGATGGCGAGGCCATAACGAGCTTGCTTAACCTACAAGTGTGTGTGTGTGTGTGTGTGAGTGTGTGTGTGAGGATGACTCACTTGGAGGCGTGGTAATCGAAACGCTCCAATAAAAAAAAATATTATTATTATTATTACTATCATTATTATTATTATTGTTGTTGTTGTTCGGAAGAAGAACCCTATTCATATGGGCTTGTAATTATAATTATTAGTATCATTACTATTATTCAGTAAGTGAACCCTACTCATATGGAAGAAGCCCACAGGATAATAATAATAATAATAATAATAATAATAATAATAATAATAATATTATTATTATTATTATATTATATTATTATTCAAAACAAGCCCATCTCAGGGACCATTGACCTGAAATTCAAGCTTCCAAAGAATATGGTGTTCATTTGAAAGAAGTAACAGAAGTCATGGAAAATACGGAAAGAAGAGATCAATATCAGAAAAGACAGATAAATAAGCATAATAACAAATAAATAAAAATGTAAGTTTTAAATTTTACTTACAACACAAGTCGAATTGTATTTTACATTTCTATTCAAAATACAAGTTGAATTGTTTTAGGTTAGCGATGTATTGCATCTTCGCTTGAACTTCTGAAGTTCCAACTGCGCGAAATCCTCTGGCAGGCTGTTCCACAGTCCCACGGTGAGAGGAATAAAGGACCTCTGAGACTCAAAGGTTCGACAACGAGGTCCATAATAAGGTTTTATATTAATATCACTCTTGATTCACCTGGCTTGGTAAGACTTAATTCCAATTCGGTCCTAATACCTGGAACTCAACCCTATCCTCTGTGTTTCCCTTGCAATTAGAACCTCGACAGTTCGAGCGAAGATGCAGTTCATTACTAACCTAAAACAGTTCGCCTTGTACTTTAAACATTTATTTATATTTTTACCTATCTATCTGTTTTCTTTCTTTTCTAGTAACTGATCTGTATTTGCCATTACCTTCTGTTATTTCTTTCAAATGAACACCATATTCTTTGGAAGTTTGAATTTCAAGTCAATGGCCCCTGTGGAGGGCTTGTTCCATACGAGTAGGTTTCATCTTCTGAATAATAATAATAATAATAATAATAATAATAATAATAATAATAATAATAATAATATGTGAGTTACTGGTTTGACGTCATATCAGAAGCAAACCTTCCCTCCGCCTTCCACTCCGACTCTCTCTCTCTCTCTCTCTCTCTCTCTCTCTCTCTCTCTCTCTCTCTCTCTCTCTCTCTCTCTCTCTCTCTCTCTCTCTCTCCCTTTACTATGGCCGAGCTAACCAATATGATTTTATTCCCTGCAGCTCGCGCAAAAACACACACACACACACACACACACACACACACACACACACACACACACACACACAAACACACCCGGGATGCACAACATAACACCAGTCGCATCGGCGGCGTCTTGCCGACGAGCGATAAATATAATCCTCGTGACAACAAGGGGGTGGGGAGTTGCAAAAGCGAAGGTCGCGCACGGAAATACAATGAGCGCTGTGCGAGACTATTAGCTTTTCATGATGATGATGATGATGATGAGAGAATAACATCATGCGTGGGATTTCGCGATCGCTCTCTTCCTCTCCGGTAATGAGGAATGACGACGTAATGATGTTTGTTTGGTATGTTAGCATTTTTCGTCGTCGTCAGTGTTCACCAGCATTATGATGTCTGCATTTTCTAATGTATATATATATATATATATATATATATATATATATATATATATATGTATATATGTATGTATGTATGTATGTATATACTGTATATATATATATATAAATATAAATATGAAGATAAAAGGAATTCTCACCTTCATAGTACACTGAGATTACAGTAAAAGATATATATATATATATATATATATATATATATATATATATATATATATATATATATATATATATATATATATATATATATATACTCGTACATTTTTGGCAAATATATCATGTAATGGTTGCTAGTCTCATGCTCTCCTCCATTATGGCTGCAACCAGCAGAAGTCAACCATATACTAGGTACATTTCTCACCGTTAAAGTCAACACAGATACAGCTATATTTAATGGAACATCGCCAGATAGTGATCAGCCTGGAAATCGAAAATAGGTCCTCTCACTCCTATGGCAATCATCCTAAACACGGGGCTACATGGAACCATAATAGAAAAATATATATATATATATATATATATATATATATATATATATATATATATATATAATGTAAATATATGTATACATACATTCATATATATACATATATATATATATATATATATATATATATATATATATATATATATATATATATATATATATATATATATATATATAATGAACCATAATAGATAATTCATATATATACATATATATATATATATATATATATATATATATATATATATATATATATATATATATATATATACAATTTCATGACAAAATAAAAACAAATAAACTATAACACCTCACAAGAAAAAAAAGAAAAGAAAACTAGAAACTAGATTCCTGCTCTTCCAAAGAATTCCGCATGAACAAGCCACCGTCAGAATGCACTCTCACCAAATCGCTGCACAGGTGTTGTAAAAATGACTTCTAGCAAACGATAAGGAACGGATAGGTTTCACCTTCCTTCACCTTCACACACCCCCGAAACCGCTAGTCACCTCTTGAACTTATAAGGGTAAATTGGCGACGAACAACCCCCCACCCCACCACCGCCTCAATTAACTCAATCCGGTAAAATGCTTCCTCCCATAAGCCAGACGAAAAAGGCAATCAATTACGTGACTTCAAAAATTCGCCAGACTGATGGCATCCTGTGGAGGATCAAAACGTTTCTGATACTGAGTTGTCAAGTCGGTTTGGGGAAAATGTTTCTTTACTGTTTTGTCTGCTGCTCCCATTAGCGATATTTGGTGTTGGCAAGGTCATTTTAGCATCAATTGTTAATTATCAAGCTAAATAATAACAGAAAAATCCACACAATACACTGAAAAATACAAAAGATAAACATCATATACATAGCATGTACCTTATAACGTATCTCACACATGTACCATTAATATCCTGTTTCAAAGTTCTATTCACGTGGCACGTACCGTATAACGTATCTTACAGATGTACCAGTAATATCCTATTTCAAAAAATTCACGTGGCATGTACCGTATAACGTATCTTAAGAGATATACCAATAATAGCCTATTCAATGTTCTATTCACGTGGCATGTACCGTATAGCGTATCTCAGAGATGTACCAGTAACAGCCTATTTCAAAGTTCTATTCACGTAGCATGTACCGTGTAACGTATCTCAGATGTACCAATAATATCCTATTTCAAAGCTCTATTCACGCATTATGTATCGTATAACGTAACTTAGAAATGCACCAATAAAATCCAATTTCAAAGCTCTATTCACGTAACATGTACCATATAACGTATCTTATAAATGTACCAATAAAGTCCTTTTCCAAAGTTCTATTCACGTCAGAAATAACAGAGAAACATGGGGAAAGAAGAGCAGCCTACAAGCCAGACTAAAAGCGACAAGGTACACGGAGTCAATAAAATAAAAATTAAAATAAAATAAAACCAACATCAGAAAATGAAGGTCTAGCATCGCATGGAAACGAAAAAGATAAACAATTTCGGACCAACTACAATTCAGGTCAGACAAGATGAAACCACGTATGATTTTAATTATGAAGATTGTCGTTTTCCAGTATAACGCCACAACCAAACTCTTGGAATTCTGACTCATTTCAGGTTCTGAGATTCCAGAAAATCAAAAGAAATCGAAAACGCTTAATATACTCTACGGAATCACTGTGGTTGGAGATTCCACACACACACACATCAATAGAACACATCTAAAGTAACCAAGAGACTATGGTACTGTTGGTATCGCTTCTTGTATGTAAAAACCATTGGTTTTAAATACCACGGACTTCATACTATCTGTCCTTTCTATAGTCTAATAATGTCATGCCTAAGCATAACGTTATTAGACTAGGCTAAAAATGTAATACCAAATAATGTAGTTAACGAACTTAAATGTTCGAAAATGGAAAAATACCAAACCTGCCACCTCAGCCTAAACAAAAACCATTTCCATATTTAAGCTTTTATGCCAGTTGTTTCTTATCTCTAAACATTTTTCGATCACACCTAAATACTTTAATGCGACAAATATTTTGCACTCACACCGTTTCAACATTGCATTTGATAGCTACCCCGAGCAATTCACTGAAGCAAATTTCAAAAGCGAACACATTAGGCTAATGTTCTCGTTAAATCGCTGAAAAAAAAAAAACCGCTAAAATGCAACAGCAAAGAGAAAGGCACCAACATTCGAAAACCGGACGCCGCACGTCTCAACGCTTACCGCAGAACGAACCAGACATCACAAAAATTTTACGAGACAAAAAAGAAAAAATAATCACACGCACGATTCAAACCAGTACTGAGTTTCTTCAAGTGTTTACATGTGGATTATGAGCACATATTAAACAAGAACTACGTTCATATGTGGCTAACCATGATGCCGAGAGTCATGTTTCCTATAATCAAAATTCAAGGTCTCGTTACTCGAATCTGTAAACAAAGACGTTCCCTAGACAAGAGAGAGCCAAGATAACAAACCTTCTGTCTACAAAACATATGAATCTCCTAAATTAAAGTTAAAGAAAGCCCAACACTACAACCCTTTAGAATATGTTTTTAAAGATAATCAAGTAATTTCCAGATTAAATTAAAATAAACCTAAGTGTAAGAACTAAGCACAATAAGCCTAATTATTTTTTTTTAACGACACTGCATTGAACCTTCAAAAGACTAGTCTTACTTCGCTTACCAGATCTTCCTAAACTCAGGTAGGCGTGCAAGACAGCATGCGACTGCACCATTTGGTGACTGCGAAAAACGAGAGAGAGAGAGAGAGAGAGAGAGAGAGAGAGAGAGAGAGAGAGAGAGAGAGAGAGAGAGAGGTTTATCAACAATCTTCGGCCAAGAACAGATCTCTTTAGTCACCACAGAAGAGGGGAAAAAGAGGTTTAAGTTCTCGTCATCAAGTTAATATATTACCAAACTGGTTATGCCGCGGAAAACAGGTTAGTAAGCCAGTATGCAAATAAATTCGTTCCTTACACAGAGTGCACACAAAAGCTACTGTTACTTTCTTTCAAAATAACAGTGTTTTTTTATGATACCGTTGCTCAGTAACTACTGATAAACTGACCTGGCTTCCATCTGCATTAGGGCTGGCGCATGGCCAAATGACCTTTATAAACGGGGACACCGAAATGTGGCTATGGATTTCTATTAAGACGTTACTCTGAAATTCGCAGGTTCTAGATTATTAGTTTATAATGAAAAATGAAACAACCCTTTAGTAATCAAGTGGCCAGCGGCAGATGACATTACTGTGTTCTTCATAAGCACAGACTACCATCGTGTATTGTTTTCCACATGGTCACGTACATGGACCTTCGTTGCAGGTAGTTTTTTAAAACAGACTTCGTGCTGCCAGATGATAAAACTCATTTAAAGTTGTTAACCCTGTTTTCATAACACAACGAAAGGGGACCAAAAGATAGTGGTGTCTGTACGATACACTGAACGCTATGATTAATATACTCTACGGAATCACTGTGGCTGGAGATTCCACACACACTTATCAATAGAACACATCTAAAGTAACCAAGAAACTGGGGTACTGTTGGCATCGCTTCTAGTATGTAAAGACCCATTGGTTTTAAATACCACGGACTTCATGCTATCAGTCCTTTCTATAGTCTAATAACGTCATGCCTAAGCATAACATTATTAGACTAGGCTAATAATGTAATACCAAATAATGTCGTGCCAAAGCAGCAGAGCTCTTTCGTCTTAAGGTAGTGGTTTACCTGACAGTGGTAATTATAATCAGTCGCAGATGTATAATGACTTGTGCCCAACGTCATTTCCATTAATGTGAAATGGTGAAAAATTTGCCCTGCGAATGTTAAATTGGTCTTAGGCTTAAGACAAGTTGTAAAAATGCCTTGGAAGCCTGGGCTCATTTGCATTAATTAATCATTCATTCCACATCTTTTTTACTTACACATTTAGGCTACTTTATCTTCGTCTCTTCTTAGGTACTCTTTAATTTATACTATATATATATGTGTGTGTGTGTGTGTGTATGTGTGTTTATAAAGCAAAAGCCTAGTGCTAACAATTTCCTTAACACTCGGGTGTACCACAGATGATGGTGATAACAAACATCTGGCACACAATCATAAGAAAACACAGTATCAGTCTTATATTTGTAGTGATATGTTTTATATACAGCACTTATTAATAATAAAATATAAAAACAAAACCAAGTGTAACCCGAGCCAAGTGTTGCCAAACCTTATTAAAATATATATTATCACGTGGGGAACATCATAACCTTACAAGACTGTTATATGTGAATTTCGCTGTAAAACCAATCGTCGTTCTTAAAGACAACTATCACACCTAAGCATTGATGGCATCACATAAATAAAAGTGAAACATTCCAACATGAATATTCAGGAACAGCGTGAAAGTTCTAAGAACATTGACATTCAGTGGGCATCCGCTTGACTGTGGGGTCCCATTTCAACAGAACCACCATCACCTCATCAAATCTTGGTTGACACCAAATAAAGGTAACTGGCGGTCGTTGGTTGCCTTACAACATACGGATACTGTAATCTTTCCTAAGCTTTTGAGAGGCCAGGCGGGTCTAATTTAACTCTGCAGCTTAATATTGATTTCTGCCCATACGCCGACGGGTTTGGCAGTATGACGACCATACCTGACCATAGCCTATAGAGGAAAACTGTTATGGCGGGAAGGACAGAATTAATTAATCGGAAGCATGATATAAAACAATTCTTGGTTTGATTTATGGAAATCAGGCTATAAGACCAAGCACTGGGACACTTTCAGCCATTTAGTGTTTGAGGCAGTGAAAAGAGAGAGTTGGAGCAGTTGGGTAGCAAGATGGGAGAAAGGAAGCTGGAATGGACGTAAAGTAAAAGGCTATAAAGTGCCAGTAGCCAGGGGCCGAAAGAACGCTAGAAACCTTCAGTAACGCTTGCGGTGCACCACACTTGGTGCAATAACGGCAATTCTTGAAATGGTGAATAACATGCTTGATGATAAAAGTCTAAGACTGGGAAGTAAAATACTAGCAAACCTCAAAATCATAGAGTATACACGAGTGCAATACAATATTCACAAACATTCATCGACTGGGAGAGGAATTCTTAAGAGAGAAACCCCCGCTTGGAAACATGCTTTACTTTTCTCCAGAGTTTACTTTATCGATCTGGTATCGATTCCCCAATGCAGGTGGCTGCATTGGTGGTAACTGCGGAGTGCGTTCGTGTGCCTTACCTCACAATCAAAGGGGTTCAAAGCAACTGCATGTACGCAATGTTTCCCCTTGTGTCGTCGGTCCTATTCAACGCAACAGCATTATCATAATCCGGGGTAAAGACCCCTACCGAATGTAGGGTAAAGTCTGACTCCATGCGTTGTTGGTGATCATGACAACAGGGCAAAACATCTCGTGAGCGGCTGGCAACTATATATATCACAGACCCAAGCGTTCAGTTTATTTGTTTATCGACTTTTTGGATCATTCCGCAGTATAAATTTGCGCTATATAAGGTCGAGCGCTTCTATAATGGGTCAAAATAAGGGTCTGGTTCGATATATGACAACAGGTTGGGTATTTATTTATTAAAGATTTGACTTGGGTAGAAAAAATACGAGTATTGAACGTATGACTTAATCAAACACTAGCCGATTATTATAAAATCATTCACTTTAAAAACGGGTGGTCGGACGGTTTGCCCTGAGTAGCCAAAACGTTTAAAAATCCAGAACATAAATTATCTTTCTTGAACCGAAAACACAAATGTCATTCCCAGTAATGATGATATTATGCAGAGCTGTGCACATGACAAAGCTGTAACCTTTCCTCGAAAATGTGCAACTTTTATTTTCAAGTTGGTGAAAAATAAAAAATGAAAAACACAGGGATTCGTCCCAATGGCGAGATGCAATTCCGGTAATCTATCAAGCACCGGTTCACCGCGCGTCTCGGAGATGAAGCAATCACCTTAATAAGGAAGCAAGACTAATGCTAAGGAGGCGATGTTGATCACGCTCATGATGGAAGCGGAACTAAACCGATGATGATTGGGAGCCGCCATTTGACACGTGAATGAGTCTGGCGGATTTGCAAGGCACTTTATCCGATTAGGCCTAATTGCATGGCTTCATTTCCAGGATATGACTTGGTTAAAAAAAACCTTGAGACGACGACGTTTCAAATGATATTCATAAGAAATGTCTTATTAATATGACATTTCAGATCCCATTTGACACGGTTTTTTATAGGCCTATGTTACACAAGCTTCGTTTATTACGTACGCAATTACGATACAAGATGATACTTTCATCCACACTCCTGCGTTAGGCCTATGCCTAAAATGAAACACGGCCTATTATATAAATTATTTCTATGATCATTTTCATATATTAAGAATGTTAGTGTTTAACCAATCATTTTAATACATTATGCAATATATAAGAATGCTAAAATGAAGCCAAGCCATTTTATACACTGTGAACTAGGCCTATAATAATACTGATAAAAAGATGAATCAACCATTTGAATACACTGTGGGCGACTGTTGAAAAAAAAAAACTAATTTACACAGCCTTGCTAAATATGGTAACGGTAATTCAAGATCATTATTAAAAACTGTAACAAGAAAAACGATAATTTTCAAATATCAAGTGAGAGAGGAAGCGATTTTCAATCCTTCCAATACATCAAGAATGATACTGAAGGTCAAACATCTTCATATATGAATAAACGTTCAAGTGAAAGTCGATCTTCACTCTCTTATCAAGAATGGTGTGATGAAGGCCAGTATCGATATGACACTGAAATGAAAACCTACAAAATAAACAAAAGTCGAGCTAATTTTCACTAAAAACGAGTTACGTGCGAACAGCCTCGCATAAAACGAATAAACTAATTTGAACGGCCGTAAGAATCCTAAGTGACGACATTTAAAGCATTACCAGAACAAGCTTTGCCTAGTAACGGGATATCAGTTGGCTGCAAGTTTCCTTGTAAGGGCCAAAGTCGAGAGATAACTGCAGAGACCTTGGTAAAGCCTAATGTCGAGTAAAATGAGCTCGAATTACTGAATAGGCCTAGCATATTAGGAGACTCGGGTATCAGCTGCATGGTTCAATAACAACAAGAAATCTGTCATAATCCTTTTACGAAATATCAAAATAAAATTATTAGTATATTTCGATTAATATCATCTCGTATCAAGCCTATATGAAAAAAAAACGCTGGCTCCTATACGTAACAGCAGGGTTACGTTAACGTCTTCATAACTGCATCAGTACGTTTAATAGGTATATTACTGACTAAAACAAATTGGCCTAGGCCTAACAAAGTCCGATAATTAATCTGACTTTCATTCCATGAAACCGGTTATAAAAAGTACCATCACTTTATAAAAACACACGTTACTTTATATCCACTCTGCCTGCAAAATTAAATGTCTACGACCGTTTTCAAAACACCCTATCAGTATCAAACAGCCGGGACCCAATCGCTTGATTGGACAGGTGTGTTGTTGCGTGTGTCGGGAGGGAGGAGGAGGGGGGGGGTCAATGAGACAGGTGTGGCAGGAATGCGACGGGTGACAGCAGCAGCGGCAGCAGCATTCCCTGTCAAGGTTAGACGGGGGAGGAGAGATTACGTTCTCTCGCGGTGCGAAGCGGAAAGAAGATTCTTTCTTCCGTCTACTGTCTACAAGATGTTATAACGAATAAATCCCAATAAAAAGGAATTATCTCTTGACCGTATCCTGGGGCAATTGCAAAAGACACACCTCGGAATCGACTGCTACAGGGTACAGAAACAACGTTAATGTAATAGAAATAAACCTCGGAATCGACTGCTACTTGGTACAGGGTCAACGTAAATAAAAGCATTAAACCTCGACATCGACTGCTACAGGGTACACGAACAACGTAAATAAAAGGAATAACCCTTGAAATCGACTGCTACACGGTACAGAAACAACGTAGATAAATAAATAAAAGAATTAAAAGTAGCCCAGACGGCGCGGCACACCACGACAAGTGACAGGACAAAAAAGTTTTTTTTCTCTCTGGATTTCGTTCGCGTGAAATGAATTATCGTGTAATTATTTCAACACTTACCCTTTCGTACTTCTGCCTGTCCTCCGCCTTGCCGATCTTTTCGTTCTCCAGATGAGCGATCGTTGCCCTGAGCTCTTCGATGTAGGAGGTGGTTGATTCGTGCCTCGTAGCCAACTTTTCCAGCTGTTCTAGCGCACTGATCACCATAGGCATGAGCCCCGTCACCGCATCCGCCCCGTTTCTGTCAATTAATTTCTCGAACTCCTTGCCGATCTCCGATGCGAGGTCGTACACATCCACTACACTGATACGGAGTTCGTCCTCCTCCATATCTGGTTCCATTGTGACTTGGAACGGCATGAAATTCAAGGAGTTCAGTCACGCCCACCCTTCCACTGAAACTGCGAACCGAACACTGTCGAGAGCGGCGCGCGAGCGATCAGCTGATGCTTTCGAAGCCATCTGGCGGCGGCCGCGAGAAGCATGCGCCTCTCTCTGCCTCTCTCCCTCTCTCTCGCGGCCGTCCTCCGCCCCTCTCTCGACAACACCCGTTTTCTGTGCATAAATTATGGCGCAGTAGTTCAAGGGCAACATTCCTATAATACTGCAAAGTTAATAGTGAAAGTGTACTTTTAAAATAACGGTAAGAGCTGTCTTAAACTTCGAAGTTTCACACTTGACAGAAAGTTTTTCAAGAAAACACTAAGAAACTTCAATAAATAAATACTCTATGTATATGTATATATATATATATATATATATATATATATACATATATATATATATATATATATATATATATATATAATATATATATATATATATATATATATATATACCTGTATATAATATATATACATATACATATATTTATATATATATATATATATAACAAATGAACTACATATATATATATATATATATATATATATATATATATATATATATATATATATATATGTGTAGTTCATTTGTTTATCAGTGTTTGTTTGTATTTTCATGACAAAAACTCGCTTTCCAGTGTGAAGCTTCAGAGTTCAGACGGCATTTTATCGTTATTCAAAAGTACACTTTCACTATTTACTGAAAGAAGCTTTTATTGATGCCACTACAGCAGTGGCTTTCAGCGAATATATATATATATATATATATATATATATATATATATATATATATATATATATATATATATATATATATATGGTCACTTACACGCGTGACTTTTTATTCATTTATATTAACCCACATATATATTATTTAGTATCGAATTCACTCTGCCTTGAGAATAACATCAACCCAAGGGGGATTATATCATCTTTGGATGTTGTAATGCCGTTGGACTTGCGTTTATGTTTAGGCCAGCCATATTGTCAGTATAATTTATGGCTTGGCCTACCATACTGAAAGCCTAGCCTATTTCAGTGATAGATCCCTGTTACATTTTATTTGTTATCTTTATTCTTTCTTGTTTCATTTTTTATTAATTAATAAACATTTTATTATTATTATTATTATTATTATTATTATTATTATTATTATTATTATTATTATTATTATTCTAAACCAAAGACCTAAGTTCGAATCTTGGCCGGGTAGATGCACTTACTATCTGTAATTTCCTTAGAGTATAAGTTATTCCCAAGGAATCGTGAATTCGATATTAATATTTGTGGCTTAATATTTATGGAACATACAGTTTCTCCTAATAGGGTGGCTCTAAAGAATATGTATGACAATTGTCACCACCAACTTCAGACTTGAATTGCTGAATCGTGAACGGACACACTGTCCATAAAACTTCCTTACCATTATTCACTTTATACACCTATCCAGAATTATTGCCATAAAGTAAAATTGGCTCAAAAGTTCTTTCAGCCGATCCAGTCTTAGTTTCCATAGACATTCTGAGAGAGATTCTAGATGATCAACTCTTTCAAAACAATATCTTGCTCGTCAATAATTTGCAACATATATGTATCCATTCATATGGCTACACTTTATGCATAAACTGCTCATTTGACACCCGAGTGTTGACCTCATCATGTGACTTCCCTCATTTCCCACACTTGTACACATCTTTCATTTCTCACACTGCTATTCCACACACCCACACGCCTTCTCAGTCATGACTCACATCTCCAATTTCCCTCACCAACTGCCAACACTCATCACACCGTGTTTCCATATCTTAGGCCTACCAGCCATGCAAACCCCTTCTCCACTAGGTCTAAAGAAGAAATGGAACTTTTTATTATCGAAGATGGTTATGTATTCGGTTAGCTTGGTGTATTTGCCCGTGTCTATTAGTGGGAACAAATTATTCGCTTTCCGTATGGATTCAAATCAGGATCTAGTGGCCTCAACAATCGAAGGAAATGAGATCCTTTTGTAATGTTCTGTATTGAAATGTTGTAGCAGATAACCGCAGTTCACTGGATTTGTTTTTATTTTATGAAATTAGTTATTTAATCAGTTCATTTAGCTTCTGCATCTTAGTTCTCAAGGCATTCTTTAATTTACCGGCCCTACATAATTTTCACTCTTGTTTTTAATTGACAGTGAAATTTATTTTCTAACTAATTGGTTTAATGAATTGAGTTACCCCTTCTTGGATTGTTTAAATAAGTGATTTTAAAGCAAGGAAAACCTTTTTACTCTTTATCATCAGATCCAACATATGTTAAGGATAACAAACTTTGAAAGAATTGGTACAGTTGGGATTCAAGGTAGACGGTATTTATTCTAGTACGAGCTTGTTGGTGCGCGCTACGCACGCTGGAACTCGGCGCTGCTGTCTCCCCTTACCTCCCGACCCCCTATCTACCCCGCCCCCACCCGGGGCGGACAAACAGGTTTGCAGGAGGAGGGTTGATGTCTCCCTTAACCCCGCCCCAACGTTCCCTACCTACCCCGCCTCCACCCGGGGCGAAAAAACCGGTTTGCAGGGGGTGAGTGGCTGTGTCACGTCTCCCCTACTATCACCCGGGGGAGGACAAACAAGATCAGATCCACTCAGATTTTATTATTAAAGATATAGATACAGATGATGAGAAAATTTTTTGATAAGAACTCTCCCAGAATTGATTGCACTTCAGGGGTTTATTATAATCCTTGTAATGATTGTTCTGATGCCTCCCTATGGCAATCAGGTCGTTCAATGTATCAACGTCAGATTGAACGCAAGAGATGTTAATAAGAAATGACGATACAAATAATGCTTTATTTACCCCTGCGTCAGAAAATGAACTTACTATAAATTGGAACAAATCTGAAATTTTGTTCAAAAGAAATTCTCTCAAGAAACGTAAAATTTTAGAATCTGCTGTAATTAAAGCAACCCCTATCATGAATTTGAATAATAGTTGTTATAAACTTGACAGACTCAATACTTCTCATGTTCTGGAAGCAGCCAACCTTATAACGAATGTTGTTAAAAGATTAATTGGCCAGTTTGATGTGACTTATGTGATCTTTATGTCGCTGATACTTATTTTTATTTGCCTTTCTCCTCTTGGTAACTTTCTTATCAGCTTTCCAGTATATACTTTCACCTGAAGAGGAGCCTTGAGTGGCTCGAAACTGTAGTGATTCCTTTCAAGTCAAAGAATATCTTCAGAACAGTTTTATTTTTACAAACATTTATTTATCCATACAGGTTTTCTTTTGGCCAAGGAGATAAATTGCCCAATAATTCATTCATTCGATGCATAATTTTGCACCAGATATTTGCATCAATATTGTACAGAAAGTTTTTATATGCACCATAGGCAATTGATTTTTTTTTACTTGAAGCTAAGAATTTTGCAAAAATTTTTATTGTCTAGAAAACCCATAAGTCTCCTGTTAACCTTTTGCGTACATTCTCCCACCTCCCAAATACCCATACAAATCAATTTTTCAAGATTTTTGGCGCAGTGCGATATATTGCACAAAACTTTTTATCGTTCAGAAATATCTCAAGTCTCCTGCAAATCTTTTGAACACCATCCTACCCTTCAATTACCTACATGAATCAATAGCTTCCATTATGTCTGGTTTCCCTGTGCCCACTAAACATCACTCTTCCTTGCATCTACTTTTAAAGTTTCCTATTTATTACAAAACTTCATAGATAAGTTTCAAAAGACTACTGATCCACACGCCATTTTCTAACCAAAACACATACTACTCGTCCAATGTCAATCGTTCCGTCACCTCTCTTTCTTAATTACAGTCCTACCAATATGTCTCCCTTGTATACTAAATAATGTCATACCCCCGTTAATTTTACAGTTTCTTCTTTCACCCTTACTCTAATGCAAAGGAACAATTGCTCCTCTCGTCCAGTCTTTCGGAACCATTCCCTCAAACAGACATACCTTACAAACCCTGGTCAACTGCTCAATCAATTTTTCACGACTGTACCACAGCATCACATATGGAAACTCATAAACTCTTTGTGTTTTTCCATTATTCAACCTCTTGATTGCTTTCTTTATTTGCACGAGAATGATCAAACTTACACTAAAACCTAAATAGCTAAATAAAAGGCAAAATTATCATAGGTAAATCTGCTCTGATGAAAGTCATTTCAAGCGATAAAGAATTCATCTTATCATGTGAGTTGGCAAAATAATAATGAAGCCCATGAAATATAAAAGAAATGATCTACACAAATCATAAATTCATAACAGGTTTTTGTAGGAGTCAAAATGTGTCAAACAATATCTGAAACTAGAACTTTTCCTCCGTAACTTAACTATTATTTCTTGCTTGAAGTTACCACACGAACTTCCCGTATGCCACTATTTCAATGAATTTCGTGAGTGCAAATACGTATTGTTACTTAACTAATTTTTCATTCATTGCAGACTATTCATCTAGAATTAATAATGAGACATACGGAAGAATTCTTAAATTACATAGATACACACACCCACAGCTATTTATGGCTCAGCTTAGATGACCACAGGGATCGTAATGCCAGGTAACAGAGCTAATCGTGAAATGAAGTTAGGCGAACAAACTCCTTAGATTTTATTACCTGGCAAGGCTTAAATATATTAATTACACAAAGGCTACGTGAAAGTAGCTCAAGACTAAAAGAGAGGATGTTGGTTAATGTAATTTGTCGCAGCGCGGAATTCTTTATCGGAAATGGATGAATGATGCCCAATCATGCGTTCTTTTTTTCGTAGGCAATATGAGGTGCAAGTGAATAGTAAGTTAAGTATTTACTAATAAGACTATGAAGACTTGCGCCGTATGCTAAGACCAGCACATTATTTTGGAAGTGTTCCGTATCTCCTCTTGGGAAGCGTTTGCCGCTTAAAGCGAATGCATTAAGTCGGTGTCATGCGAGCATTTTTTTCTTCACCTTTCAACATCTTGGCGCCAAACTTTAGACCTAGTCTCTGATAGCTGACTAATTTATTCGTATGAAATGGTGTAAAAAACGAGGCTAAACTGGTGTCATCAAAGTTTTCACTTGCGCATCATCGTTAATGTGCATATACGGAGCTTCAGCTTTAACAAACAAGAAAAATTATAATTGTTGCTTGGTATAAAATTTGACGGCATGGTGCCAAAAGACGTCGGAAACCCTGCTCGTGTGACGCCTCCTTTATGTACGAGCGCTCGTGCGATCCTTTTTTGTTTTTCTGTTTCGTGATAGTTAGGTAACTTTCCAGCAAATAAAAAACTTCACAGCTTCTCCTGGTAAAGTTTCCGGATGTTTTCTGCCTCGCCCAGTTTCCACCAAGGGATAGACTTAGCCTAACAATGACTGTCTTATGCGTAAGCTTTGCCGATGGCCAGTGAATGAGCTTGATTGATTTTACCCAGACTACAGCTGTTCTAGAACCATTCTTTACCCATCTTGAAGTCAAGTGAAGTTAGTTACCGGGGTTAGGACAGATGGCAAAGATGTGTACCATCTTCTTTCTCTCTTACCCCAAAGTAAGGAATATCCTGTTTGCAACACTATAGGGAAGATAGGGGATCCACTCTTGACAGTTAAGACCTTTTGTTCATTGAAAGGCAGGGTTAACTTTTGTATTTCATATCTACGATTTATGGTGCTCCGGGTCAGGTTAGGCTTGGGGAATTCGCCCCCTCACTCCCCCTAGCCGGTAGAGACCAGGCGCCCTAGGTTAGGTTAGGTCAGGAAAGGTAAGATTAATATGCATCTATGTAATGCTCCTGACAGCATTCACGTTCGTTAACTTATGCTGTTTTTGAGAATGATACTGATTATAGAAATGAACCATTTATTTTCCAGACGTCGTGTGGTTTATACATTTTTAGTTTTCTGAAAAGAAAACTATTGTGCCGGCTTTGTCTGTCCGTCCGCACTTTTTTTTTTTACCGCACTTTTTCTGTCCACACTTTTTCTGTCTGCATCTTTTTCTGTCCGCACTTATTCTGTCTGCATCTTTTTCTCTCCGCACTTTTTCTGTCCGCCCTCAGATCTTAAAAACTACAAACATACCGAATTGCAGCCCTCTAGCCTTTGTAGTTTTTTTTTTATTTTATTTAAGGTTAAAAACAGCCATAATCGTGCGTCTGGCAACGATGTAGGATAGGCCACCACCGGGCCGTGGTTAAAGTTTCATGGGCCGCGGCTCATACAGCATTACACCATTACGACCGAAAGATAGCTCTATTTTCGGTGGCTTTGATCATACGCTTTACAGAAAACTTGATTGCGCCAAAGAAACCCCGGCGCAAATTTTACTTGTTTACCATTCTCACTGGTGTAAATTACTTATAACCCCCGTTTAAAACTGGGGTTCGCCCATAACAGTTTTATATAGTTGGAGAGAGTAACACAAATCCGAGTGCTCTGAATGCACATAAAATGAGATAAGCAGTCGAAATTAAAGTATTACAGTATAACTATGAAAAGTATTGAAAAACTTTTTTTTTTATTTTCGTGTCCTTTTTAATTTTAGCTGGCTAGCCGCAGAATTTATTGTTATTGTTATTATTATTATAGCTAATAATGTATATTGTTAGTGATAACAATAACACCAGTCACATTGCCGAATTTTATTTGTCTGACCGCCGGTCGAGCAGTTGCTATGTGCCTCTCTCTCTCTCTCTCTCTCTCTCTCTCTCTCTCTCTCTCTCTCTCTCTCTCTCTGTATATATATATATACATATATATATATATATATATATATATTATATATTTATTTATATACATATATTTATAATATATGTAGAAATACATTATCCATATACATATCACATACCCACCCAAGCATATATACGTAAAGGCATACATTTATACATCACGTAGCATAAATATTTCTAAATATATTTCCAAAATTAAAAGTAACTTTGGACTTTGTAGTATTATGAGCAGTTACGTTGCAATTTCATAGAAATGAGGAAACTAAGAATGGACTTTGCTCAGTCCTATGTATAACAACTAAAGAAGTAAAAGAAATAACGAAAACAGTGGACGCTAAAACTTCAAAGCAAATCAAATAACGGGTAAAATATATATAACAATTTTTACTAACTCTTTAAATTGCTGAATTTCCAATAAAGTATCGGTTTTGTTCCCTTTTTTTATTATTTACGCTAAAAAAAGATTCTTTTTTTATCAATGGCTTTTATTTTGGAGAGAATCGGTCATGAAAGTTTTATGACTTCCACACTTTCTCTCTCTCTCTCTCTCTCTCTCTCTCTCTCTCTCTCTCTCTCTCTCTCTCTCTCTCTCTCTCTCGTGGATGTGGAAGTAAACCTGAGTTTACTACCCTAATAATTGTGATTTTCTCCATTTCAGATAAGGATATATATATATATATATATATATATATATATATATATATATATATATATACATATATATATATTCATATATATATATATATGTATATATACATATATATATATATATATATATGTATATATATATGTGTGTGTGCACAAACACACATATATATGTATATTATATATATAACATATATATGTATTATTTATATATACATTTACAATTTTCAATATCTATTTATGGATGGGGTTGCTCCCCATACGTCCTTAGAAAATGAAAGCTTAGAGTCCTACTTCCAGTTCACAACAGCCAAACACACGCGGTCACACACACACACACACACACACACACACACACACACACACACACACACACATATATATATATATATATATATATATATATATATATATATATATATATATATATATATATATATATATATATATATATATATACCATAGATGGTTGTGTACGAAAAGGATTAGTGCTGTCCTCTACAAATTGCAAATGTCACAATTTTACTTTGTCGGTTTAGTACAAGATTTATGCAGACTTTAGGAGGTTTCGTGCACATTGCACGAAAATTCAAAAGTTTGGGGAATTAAAGTATAAGAAATGAATACATTTTGATTAGTTTCTGACAATGAAAGAGAAAAAAGCTAACTGTCCTTACCCAAAGTTCATCGATATTTTTTCGTTCATTTATTTTAGTTCCAGTTTTTCTTTTGATTTTTCATTTACAAGTTCAACTCAGAGAGAGAGAGAGAGAGAGAGAGATTGTAATACCATATATATCTAATTCCTTTAACAACACATAATTGATACCTGAGTACCAGAAATGTCATAGAATTAACATAATGTTTGTTATGATTTTATATATCTCAGTTGTTTTCACATTACTTACAAAATGTTATAACTAATATTTTCGAAATATAAAGAAGCAAGCTTTACAGAATTCTGATAAATATAAATACTAAGAAGACGCCCACCCTAAAATGTGGATAGAGCAATTTCACGTTGTCCACAACATAAATGTAGTTCATAACGGTAAAAATAAAATAATCTGTCTGTTATTCCTAACAATCTTATCTTATTTTATTTTTTAGGGTCACCAATCAAAATCCTGTCTGAATTTGACATGAAGACTACACTACTGTTTTCATAAATATTCTACTCTGCTGTTATTTTCTCGTATAGCCTAAAGAAAGAATTTTTTATATGAGAATTATGAAATTTTCAATTGGTGATTTGTTAGCAAACAATAGAGAGATATGAACTTTTCGACACGGAATAAAACGTGTAAAACTAAAGAAAGTTAATAAAAAAGAGTCAAATACAAACACAAACTAGAATAAAAACTTTCTACAGTGAGAGAAAGGGAAAGAAACGGCTGAACGGGCACGATAAGTTAATGAGAACCGTTATCAGTAATGGTTAATAAGAGCTACCACATTTAACGGTCTCAAAAGGCTTCTCAGAATTTATTATATTTTGAGGGGGTGAGAATACAGTTCTCATTTGACTGCGAGCAGCCATGTCTTGAAAACTTTACTGGTAGTATGAATGTTGTGGCATGACGTAGGCCAGTCTATAAAATATTCGTTATAAACATGTAAGACTACATTCACCTATATGATGTCTCTATCTAGACCAGGTTTAAGACATGATTGCTTATCAGGGAATGTTTTTATGTAACACATATATATCTCATATATCTAGATTCCGTGTATAAACAATGATTTGGTCACCATCCCTAATGTCTGTGGTCTCGTTCAAGAGCAGATTTAACTGTCCACTCGTTTTTTGTGGATACTATCACTTTTTTATAACCCTAAAAATCATCTCATATTCTTCGTAGTGAATGTTGTTGCATGGTGTACATTACAGTGTTACTTTCAGTAACATTGCTCATTACATTTCCGCATTCTTTATTTGATTTCACTTAGTACTTACAAGTATTATTCTGACTTTGGATGGTCTCTAAATTAAAAACTGGGTTGAAAATTTACGTAAGGAAAATAAAACTCAACATTTTTTATAATCTTAAATCTGTGAATTTATCGTGAGACTAATATAACATTAGAGCGTTTACGAAAACTTGAAAGCAATTTTGTATGTAAATGATGAAATGTGGTTTTCTACACGCTTCCGCGAGCTTTTTTGTGGAATCAAAATTACACCCACCTGCCCAGAAATGAGAATCATGTGATACAAAAAATATATAAATGTTCGTACACCTCGGCCTTTGCCGCCCGTTAGACCTAAGAAGTATATCTGGGTGAGTTTCGCCTTTAGAACAGCTCAGTGTATTCCTGACGTAACGAGAAACTAAAGATGATAATATGGCAAGTAGATGGAGCATAGACCTTATGTTATATTTCGGTTTAAAGTGGTGACAAGAGTCTGTTCAACCCAGTTTAATATATAACTAATCACGGTTATCACGACAGCGAAGACAGAATTAGGCCCATACTACGCCGGAAATATGACACAAAAGGATGCCGTATACAAGTAGATTGTTCGCAGAAGTTCCGGAAAACCTAGACGCATCACATTGCAGTTAACGAAGCACACGCTCAGACTCCATGGTAATCAACAATGCGCTGGGTCAGCCCTTTCATACCACCATGCTTGTTTTCAAGCAGAGTCGAGGAAAAATCAATGACAACCTTTGAGTGTCCGAAAACCTTTGATTGCGAGGAGCGCCGAACTTTTTTTAGTCTCGCATATGCAAGCATATGATTCCAAGCCGGGCTTTTGTAGCGACGCTGCTTAGTCACAGTGCTTGTGCAGAATCCTTGCATTTTTAGCACCGTGGATGTTTCTCTGTAATTGGTAAATGCAATCGACGATTTATTCGATAATGAATAGAATTATTTAGCCTATAAAGAAATGTTGAGTCTGGATGAGTAACTGACGATCATGCTTTGATAAGAGAAAGAGTGATCATTGCAATTGTGATGAAAATACGGGTGATACTTTTTACTGATGAAGATGTTGTTTTACATTCAAAGTAGTTTTTGAGCATCATTTCCATAATCTCTCTGTTTCTCTCTCTCTCTCTCTCTCTCTCTCTCTCTCTCTCTCTCTCTCTCTCTCTCAGTTTGTCTGTTTCTTTGTCTCTCTCTCTCTGTAGTTTCTTTTTATAATGAAAGCATATGGAAAAATGACGGAGAAAGAAAGCTGCCATTTAGAGCAAATTTGCCTAAAAAATGAAGATCCTTGGAGGCCAGGAACACCAAGATAGGATAAAAAAAAAAATAAATCCAACTATAACAGGAAAAACATTTGAAGCAGGTGCGATTAATAGCATCACTTCTGTTAATATAAAAACCCTCATAAAGGATAAACAGCGTAAATCAGCATTAGATTGTTTTCAATTTTCGGAAAGGAACGTTTGAAGCTGACAGATGTCAAGTATTGCAAATCTTCAATACCAGTAAGTATAATGTTACTTATGTACTCCGGGTCATGGAGTTGGAACATGAATGGTAATGGGCCCAAGTTATGCTGAGGCTGAGTCTCTGGTACACTAACTGCACCATGCTAGACCTATGTTAATACTATAAGTAGTTATTTTATTTTGCATCAAGAGGCACTTCATGCAACAAGAGTTGCACCCAGGGCCGGCTCAAGGTACCGACAACATTTTGTAAGGCAAATGATACGTTTCAGTAATATTACATCAACTCAGGGCAGAGATGAGGGACTGGAAATTAAGATAAAAGAAGGCATTGTTCTGATACTCCACCAAGCTTTACTCTTTGATAAGCCTGTGCAAATCTCCTTTGCAAGAATAGGGAAAGAGTAAAAGGATTAGAAAGTTTGCCTGAGAGTTCCTTCAAGTAAGCAACTTCAGACCCAAGACTGTAAAATAGTCCAAGGTTGAAGAACGTGCTTATAAAGTCACCTGGTAGCTTAAGGCTTCATATTGACATCTAAAGCGACTTTCCTGTCACATATGGTAGCTCAGATACTTCTTTTAAGTATGGAAAATTTAAGCAAATTGTCCCAACTGCCTATTATGATTTCATATAAACACGCCGTTGCGTGGTGGTCACCCTCACACTTGAACTGATCAAAGCTGAAAACACATCGATGGAAAGACTTCACACACTCACACAGACATATATGTATATATACGTATGTATATGTGTATGCATGTATGAAACAATAAAAAAAGAGAAGAAACATCAGCCTAGCTTCACATTTTTATTTGCTTTCCGAGAGCGCTATCCGTGTGTTCCCGCGGTTCGATTATAACTCCCCCCAGGAGATCGGGTCTTTGATACTTTCCTCCTCAGAGTAAAGCTACACATATCATTCGCTCTGTCTTATACTAGGGGACAAAGAAATACGAGGAGTTTGCGGCTGATGCTGTTAGACAATCGGTCACTCAATCAATAAGGGACAAAGGTATCGGCACTCCACCTTTATTGTTCTCTCTCTCTCTCTCTCTCTCTCTCTCTCTCTCTCTCTCTCTCTCTCTCTCTCATCCGACCCCCCAGGTGTATGAGCATGTGGGTTTCATTTGTGATTGTGGTTCGGGGCTATTGCCTCCAATTTCGACTGGGCTGGATTGGTCCAGGAGCAAGTAAATCGTCATATGCCAGATCGTTCGCACTTATATGGTATATATTATGTTGAATTATAAGAATTTAATTACTTTATATTCTTGCTCCGATCATCTTCTTTGAGTCTTTGAAACATTAGACTTATAAGTGTTTATAACTGTTTTCGTGGCTAGTCGTAAGTTACTCTTATATTTTTTTTTCCACATCGTGACTGGGTCACAAAAGAGCATCAATTACTCTTTCAAATTGTTTCTATATGCCAGTGTCAAAAACAAAACCAGTCCTGGTACTGTATCTGAATTAGAATTCCCTGCAAATCCAATAAACTCTTCCTTGGCTTATAGCCAATCTATATGAAAAATTTAATTGAAATATACCGATTACTTTTTAGATAATAACCTTGTGGATGGAATTCTATCAACTGACGCATCCATTACGGGCAAAATATCTTTGTCAGAGAGAAACAGTCTTTCCGAGCAAACTTCATAAATGTACTTTATAAATGTAGAGGAGGATGAAAACAAGATATATAATCATTTACTTCGGATCATTATCTTAGATAATCTGTCTTTTCTCTTAATTAAAATCCAACAAATAATTCAAACTATATAACTCAAACACATCTCTCTCAGCCATGCTATAAGGACCAGAATGAACCTAACTGAACAAGCTAAGCTAAAGGTCTTCTCTGTGGTCTGTGTTTTGATGGGTGTCTGCAAGGCCTGTGGTTAGTGATCATATGTACAGTATGCGGCCACTAATCCTGTGGTCAGTTCCTGGATGGTTGACCACCATAAATGAGGTCATTGCTTGGATGGGTGACTGTTGAGCATATGGTCAGTTCTTGGTGGGTGATTGCCTACAGTCAGAGCTTGTACGAATAGCTTCCGAGGTCCAGAGCTTGAATGGGTGACAACCATACCTGCAGTCATTGGCTGGTTGGGTTACTGCTAAGCATGGCCAGTGCTTGGACAGGTGACAAACTCCCAATGCCTGTGGTCATTTCTTGAAGGGTGCCCATCTGTAGTAAATTCCTGAATGGGTGAACCCCTTTCAGTGATAGACTCCAATGGCATATGAACCCCAGGGGCACAGAGCCACAATACCGTCTTCCAAAAGTAAACACTTGAACAAATTGGCACCACCTTCTGGAGCCATCCTCAGAGAGGAAAACCTTTTAAGAATTCACCGCAGATAGATATAGATGAAAATTTGAATTGGTTCAAAAACCTGAATGATAACTTCATTTTACCTGAGGAATGACCAGAACAGAATGCGGAGATCAGTGACTGACAGAATGAATAAGAAATAAAAATGCTAGCATAAATTGGCCTGATGCCTACAGGAATGAATTGTCTTTCAGCATTTAAAATAAAAAGAAGTGTTTAAAATATCTATAAAGATTAAGTAAACCGGCTTTAGCCTAATACATTCACAACTAGAAAAGAACGTTCATCATTGATTTTTTAATCGGGTTTAAAACCGGCTACATTTTTTATTCTTTGGTGGCTTCAGATATGGCAAAATACGGACAATTGCAAACTCATGGAATTTTATGTCTACGAGAGAGAGAGAGAGAGAGAGAGAGAGAGAGAGAGAGAGAGAGAAACCAGAAAATCCACATCATCGTAAGTTCTTCTATCTGAATGTACAAGAGGCAGGCATTTTAATATTTATTGTTGGTCCCCATGACCAGTTGCATTTTTCATTCTTGAACCTTCTTCTTCCTAATTCTGCATGATCTGTGTCCCATAATGTGTGGGTAATGGTAAAGTAAACATTTTCTCTTTCCCACACTTGTGGGCACACAACTTCTCATGTTTGTATTTCCTCCTTATTTTCAAATTCCTGGCACTCAAATTGTTGTATTATATTTTGTCTTTTAGACATAGTAACATTACTGCGTACATTTAACTTGCAGTTACATATTCCTGGGTTTCTGTTATATGTTGTGAGTATTTGGTACTGGGTTCCATTCCTCTTGTTTTAAATTTCAGTGTAGCAGCCTTTTTTTTTATGTCGTTTTCAGTTTTTTAATAACTTTTCAGTAACTGGTACCCGTCTTTTGTGTTTTCCGTGATACCCTTTTCTTCGTTATTTTCTGGGACAATTGCTTAATTTGATACCCTTTTCTTCGTTAATTTCTGGGACAATTGCTTAATTGATTTTTGTGGCCTTATCCCCTTGTCATCAGCTGTAATATTTGTCAAATTAATTTCTTCACGTTTTTCCATGAATTTACTTTTACATGTCACACTTTTTCTGCCGGAAAATGCTTCGATTACAAGAATCATTATGGTGTTATAAATGAATATATAAAATAACAGTAAGAATAATAAAAAAATCTTCAATAAAAACAAAAAGAAGTCACAGATAAATGCAGCCAATATTGTACTCTATACTAAGAATGGTTTTCTCACCTCTATACCAAGAATGGAAATCTGACATGAAAAAATTTTTATGCTGAATAAGCTCTTACATTGTACAATTCTACAGCTGGAAGTCTAAAACCAACTTCATGCCTCTTGTTGTGAATAGAGCAACGCGCTGTTATTGGCCTTTGTTCTTTTATCAGCTTCAGAAATAACAGCAACAATACCGAGCCATTTATAGTTCTTCTCTTTTAACTCTTGTTAAAATTTCTATTGACAATACGCCAAAAGAGGCACTGTAGTTGAGGAATTTACAGACAGATATTTGCTAACGTGTCTGCCTGTAACAAAACAAAATAGTTTTTGTTTGTAACCGCTCAACTTCACACTTATCCTAAGCCCTCGTGGTTGGAGAGTTCTGGATTTTTAATCTAAATATATTCGCTAGATGTTCAAAACAAGAAGGTGTAACACTTCGGCACTCTGAGAACTATCAACATCATTATCTTCTAGTTCCCATCATAGGTCGGGAACCACCCTGGCCATGGCACCCCCACCCCCCGTTCCGTTTGAGACTGAATTATTGTATTATTTTTCCTGGAATTATCATAAATTGGTTAATTTTTTATGAAGAATGTAAATGACAGTACATATTTAGATGTATTTTATTCTCACTTTAAATAATGAGCCTCCTCTAGCTATTTCTCTCTTGAACACCTCATTTCATAGTTGCCTTCTCCAAGAGAGCCTGGATACCCGACCCAGATGGAACCCTCTCCTTGATGGCCGCCTTCTGCAGGAAGCCCAGGGGTGGCCACCATCCAGATGGGAAGACCTGGGCTCCATTTCCCGCGGGAAACCTAGGGCACCTGCAAGGGCTTGACACCCACCCAAAGGAATGCCTTCTTTAGGAAGCCGTAGCGCCCACACCTGTGGGATGCTTTTTGGCAGGCCGGAGCCCTATCTTGCTCCTGAGTAGGCAATTCTGGAGAAGGACCCGCTGGGAAGGGAGCCTGACTCCCTTTTCCTCTTGAAGGTATCCCCCGAAGAGGGGCTGGAGACCTTCATCTAGGGGGTGCCTTTCCTAGGACGGCAGCCCTGGAGGAGGGCATACCCTCTGGGTTTGCCCTGGCTTCCTCCGGGAAGGCATCCCTACGGGAAGGGCTGGAAAACCTCCTTTAGGGATGCTTTCCAGCCCGGCACAAGCCTTGCCTCCCTCCTGACAGGGAAGCCCTTTGGAAGGACCTAGGAACTCTTGATCTCCAACCCTAAGGTGAGGTTTTTCTGGGAATGCTTTCCTGCCAGGTAGGTTCAGGGGGTTTCCCTGCCAGGGGTGCCCTAGCTTCCTTTGGGAAGGCACCCTCGGGACAGGGAGCTGATGAGACACTCCTTGAAGACTTGGCCCCCACCCCTGTGGTGAGGACCTCTTCCAGGAATGCATCCCAGCCAAATAATGGATCTGAGGTTCATTTTATCGTGGACAAACCTCGAAGATCATGAGTGTTCATCTTTAAAATAGGATCCAAAGAGATTTCCTTAGTCTTAACAGGTTTCCATGGTTCTCGTGATAGATTGATGGTGTTAGTCTTTCAGAGGCCAGATACTTAAAGCTGTTTGAATGAAGATGCTACCAACGCAAATCTATCACAGGCATCATGGAAATCTGCTGAGATGGGTGACAATACTCACAAGTGAACTTTTCTTATTTTTGGAAACTCTTCTCATAAACAGTAATGAAGGCTGAATTATATTGAATAAAAATTAGAAGTGGTGACATGAAATATGTTCCTTATATTTGTAATAAAAACCATATTTGGAGATAATTATTTGGAATAAAAGCGTATAGTACTCAAATTTAGGAAACAGAAATACCATCAAGCAGCTTTTCACTTTTTAGTAGAGTCACCTATCTCATATCTCCGTTTTCTGAGGTGCGACGGCCTTCCCGCGGCAAACAAAGGAATTCCTGAAGGGGGACTCTGGTACAGACCTCGAGTCAAGAAGCATTTAAAACGCCCGCCCAAAATCCTAACAATGACTGTCGAAATTTTTTTTATTTTAAGAATAGAATAATAACTTATTTGAAAAAATTGATAAGATTTATTTATTAAATAATTTATTTTAGTTAATTTTTAACAATTTCAGCATGTTTATATATAACACACTCAACCCTATTCCTTCACTTCAGTTTCCATTTGGAAATGTGTAAACAATTTTGTTTTGTTTGAAAAGTGAACATGGAAACTAGCTCAGAAAACTTTCAGAAAAATTCCGATATTCAAAATGAACACGAAGGAGACGTTTCAAGTGCCTGTGGAACAAAACCAAAAGGGAAATTTGAAGGTAAGTTGTTTTATAGTTTTCTTATAGCGTTATGGAAAGAAGGCCGTTTCCTGTTAGCCGCCTCTTATGACTCATTCATGACACCTGTTATCAGTTGACGACAGTAAACTGATATGATTTCCGGCCATATGCTAATTTTTAAAGTATCGTAGTCATATTTTATGTTACACAATCAATTTTCGGTACTATTTGGGCGATCTAGGACGCTCTTATCGGGTCAGTTAGCCTAACTTAGGCGGGGCTGACGATAGGCCACCGTAGCCTAGCGCTGCCCAGCCTTCCGGTGGAAGGGAGGAAAAAAAATGTAGACTGATGCAATGTATAACTTAAGCTTAGCCCAATTTTATCATTATTACGGGAAATATTCATATCTTCTAGAAATTTAGCCCTCAATAGGCCTAAGGTAGGCTTAATAACAATTAAGGCCACCGTATCCCCTGGACTGGGTCTTAGCCAAGCCCAGAAAATTTTTGATGGACTTTGATATCAGAATTCAACTAGTCATCACGTCAAAGTTCAGCTAGTCGACTAGCCTCAACAGCGGAATTCTGTTCACAGTATTATGAATCTAAGAGAGAGAAAAATCCCAAATTTCATCTAGGCCCAGTAGACAAAATTTATTTATGCTGATGAAGCTTGCTCAGGATTCAGTGTGTGCTTTGAGGTTAGGTTCTTTTGCCATGTATTGCTGAAATTTGAAGGTAGTATCACTGATGGAGTCACGTGTGTTGAGATTCTCCTCATATTTGCACTTTTCATTTGTTAATAAACTTAGGCCTATCCTAAATATATTGACCAGATTAATAACCAAAGGAACCCTTAAACCTCTGGTATCCCTCTTAGACCTACTGTAAAGCACTGATCAGAAACTGGGACTATACAAGAGATCTGTTTGCCTAGCAGTGATTGGAGGAATAATATCTTTGCTCCTCATAGGCTATCTCTTTAAGGTACAGAACCATTTTGAGTATTGATCAGTCATCCCTCAACAGTTTTAGAGGGTATTTTATTCCCCAAAATAATAATATTCTTGTTTATGTGGCTGCAGAAATAAGAACCAAGCGTGTATGCCTTTATTTACTTAGTTTCAGCAAATAATGATAGTGACAGTCTATATGTAACTTAATACCTTTAACATTAACTTTTTTCCATTGTTTAACATACACATTTTAAGGAGAAATTATGGTTAGAAATAATTCTAATGGAAAATAAAGGCTCACAGGGTGAAGGTATTTCAAGTTGAGTGGAAATGATTGAAATTGTATAAAAAACATTGTTTTTCATCAGTGCGCTGATATTTTTTCCTGTCTCATGGATTTCATATGGTGTTCATCATAAATAAAAAAGTTTTTCTGAGATCACAATTAAAGTACTTCTTTGGAAATGGCACAGGAGGGATGAATGGCTGCATTAATTTATCTTACAAAATAACAAACTATACTCACACCCAGACAGCAAATTGAAAGGATAGAAAATCCCTAGTAATGAACCACAACCCTCAGCCTACTCAATTTGGTAAGCAATATGTCAGATGCTTCAACACTGGGTTAGTTTAGGATGCTGTCCAATATAACCTATACAGTATATACCCCTTACATGCTTGCTGGGTTAGGTAAGGATGCAGTCCTTTAAACACCCCTCCCACAGATTTTAACTAAGGGTGAGGTTTCCCCCCCCCCACCACCCCTTCAATCATAGGTTAGCATAAGGTACTGCAAATATGCCATATTTCCTTATGTTTTCCTCCATCATTGTTATTTATTACATATATGAACTGTGTATTTTCCAATTGTTTCTAATATTTTTTTATATGTACTGTATTTTTAACCATTCTTGAGGGTGTAGTTCACTAGTTTTTGGCTTTCCCCACCTAAAAATTCTTGTTCCCTTCTGGTCTCTCATGATTTTAAATTTAGTGGTAGGGTAACACAAAACCATGTTTTGCTTCAAAAGTATTGGTCAAATTTGCATGAAACACAAATTAAACATTCAGTAAATGTGTTTGGCAAGATATTTCATATAATATCATATATTTAGGCTGTTATAATAAAACAATTGCCAGAAAGATGAGTTCACTTACTCAAAAGGTTTTGTTTATGCATAGCTTTGCTTTACTTGGAAAGTTGTTCATTCTGGAAAGTTTCAGTAGCCAAGTCCAAGCATGGTTGTAATGGAATGTAACATAAGTTTGTATATTCTTTCACACAATAGGTCTATAGTGTCTTAGGCTAGATGAAAATGCAATCCTTATGTTGGGTAAAATTGCAAATTACCCAAGTTGAGGCCTGACATGGGTTAGTCTGGTGTGTGTGTGTGAGTATATATGTGTGCGTTTGTGCTCAGCTATTCCATGACATGACAAGTAGTTTTTGCTATTAAACCCTTGGTCATCATCCAGTGTCAAGTTTAGATAGAATAAAGTGAGTTTGAGGTAATCAACATTTTTCATGCAATATTTTGCACTTGAAGAATCATTTCTCACAAACACTCCCTTGCAGGACTACCCTTTTTTTTCACATCGCATATTTGAAACCTGCTCTGTGAACATCTTCCCCACTTCCCACACCTACACACTACCATTTTCACACACACACACACACACCTTCCCCCATCACACTGCTATCTCATATCCTAGGCTAACCACCTAAACAAATGTGGTATGCTGTATTTCAGGGCAATTGGCTATAGTATTTTAACCCATCTACTCATACAGCCATTTATTGGACTTTGCTGCACACACACACACACACACACACACACACATCCCCATGGAAGGAGGTGGGACGCTGAGGTATGTTATACAAAATCATGCTTAGACATGTGATTGCATATGAAGCTTTTGGTATACACCCTAGATAATCAATGTATTTTTATTGTTAGGACCCTACCCCCATAAGTCTTGCAAGATGGTGATTTGATTTTCTTGTTTACCATCTGGAACTCATTTGCATAGCCAAAAAAATAGTTTTACTGGAATGGCAGTGCGTAGGTCTAATATGCAATTTTGCCTCTTCTGATTCCTAAATTTTGGAAAACATTTGGCTAAATTTGGTAGCCAGTTCAGATAATATTGGTTCATGATATGCACATGACTCACGTGTGTATACAATCCAAAGTGTGCCTCTTATGACCATTGAGTGTAGCTAAGCCTGATTTTTCCTCTTGTGAAACCATACTAGGAATAACATGGCCATCACCCAAGTCATGTTGTGCTCCCAAAATACTGGCAGGTAATTATTTTTTTCTATCTGTAAGGGCCTGGGGTTATTTTGTATGTGATAAAGGCCTTGTTTTATGACATGTCTGCATTGCAATAGAGCACTATAGTAAGTTTATCTTTTCATGCCTTAAATCTAGGAGCTTGCTTTTCATTTTTTTATGTATTTGCAATTAGACAAATACATACAATTTTGATCATACATACAATTGTGATCATACAGGTTTGTTCTTCCAGAACAAACCTGTATGTTCACAACTGAAGACTTGCTTTGGAGGGTAGCCTTTCTGGTTGGAGTTCCATAAGGGCATTTGTGGATGATTCTGCAGCCTCTGTCAGACAGTGTTGATTCTTCTGTGCTTTTAAGTTCTTGGGTCCATATCTTAATGAAGCTATCCAGCCAACCCTTACTATAGCCTTTAACTCCTTCCTCTTGCAGTCTTCAGTCCGAATACCAGATTTTGTCTATAGGATAAGCAGTCTTTTGTGCAAGATTCCACCAACTACGGGGATAAGTTTTTGGGAAATTCCTTCCTTTCAGCCTTTACAACCACTTGATCTCGAAATTGAGAGACCATCTTTACTTTTCTAGGACCAGCTGTTACAGTTCCATAAATCATTTCGTCCTATTCTTTACTGGGCAGATTCTTGATGTGATCTTACCAGGCCTTTGAGCCACGTCGTTGACATTCAAGCCCTAACTTAAAGGTTCTGAAGTTTTAACTTTCTGATCTAGAGTTGGCACTGTACATAATTTATTTGGCTTTGAAGGGCTTGTCTTTCCTACTAACTGCTTCTTAAGAGGCATTTTGAATGAAACTTGGAGTACCACACGAAATCATGGATAATATGCATGTCATGAGAATACGTGTTAAACAGGTTAAGTCAGACAAGCATGCAAAGAGCAGCATCACACTTCATTGCAATAAAACACTTCGTGTAGATTTTGTGACAGTGTAGTTCCTGGTGAGTGGTGAATTCAAATGCTTCTCTTGTGGAGTTTACCTCGGAATTTGTTTTATCAAATATTTTTGGAGTAAATATGTTCAAATTTTTATAAGAGAAGTTGCATATGTCACAGGCCAGTTATATGGGTATGCCCAAAGAGAAAACTCATAAAAAAGTAGACCCCAGATTGTAAGTTGCTAATTTCTGAACATGTTAGAAAAATCTGGCTTAAAAATTGGCTTTATTAAGAATGGTTGCCCAGGAATTTAAATTGAAAATTCTAAAATTATATGAAATATCAAGATTTTACTAAATTTTTATATCGAATTCTGTTATGTTACTTCAATTTTATTTTTAAAAATTTATTGTGATTAATTTTCTCATGACAAATTGGTCTAGTGACAAACTGTAATATGTTAAATGTTTGGGAATGATTGTCTGTACGCTTTCATGAAGGTCATCCAACACTCTTGCACAACTACGAGTTACTTTACTAGGTTATTAGGGAGTGGGGTAGGAAAATATCCAGATTTGCGTACTCACTAAACGAAATGTAACCCAGTCCGAGTGTGCTACCTGCTGGTATGTAATTGTATTCTGATTAAAATTCTCTTTCATCATATGTGTCAGATGAGAAGTATCTCGTGTCATGTACAACATAATGTCTTATTTTTAATTGATTGTCTAGCAATAATGAAACCCATTACAGTGTCCTTAGTAAGGGAGAACTTTATGGAACACTGAACTTCCAGTAAAAATTGAAGACATTAAAGCCACTAGAATTCTCGCATCCTTTATTAAAAAAAGGATACTGCATTTTATGTTTTTCTTTTATTTGGTCATGATCATGGCACATGGATATTTGCTGAATATCCTACATGATCTAACCCCCATGTAAAGAGAGTGCAATTCAATATTAATAGTAAAACATATCTTGTACTGTATTAATGAACTACTGTCAGCCAGTAACAAAGGAGTAGTTTTGGGAACAAATCTCTTAAAAGATTTTGCTAGGATTTCCAATTGTAGTGCTAAGTTTTAAAATTGTAATGCATTAAGAAGTCTCTTGGCCTATACAACCTCAAATTGCCTGGCTTAATTGCTACTTATATGGAAGGCCAGACCCACTTGATAAACTGCTTAAAGAAAAGAAAGCATCAATAAAGCAATTCTAAAAAATTCCATGTCTCCATCCCCAAAAAGCTGGACTATATTGCAGTTGTTTATAGCTACTCACAGTTGATATACAAGAAACTTTGGTTTTTGTGTAGATAGGTTATTTTACAAGTTAATTGTTAATGGATTCATTTTGGTTTTGTAGAGGGAAAGTTAGCTAGAACTTTTTGAAGTGTTTCTGACCATTTGTTTTGTAGAGGTAAATGTTAGTCAGCACTTATTGAAGCATTCTGACCATTGGTTTTGGTGTTGGTATGTCATTTTGCAAAAATAATTATTGGGATCTTATGAACACTGTTGGCTTTAGTAGAGGTATAAACTGCACTTACAGCCTAGCCTATGTTAGGCTACAGTAGCTTATGGTGGAGTAAGTTAGCCACAGCATGTATTCATAAAAGTTACTTTTTCTGATGGAAAGGGTACTGTAACCTAACTACAGTATTTTAGGGTAAGAACACACATGGGGGAATTTGGTCCAAATAAGAGATAGCTAATCCTTAAGGGAGACTTGCATTCACCAATGGGGTCTAGAGGGCCAGCTTCATGTATTTCTTGACCCTAGACAGGTTTTTCTGAGGAAGGAGATTCAGAATTATTCACATCAGTTTTCACATAACTAATTGATAAATTAGATTATACTGGTATTCATATATGGGGACAATCTGTAGGTAATGCAGAGGTGATATAGGCAGTCCCTGGGTTACGGCATTCCGACTTTACGGTGCTTGGCTCATGTCACTGTTAACCTGATTTTAATGCTCAGTACTGGGTTTTACAGTGCCGCAACCCGGTTTTATGCGTAAGCACTGTTTATTCCCATTATTTTATTGTTATGTTCCGGTTTACAGCGTTTTTCGGGTTATGGCGCACTGCTGGGAACGGAACCCCTGCTGTAAACTGGGGCCTGCCTACTGCTAAGAATTTACTAGGGATGTGCTTTGATACAATAGTTTCCATTGAAAGCTGAACCTGCTAGCGGTTCTTCATTGGAGGGTGGATAGAGCTCTCGGCTGGCACGCTGTCGGCTCAGCGTTCGACTCTCCAGCCGGCCAATGAAGAATTAGAGGAATTTATTTCTGGTGATAGAAATTCATTTCTCGTCATAATGTGGTTCGGATTCCACAATAAGCTGTAGATCCTGTTGCTAGGTAACCAGTTGGTTCTTAGCCACGTAAAATAAATCTAATCCTTCGGGCCAGCCCAAGGAGAGCTGTTAATCAGCTCAGTGGTCTGGTTAAACTAAGATATACTTTACTTTTTTGAACCTGCTAGTAGCCCAGACTAATTGTCAAGAGGGTAAGAGACCCTCACTGATGACATGGTAACAATGTAAGTCTAAAAGTAAGAATAATGTCTGTCTGCAATATCTGTAGTGTTGGACAACTCGTAGGGATTGTGATGACATGCACTTTGAAATCTTGTAATGGACAGAGTAAGGGGTGGCTGTTTTCCTGTGATTTATATTTTACCTTCCATGTTTATTCTATTTGTACAGAATAAAATTTGTTTTTTTTTAATTTTAAGTCCTTAAAGTTTTAATTTTAAAGAAGTCCTTTTTACCCTTAAAAATGGGATGACCTGTTACTGAAATGTTGGCCATTAAATAAGGAAAATATTCTCTAGACTATTCCTCCACCTTTTCTCTTTATCTCTGTTATGAACCCATTTTTGGGTTCATCATGTTCTTTAATAAAAAAAAAATAACAATGAAAAGATCGGGACTGAGAAAATCTGGCAGCAACTGAGGCAGACAAAGGAGGAAGAATCGAAGTAATGCAAAATAGATACCCTAAAACTAATTTATTTGACACAACACTTACAATTGTTTTACTTAGTTTTTGTACAAAAACCAGTCGGTAGTTTAACAAAATAAGCAAAACAAAATCATCATGAATCTGATAGTCATCAGATAAGGCAAAAAGCAAACAATCAATATAACAGTTGTTAAAGGAAACACTATTGCTGAGTCAGTACATCATTAACCGTGGTGAATTGCAGAGATGACACAAGTGAGGAACCACTAAGCATGCATCTTTAAAACATTTACCCTGCCAAAGATGTACATACAACGCAGACGAAGCTGCAATTCAGGAGAACATAGACGAAGCTGCAAATCACAAGCCGTGGTTCTAAACATAACACACCTGCAAATCTGAAGCCGTTGTCATCAACATAACACACCTGCAAATCAGAAGCCGTTGTCATCAACATAACAGCTGCAAATCAGAAGCCGTGGTCCTCAACATAACAGCTGCAAATCAGATGGTCCTCAACACAACACAGACGAAGCTGCAAATTACAAGCCGTGGTCAACATAATGCAGACGAAGCTGCAAATTACAAGCCGTGGTCAACATAATGCAGACGAAGCTGCAAATTACAAACCGTGGTCAACATAATGCAGACGAAGCTGCAGATTACAAGCCGTGGTCAACATAATGCAGACGAAGCTGCAAATCAAGGGCGTGGTCCTCAACATAACGCAGAAGCAGCTGCAAACCATTAGCCGTGGTCCTCAACATAATGCAGACGAAGCTGCTTCCCCAGACGCAACTGGCTCTACTGAACGTGATGACACTCGTCCTTAACCCTGCAGGTCCCGAGTCCCAAAACAAACGGCTATTACGGACTCCAAACGTGAGTGAACAGAACCCCCATGCTGCTTATGACTGTTCAGGTCTCCACACCTTTACTGACTCTCAAGCGGTCAGAGCCTCAGACACGGACCGTTGGACGTCACCTCACTACCAGTTCCAGAAAACAAGTGTTGAAACGACCTTGACGGGGAAACACTCGGTAAATAATGGTTCCGATCGTCCCAGCAAATTGACAACAATTGAACGAGGGGGTAAAAAACCCATTTTTGGGTTCTTCGGGTTCTTTAATAATAATAAAATAAAAGATATTGAGGCAGAAAAAGGATGGAGTAAAGGAAGATAAAACAGACAAACTAATTTATTCTGTACAAAATTTACAGTTGTTTAAATACAATACAATACATTTAAAAAAAGCTCTCAGTAGCATAAAGTTAAAGCAAAACAATCAAATTCGATCCGATAGTCACCAGAAAAGGCAAAAAGCAAAAGCAAACAGTCTATATAACAATTAAGGGAAACACCATTACTAAGTCAGTACACCATTAACCGCAATCAACATTCCATATAAGTGGGAAAAGAATTAATTCACATACGGGGTCAGTACATGAAAATTTCACAAAAATGCCCTTACAAATATTCATCTCGATACACAGTTTACAAATACAATAAGTATAATTAATAACAGACAACATAAAAGGTTACTATTACAAAATACCTTTTGTCATAACTCATTATACATTAACAAAAAAGGACCCTAAAAATCAAAAGTAGGGTTACTAATATGCCACAAAAAACAAAAACTATCTTCATTCCCGAGTACGTGAAACATTAACATTGAAGCATTAACATTAAAAAAAAACTGGAGAAAACCTAAGGCTTAAAAACCGCCTGTAATAAAATGCTGCAGGACACTCCACGCTCAAGAAACCATAGTAACTTGCAGCAGAGATGACACAAATGAGGAACCACAAAGCATACCTCCTGAAGACACCAGCCGAAGCTGTACATAAACGCAGACGTAACTGCCGTTCAGGAGAACATAGACGAAGCTGCAAGTCTGAAGCCGTGGTCCTCGACATAACGTAGACGAAACTGGCTCTGCTGAACATAATATTCGTCCCTAACCCTGCAGCACCCGAGTCCCAAAACAAATGGCCATTATGAACTCCAAACGTAATGCTAATGACTGTCCAGGTCTCCACACCTTTACTGACTCAAGGCTCAAGCAGTCAGACTGTCAGTCTCAAATACATGCAGGCCCGTCGGTCGTCACCTCACCTCCACCTCTTCCTCCAGAAGACTAGAGGTGAAACGACCTTGACTGGGGAACAGTCGGAGAACAATCGTTCCGATCGTCCCAGCAAAGAAACAACAATTGAATTGAACGAGGGATAAAAACCCTTACAATATATACTGTATGTGTGTGTTATATATATATATATATATATATATATATATATATATATATATATATATATATATATATATAGACATAATGTGTGTAATTTATATATAATTTCTGTGGGTGTTACGTCCAATTACTGGTAAGCCATATTCTTAGTAATTAGTAAGTGGAGTCCTAATTCATTAATGCTACCATTATTGTAATGATCATGCTCTTCCAGATGTAGAGCTGTTAGTATTAGGTATAATGATGGTGTATTTAGGTTTCAGTGGAGAGAAGTGGACATTTTTAGATGATATTTCATTGGAAAATTTCCTTGCAAATGTAATATGAATATAGGCAAGAATGAGGGTCCAGGGTTTTCACTAAAAATTTGTCCAACTGTACGAAGGTTGATGATTTATAGCGTTTTAATGCCGTAGATTTACCCAGGTTTTCACTTTCGATTGTATCTTTATATAGGGATTACCTCACCACGTTTCATTTTATTAATTAATTTTTGTAACTTTTTTTTTGCCGATTTAGGTATGGGGTAAATTTTCATTGGGTTTCTTTCCTTTCATATAGTCTGTGTACAATGTTTATGTTT
>NC_089754.1:37714883-37792383 GCF_040412425.1 Macrobrachium rosenbergii | reverse complement strand
CCCTCTTTTCACAATCTTGGGCACTGAATGTAAAGTGCCTCAGTGTTTGGCTTGAAAGCCTAAATTCCACAACCCCACAACCCTCTCTCTCTCTCTCTCTCTCTCTCTCTCTCTCTCTCTCTCTCTCTCTCTCTCTGTTCAACACTAACTCCTTTTTTCACAATCTTGGGCACTGAAGGGAAAATGCCTCAGTGCTTGGCTTGAAAGCCTAAATTCCAAAACCCCCCCCTCTCTCTCTCTCTCTCTCTCTCTCTCTCTCTCTCTCTCTCTCTCTCTCTCTCTCTCTCTCTCTTCAACACTCCAACTCCCTCTTTTCACAATCTTGGGCACGAATGGCTGAAAGTGCCTCAGTGCTTGGCTTGAAAGCCTAAATTCCATAAAGCCCTCTCTCTCTCTCTCTCTCTCTCTCTCTCTTCAACTCTAACTCTCTCTCTCTCTCTCTGTTCAACACTCTCCTCTGGCCACTGAAGGAAAATGCCTCAGTGCTTGGCTTGAAAGCCTAAATTCCACAAACTCTCTCTCTCTCTCTCTCTCTCTCTCTCTCTCTCTCTCTCTCTCTCTCTTCAACATTCTAACTCCCTCTTTTCACAATCTTGGGCACTGAATGGCGGAAAGTGCCCCAGTGCTTGGCTTGAAAGCCTAAATTCCATAAAGCTTCTCTCTCTCTCTCTCTCTCTCTCTCTCTCTCTCTCTCTCTCTCTCTCTCTGTCTAGTTACTATAATTGGTGAAAGCCATCAACATCAAAAGTCTCCTTGCCACGAAATAACACAAAGGAAGGGTCATGCACAGAGATTTAGAGGTCTGCAGGTCGAGGGATGCTGTCATAAGATAATGCCTTTGAGGAAGAAGAAATCTTGGGTAATGATAGGGTCGGTGACGTCATGGCGATGTCATTTCGCCGAGGGGCATAACGAATAACGTCGAAGAAGATGACTTGGTTAATGACGACAGCCGTATTGTGTCCTTGTGGCGATTGTCAGTGCGAATGTGATATCAGGTGAAATCGTGTTGTTGCTTTGTCTGGATGTAGACAGGTAGACAGGTGGCTGTGCTTGTTTGTTTTTTGCTGTGATTTTAAGAATTTTGACGTGTAATTCTGCTTGTCTTGTTTGTGTCACGTTTCATGATTCAACCAGCGCTATATGTGTTTTGATTTCAACAGGGGGCTGTACTTGTTTATTTTTTGCGATGAATTTAAGATTTTTTGATATGTATTGCTGCCGTTTTGTTTGTGTCACATGTCATTATTCAAACAGTACTATTTTTTGTTTTTATAAAAGAAAAGGGATAATTTAAGCTCAAACTATGTAATCGTGGTTTTTATATTGGTTAGTAAAAGATTCTTGGTTGATGTTTTTTTTTTTATAGGTAATCCGGACATTAAGTCCCTTGAACCAAATGGAAAAATTATAATTTGGTGTTGTCATGATTGAGGTCTCACTCCTCGTCCTCCTCCTCCAAATGAAATTGGTAAAAATTCTCGAATTCACAGCTTGAAAGTTACGTGAATAATTCTGAACTTACTGAATAAAATCACGAAAAAGTCTGGACTTACTTGCTGTAATTAGCAATTTTTTTCCTACGCGATTGTTTCAGGTCAATCTGCCAATCATAGATTATGGAATTATCGTCAATTAACAGAATTATCTCGTGTTTTTGCTCGTTTGCCCAATTATCGGCATCTTGGGTATGGAGAGATAGTAAAAGGAATAGTTTAGAATTTTGAGTTGATTTTAGTTCGTAATGTGGAAATACACTGTGTATTCATTCATGCTATTTGATTGTTGTTGTCGAGAAAGAAAGGCAAAATACATGTGATGGTTATAGCTAGCTTTATATAGAAAGGATAAATGTATCGTTTTTTAAGATTTGCCAAGGAAATTCACTGCACCATGAGGTCTTGTTTTTAATGTATATTTATTATAGAATGAGATATTTAAAGTATACGTAAGCCAAAACAGCACATAAGTGTTCACACGCAATACTCGACAGATCTGTAAGTTCTTTGTTTTTATGGTTGCAATTATTCAATATTTATGGTTACACTTATTCAGTATAAAGAAATTTACATGAGCTCAAGTTGTGGTTAACTGCTGTTTAATTTTAATGAATGAAAATGTACATCAGTGTGTTCATAAGAACGTTTATTCCAGATTTTTCTTTGGCACATGATTTCGAAAAATCGGTGTAAGTTTTATGCAAACCGTTATTACGACCATAGGAAGACTTATGGTATACATTAGCGAAACCACATTAGTTTCACATCCCGTAATTTTCTGCCCTTTTCAATGCTTCACTTGAAAGTAACTCCTGCGGAAAGGTATTATATTCTCACAGTTGTTTATTGGTGTAAGAAGAACTTTATTTTAAACGTTTTAAAGTTTTTGCTACGTCATCTGTGTCAGATAACGGGAAGCAGCGCCCCCGTGTGGTGTTTTAAAGCAGGGAAGATGGGCGTGAAATGCCCGTAGACTTTTGCCGCGTAATTCTGGACTTCGTACGCTATTATTTTTATTGTCTTGCCATATGTACACTGGCCGCTGGTTGGGAACTCGATATCATCCATAAGCCGCACAAACGTCATATTAGTCCTCGTATCCCAACATTAGAGGACCGTCCTCCTCCTCCTCCTCCTCCTTCCTCCTTCCTCCTTCTCCTCCCCGGAAGGGCGATCATCCATCCTCGATTATTGCTAGCTATTGCTATTTTGCCTTCCCCCTTGCTTACGGTTTCTCGCGGTCGTGATGCATCTACAAGCGGAAGTCGGGATTACAGGCGACAGTAAACTTCGTTTTGGTCCAGCACGGAGCCCATTTTGCTGTGCTTCCAGGGAGGAGGGGAAGGGGTGGGATTTAGATTTAGTGGACGTTTAAGAGGCGGGTGGGTGGGGTGGGGGGGCGGAACAAACCTGGAGTGGGGATTTGGCGCTGCTGAAAAGTGGGGTTTTCAAGATTTACTGCGCTTTTCAGCCAATTCCCTATATTATCTTGACACTTTGTTGGTGCGGAATAGCTGTACAGTCTGTCAGTTTTCGGTTATATATTGTCTGTTTTGCGGTCTTCCGGGGGACTCAGCCTTGTTGGAATGGATATTTATATTTCATTTTAGATGAATTATGTAAAGGAAGTACTTTAACTTCCGTGAAGAAAAAGAATTGACATTCTTCCATTAAAAAAAATGCCGTCATATGCTCGTAACCCACGTCGTCATAAATTTCAAAATGTTTCAAGAAGTTTATTTTCAAAGACGCCTTAATTTCCACGAGTTACCTGACAGTTGTAAAACAGTGAATGAATATTCATATTTCATTTTAAATGAATTATGGAAAAAATGTACTCTACCTTCACGGAAGAATTGAAATGGCATTCCTCCATTAAAAAGAGGAAGACTCAAATTTGCCGTCATATGCTCCCATCCCACGACGTCGTAAATTTTCAAATGTCTCAAGAAGTTTATTTTCAAAGACCTTAATTTTCACGGGTTACTTGGCAGTTGGAAAACAAAACGATCATATTTTTATGTTGATGGGACGTAATTGACTTCAGGGCCAGCTCGCTTCTCTTCCTAAATCACATTGCTTTGGTTTTCCTCGCACAATTTACGTTGCTTTGTTTCAGAAGCTGGAGGTCGAGGTCCAGGTGTTATTTTGTTTTTGTATTTCAGATTTATTCTTTAGGAAGGGTTTAATGAACATACAGACGTACTGATATCTTTATTTATAGTGTAGAATATTATTATTATATATTATTATTTATCGTTAGTAACCCTTCATTTCAGCATATTTTATTGAATCTGATTGCTGCTACAGTGCTACATTGTAGCAGCAGTCAGATTCAATAAATTATTAATATTATTATTATTATTATTATTATTATTATTATTATTATTATTATTATTATTATTATTATTATTATTTTGGGGTGTTACTCCTTTTACTTGATATGGGTATTCTTCTGTATGTTTTTCCCTTTCGATTTTTGTGTGTGTAATACTTCAATCATCATTTCTAGCTAAGACGTGGTCATTTGTTAAGCTTTTCACCAAATGGCTATTTTTGTTTTGCATAAACTTTTTTTCAGTATTGGCGACTCGACTTTTATATGTATATACATATATATATGTATATATATATATATATATATATATATGTATATATATATACATTTATATGTATACATATATATATGTATATGTATGTGTATACATACATACATACATATGTATATGTATATGTGTATTTATATATATATATATATATATATATATATATATATATATATATATATATATATATATATATATATATATATATATATATATATGGATATTTATATTTAATATATGCATAAAGTGGAAGTTTATTTGTGAATTTTCTGTCAGTTATGATGTTATTAATCTGTAAATTTTGTGTGGCATTGAAGTTGTCTTTGTTTATGTCAGTTAATATACACTGATACACGTATGTGGTAGACTAAATTCTCTGAATTGATCCCTTGTTTTGTTTTAAATATGAAAGGAGGAGGAGGAGGAGGTGGGCGTCAGTCCCCTTTGGAAGGAGTGGGCGTGGTGTTCCGGTGGGTTGTTGATGTGGGTGGAGTGATAGCGACAGCCGAGGGGAGAGAGAGAGAGAGAGAGAGAGGTAGAGAGGAAGGAAGAGTGTGTGTATAGCCGTCGTTCAGTGTGTTGACAGCGTGCTGCTTCTTCACACAACTTTGTATAACTTCGTTTCTGTGTGCCCGTCTGTTAAGTGATGTCTGTGTTTGTCTGCGTGTTTTTTTATTGTTAAAAGTGACTGTGTTGAAAAGTGTTTAAAGCTGGTTTTTTTATTATTATTATTATGTGCGGGCTATACTTCATTGAAATGCAGATTGTTTTTATTTGCTTTGAAGTCTGTAAAGTGACCAATATTGTTTTCCGATGATTCATGCGTCAAAAAGCGAAGTAATTAAATGCGAAGCATCATTCCATAAATGCTCTTGACTTTTATATTGTAACGACGTGTTTTGAGTGTTTATTGTGACTATTTTATTATTATAAATAAATATATGTTTTATATATATATATATATATATATATATATATATATATATATATATATATATATATATATATATATATACTATATATATATATTACTGTATATATATATACATACATACATACATATATATATATATATATATATATTACATATATTTATTTATAAAATACATATATATTATATACATTTATTTATAATAATACAATAAATATATTATATTGTATATATATACACACACAACATTTATGTTTTCCCACTGCAGCAGGAGTCGCTCCAGAAATAAATGTGTAGATGAGTATGCCTTCATGCATATTTTATGTTATTACGTCATCAAGTTTACTTTATGATATATCTGTGTGACTTTTGCTATTGCGCAACGTATATCAACAGAAAAAATCCTATCGAGTCTTTCCTCTTGACACCTGAAGAAAAAAAAAAAAAAAAAAGATCGTCGGCTGTGCATTCAGTGTGCATAAACAGTTTCCTGTACCGGTGCCTGTGACGGGAAGGTTGAGCTTAACAGTTGGCTGAAGATCTTTGTTGAGCTTCGTACACTTTCCCAGGATCACTCTGCCGTCTGTGCCAGCTCTGGATCAGTGTAAAGTTCTAGGAAAAGCTCGATTTGCCCTGTAGAATCTGTTTTATCACTCCCTCGTAGCCAGTAGTGCCGTCAGTGCACCTCGTGCTGTGCTCTGTAGGCATTACTTAAGGTTTTTTGCAGCGTCCCCACGGCCCCTAGCTTCAACCCCTTGATTTTCCTATTACTTGTACTTCCGTTCATGTTCTCTTTCTTCCATCTTGCTATCTACCCTCTCCTAACAGTTGTTTCATAGTGCAACTGCGAGGTTTTCCTCGTGTTATACTCCCCAGACTTTTCTACTCGAAATTTCCCTTTCAGCGCTGAATAACCTCATAGGTCCTAGCCCTTGGCCTTTGGCGCATATTTCATGTTCTCTTCTATCTTATTGGTATTTTGTATTTCTAAATAGGGGCTGAGTGCTCTGTTGTCGGGGTGTGTTCTGTTATATTCACTCAGAAGGGGTAATTCGAGTGAATGTTGTCAGTTGGGTCTTTGCTGGGTCGGAAAGTTGGGTAATAAACTCGCTGGTATAGTGGGCAGTAAGCCTGCCCAAGTAAAACGTTAATGGCTGCTGAATACCAAGAGCCCGTTCCAGCACAAGGCAGGCTAATCTAGTTTAGCCCATGTCTTGGGTAAAGAAGTACTGAGGTTCCAGCTTCTTTTATGACTTGTTTGGATCAGTTGGCAGCTCCCTTGCCTTTCAATTGGGAGACCTGGGTTCGATCCCGATGTAGTCTGAAATTTATGAACAGCACGCATATCGTTTCTGAAAATGAACGCGTGGAAGCGGATGAAACTTGTCTATCATCATTCCGCTTTTGATGGATTGTTTAACTTTCAGGTGGATTTTCTTGTTGGCCAGTTTGTATATGCTCCAGATTCATGGTTTTTTTTTGTTGGTATCCATGAACAGCATGTTTTGACGGATGAACCAGTTTTTCATGACTAAGCATTTTCTTTCATATTTTCATAATGAAGGAGTTTGTGGTGTTTATTTGTAATTCCTTTTCTTTAATTAATAGTTTGGCTATCCGTATTTCTCTCTAGCATCCGTTTTTCTGTTTTTATGTAGTGTTTTTGCTTATAATGTAAATGGTTCAGTTCCCACCTGTTACTCAGGTATTTGTGTAACAATATTAATTTTGATTTTTTGTGTCTTTTAGTCCTTTGTCATCAGAACGATCTTTAACGAGAAAGAATTAATGTTTCATTTTTGTATGTTTTGATGGTTTACTCTACCAGGTAAGTTTCATATAAGGAATTTCCTCTCGCTTGTATTCACGAAAGAAGTTCATTGGTCTCTATATACCGTAGACTGAAGGACTTTAAACTAAAATTTCCCAAAATTGAATTCCCCCTGGCGTTTTTCTATCTTGCGGAAACGGCTTCAATTGCTCACAATCAGGACCTGGGCTCTTTTCGTAAGTAAATTATGTTCATAAAAAAGACATGTTCGTGAACAGTTACTTTACTTGGGATGCATTATTTGCCAGTGTTTGACTTTCAGATTTATTCACTGAAATTCATTATTTCTGTAATCCCCCACAGCTGCCAGTCTTTCTTTAACTTCACCTGAAAACTCTTGTGAACATGGTCAACAGACTCTAAACTCAGGAGGTCTCCAAAGAAATCAGCTTGCAGAGAGAAAAAAAGTTATAGGAGTAGGTAGTAAGTAAATAAACGTGAGAGGATAGAAAATAAAACCGATACACCCGAATTCAGGAGACGTCAGCAGAAAGCAGGAATGAATTAGCTCCTCGCTTAACTAGTAAGCAAAACTATTTCCTTTGAGGCCGACAAGAAGAATCTTTGTTTTTTCGTTTTCGTCTTTATAGCAAATTTATAAATGGGGTGATACAGGTGTAGCATTTTCTGTTCACTCATATTAATTTATCTATCACCTTTATGTACAACTTCCCTATCTTTGCAGGTTGATCTCCTTTGTCTTGATCTCTGTCCTTTTTCAGTTGAAGATTTAAAGACAGACAGCAAGAAACATCTTTTTAGCTCCTTAATGCTAATAGCAATATTTACTTATTACCTTTTGGTGGTGTCGTTTCTTTAATTACAGCGTGGAGAACTCACAGTTTGTATTTCTGAACTTAATTTACTTTCTAGATCGGAAGAAGCGAAATGTGTTTGAATTTGAGGGCTGCAGATTTTCAATTTCGGATCTGTAAATCCCTGTTAAGCCGTATCCACAAACCGTTGTGCATACTGAAGAGATATCTTCACTGGGGGTCAGGAGATAGAACTTAAGGTTGTTGTCTCTCTCTCTCTCTCTCTCTCTCTCTCTCGCTGTGCTTTATAAGCGGTTACCAGCTGTGAATTGTTGTGTGCAGTTTGAGTTATTTTATTATCGGTATAATTTTTGAGCGTGTATAATGTGCACATTTGTCAGAAGTTTATTATTATATTATTATTATTATTATTATTATTATTATTATTATTATTATTATTATTATTATTATTATTATTATTATTTGTCTATCACAGTCATCCTATTCGACTGGGTGGCATTTATAGTGTGGGGTTCCGGGTTGCATCCTGCCTCCTTAGGAGTCCATCACTTTTCTCACTGTGTGCACTGTTTCTAGTAGCACACTCTTCTGCATGAGTCCTGGAGCTACTTCGGCATCTAGTTTTTCCAGATTCCTTCTCAGGGATCTTGGGATCGTGCCTAGTGTTCCTATGATTATTATTATTATTATTATTATTATTATTATTATTATTATTATTATTATTATTATTATTATTATTATTATTATTTATGGGAATAGAAACAACACTACTATATTGTTCTAGTTCGTTGAATTATTTTCACATTTTCATGGAATCATAAGTGACTGGTACTATCGCTACACCTAAAAAAATCTCATTCGTACCTTCAGTTACTTAGCATGCCAACGAAATTCGAACTAAGTAGTGAAGTGTGTGCGACCGTGAAGTGATATTTTGGGTAACTTCACTTCCGTGCATGGTAATGTGACAAGTGAGAAAGAAAATATTTGTTTACCTCTACTAATATTTGGAATCACCCAAACCGGTTCGCTCTTTAAATTGTGAAGTGAATCTTGTGAGCAGCAAATTGGAAGTGTTACAATTCTAATTTTATTAGTGATGGGCGTGATGACCCAGGCTAATTTGGAGCGCGGGCGCATGTGGGTAGTGGTGCGGTCTGGGTATGGTACCCACGCCCACTCCAGAATTCTTTACGCCCAGCTGGTGCCACCGAGGCCCCGACGACCCGCCCACCACCGCGCATACCCGAGATTTATTTCGTCTATTAATCAGTTTTATCCAGGTAAGCAGGCGTGAGATTGTGTATCGATTATGATTCATGTAAGGGGTGGGGATGCCGCCCACGCACCTGGTCATCTCTTCCTCCATCCTGCCCTAACGCAGATATAGGCCAAATTCTACATGTGTGCAAAATTGTAACTCTGTATTGTTGGAACTGAGCCTAATTCTCATCAGTATGAATTAATATTTCTTTGCTATTTAGGTAATCAGGGGAACTGACGTCTTAAGAAAGTTTGCTTACTATCATGAAAGACAAAAACTGAAATAGGAATATTTTTTTATTGTATTTTGAGTTGAATTTCCTCTTTGGAGGCTTAGCATCTGCCGGAGTGGTTAGCATGCGTTTATATCAGTTAGCTTGTGTAATCAGGGAGCATATTATTACACCTGTTGAATCAAATGGATTAAACTCGTGACGTGAATCTAAAGGAGATTGTTTAAAGTTTGTAAGTGTTGATGATGTTATTTGTGCAAATACATTTATTTGATTATTTGATTTACTCTGCTTCGTTTAGGTTTTTTTTATAAAGGCTTAATCGCCAGTTGAATATTGGTTGTAGAAGTCAAATGCAGGAAAGATGAACCGTAGGATGAACCGCGCGTGTTTGTCAAGAAGTTGTTCGTGTGCATATATTAGTAAATACAGGCACAATTCAGCTATAATGTATATATAATATATGTATACATTCTGGATGTATATATGTAGATATACTGTGTGTTTATGTATATCATATATTCTGGATGTATTTATATAAAAATATAGATGTATCTATCTATATATATATATATATATATATATATATATATATATATATATATATATATTATTATATATAGTTATATATATATATATATATATATATATATGTATATATATATATATATATATATATATATATATATATATATATATATATATATATATATACACACACACACACACACACACACGCATACATTGGTGGGTGTATTTCTGAAAAATGAGCAAAAGTATATCTGACAAATTTACTCCCCCCTAGAAAATAAAACTTAAGATGTTTTCGTCCTTGGCCTTCTATCTAAAACTTCATCTTTCTTTTGCAGAAATCCTAGAGAGATCTCGGTTATATCCCTCAGTTTTCCAGTTTGGGATCTCTTCTAAGGGGAGTTTTTATCCCCTTGCCCCTCCTGTTTTTCTTTTCATGCCATACGATTTCATTTGTTTTCCCATAGGAGGGCCATCGTGTAAATTTCATGAAATTTAAGTTTGTGAGTTAATGTGAACTTCAGGACGTGTTGTAGTGTGTATCTTTAATATATATATATATATATATATATATATATATATATATATATATATATATATATTTATATGTATATACCACCGGTATATTTACGTATATGTATATATTTACGTATGTATATATATGTGTGTTTTCTTTATTAGTTTTTATATATATGGCTCATAGGCATTGCAATAGATTTTAATTGCTGAATATTTTATATATACACACACACACACACACACACATATATATATATATATATATATATATATATATATATATATATATATATATATATATATATATAAAACTAACCTAACAGAGTTTTGTGTGGTTTAAAAGGTCTATAAAACACTGTTTCGATATTTAATGCTTCACTACTTTCACCAGCGAACAAGGCTGAAATATAGCCAATCGAAATATATGGTGTTGTGGCGTTAATAAAGTTTTTGTAGGGTTTATGTGAGAAAGTGGGTGTGTGTGATTAGTACCTACGTTCTTAGAGTAATTTTGACATGTCCATTAAGTTTTCGAACGTCAAATGAAGCGGTATTATAGGCATTACTTAAGGTTCCTTGCAGCGTCCTTTCGGCCCTTGGCTGCAACCTCTTTCATTCCTTTTACTGTGTGTTTGTTCATATTCCCTCTCTCTTCCATCTTACTTTCCACCTTCTCCTAACTATTGTTTTAGTGCAAACTGTGAGGTTTTCCTCCTGTTACACTTTTAAAAGCTTTTGGCGCTGAATTTCCCTCTTTTCAGCTCCTAATGACCTCATAGGCCCCAGTGCTTGGGTTTTGGCCTAGGCCTTATATCCCATTCCATTCCCAAGTCGTAGTTTTATCTAAACGTCATAGGAAAGAATGGCCTATATCACGATCTCCAAAATTGTAGTTTTTTGAACTTCGAAGGCAAGGGCGACCAATATCACGAACTCCCAAAATTGCTTTGACTTATCCCTTGAGGTTACAACTTCCATATCCAGTTTAGTGAAACCGTCGCCTTGTTGCTTAGAGGCGTTTCAGAGTGTTGTCGAGCACAGACGAACGGAAAGACAAACATTTGTCATTATTAATGGCGTGTGATCTTACCATTTCCCAGCTGTTGTGACCGCAAGGTGGGTTGTTATTCCCTTGATATTTTTCGTTCATGAGTTTATATTGTTATATTTTGTCGTTTTTTGTTTTCCTTTGACTTTTGTTCAGTTGTGTAATCCATGGTAAGAGGAAAGGTTAGAATAAAGATTATTAAGGCAGTTTAATTCAGTTGCAATTCATCGTTTTTCTGAGAGCTTCTGGAATATTCTTTTGATGTGCATCTACAGTAAAATTTCTCAATTTGAATATATGAATGTATGATGATTTGAACGTTCCATTAAGCTATGTTGTTCTTTAGGAATTGCCGACTTTTGCAACACAAGTTCAATATATATACACATATGTGTGTATGTATGTATATACATGTATGTATCTATATATTATGTATATACAGTGTATGTATACATACATACATACATACATACATACATACATACATACATACATACATGCACCCACACACACATAAAATTCTTACAGGGAGCTCAGGTTGTAAAGTCTCCGCGAACTGTATAAACAGCGGATCAAGTCGGGTAGGTAGAGGCGGAACTGCATATAGAAAGTGAGGATGAAGAGGAGGGAATTGTAGGGGTCCTTTTTCTGCCTTCTTTTGTTGAGAAGTTTCACGAGGCTGTGAAGCGTTGAGGGAGGAGGAGGAGGAGGAGGAGGAGGAGAGAGGAGGAGGATGATGATGATGATGATTTGGGGAGATTTTCCCTCGTCCGCTTTATGGGTGTCGGCCGTCAATAGCAACTGCTCTATCCAGATGCCTTTCAGGGCTTCATGCTTCAAGAGTTCCTGGGGGAATATTTTTTATCTGCCTTTATTTTCAGGTTTTTGGAAAAAATGTCTTTGGTTTCGTATTTTTTAAATGTTTTACTTAGTATATCTTCCTTATTTCAGTGTCTTGTTTGTGAATCATATTGTGATGTTTGTTTAAATCTTGACGAATGTTCCACTTTTGGGAAATGTTTGCCTAATTCCTATTCTTTGATGAATGAAGGTGAGCATTAGTGCATTATCAGCATTGATTCTTAAGTCGTTGGGCTAAATACGATTAATTATTGATTCATGTAAAGACGGAATGTCGATTATTATTATTATTATTATTATTATTATTATTATTATTATTATTATTATTATTATAATCATCAAAGTTCGATTAGTGTACATTGAAAGTTGCAGGTACGAAGCAACACAAATTCTCTGTAGATCGAATTATGTGTTTTCTCCGTAACTTCCCAGTCATAGTTATTGTCTTGATAATTATTTCAGTTTCACGAAAAGATTTGTTTCGACGGGTGAAGTTTGGTCATCTTGGCCTGACTTGTAAGTTGTGTTCATTACCTTGGAAGTTTTAACCCGTAAACTAGCAACTTGTATCACGACCTAAAATTTGCAGACGTTCATAGCTACGATATTTTATGCTAGAACTAACCAGATGGCTAAAAAAAAGACCATTTCTGTTTTGACAACTTAAAACTGCATCATGGAACGGTAGTTCTTGTCGTTCTGCTCAGAACTGTGTAGGAATTCTTATTTTCTTGAGCGATAATTTCTCCCGGCAGCTTGCTTCTGCCTGGTCTCATTATATATCTAAGTATATACTTGCCTTAATTCCATCTAATTTTCAGAACTACCTTATATTTGCAAGTTCTGAATCTTTTTATCGGACTTTCTAATAGTTTGTAACCTGTTCCGTGTAGAAGTTACTCCTGGTGTTTAGTCAACTTCTGAAGACAGTGTTGAAGAACTGTGCTAATTTATTCTAATGTATTATGTTGTTTAATTAGTTTGTATTTGAACCATGAAGACAAAAGGAAATAATGCTTGAAGTAACTCTGGTTGATTTAAAGCATTGCTCAGCGGTTGTATAATTCACAGTTTTTTTATACCAAAACTTATTTGTTCGTGTATTGACTTCAATCAAACCGAGTTTTATTGTCGCATATAATTGAGTTTAGACAGCATTTGAAGTTAGTTTTTAAGAGCATAATTCCTTACCTGTACTAGGAGACCATCCTTGATTAAAACTGAAATTGTTCAAAGTATTTGAAACTACTACGTGGCCTATTATGAGAAGAAATACACATTATTTTAATGAAGTTAACGCACAACTCCCAGTATAAGGCAAAGTGTACAGTGCATTGTTGCAAATGAAAATGACCGGCCTATGATTCTCTCTTACATTTGGAAACCTTTCTTTCGTCCCGTCATCGTGAAAACGGGAAAAGTGAGTTTACTGTTGTGAAACGCATATATACCAACAGTCCGTATCATCGCTAGAAAGGTAATTAGAAAGTGATAGGCAAATATTCTTACAAAAGTCCAGAAAGGAAAAGAAAAAATCTGGAACGGTGGTCACGCCGAAGTGAGTTTTAGGAGCTGAAGCTTTGGTTAACGGCAGCTGGGAAATTATTCGCCGGCATTATGGCCATATAAAAAGATGTGCGGGATGCGCCCTTTTAGAACGAGCAAGATGACGAGGAAAGTGGGAGGTTTTCCGCCGTTTGAGTTGTGATTTAAAGAGTGTGAAAGGTTTTGCCTCTCTCTCTCTCTCTCTCTCTCTCTCTCTCTCTCTCTCTCTCTCTCTCTCTCTCTCTCATCACGATTTTTCAGAGGTTCATATTAATATTTATTAGAGTATTGTTTTTGTCTTCTGTTGAAAACTCGCACTAACACACAAACACTCTCTCTCTCTCTCTCTCTCTCTCTCTCTCTCTCTCTCTCATATCACGGTGGTGTGTTTTATTGTTTTATGATTTTTCAAAGTTGTATTGAGCAGTTACGTTATTCTCTCTCTCTCTCTCTCTCTCTCTCTCTCTCTCTCTCTCTCTCTCTCTCTCTCTCTCTCTCTCTCCGTCCGGTGTAGTGCCGTCAGTGCACCTCATGCAGTGCAAGATAGACATTACGTAAGTGTCTTTGCAGCGTCCATTCGGCCCCTAGCTGCAACTGCTGTCATTCCTTTAACTGTACCTCCGTTCATATTCTCTTTCTTCCATCTTACTGTCCACCCTCATAGTGCAACTGCGAGGTTTTCCTTCTGTTACACCTTTCAAACTTTTACTGTCAATTTCCGTTTCTGAATGGCCTTAGTTGCCCCAGTGCTTGGCATGTATGCCCAAAATCTCTCTCTCTCTCTCTCTCTCTCTCTCTCTCTCTCTCTCTCTCTCTCTCTCTCTCTCATATCACGGTGGTGTGTTTTGATCTATGATTTTTCAAAATTCTATTGAGCAGGTATTATTTTTTTTCTCTCTCTCTCTCGTCGCCTTAGCTCTCGTAAAGACATTTTTTTATATGGATTATTTACGATGGCTGTTACCAAACCTTCAGTAATGCATGCGCAAGGTGGGATTCGAGTCCATGAATACTTACTCTGTCCATTATTCTTTTTGGTGACCGGTGTAAAAATATTTGTTAATTCTGCGTCAATACTCACTATTAATACTTACTCTTATTCCATGGTTCCAAAGTTTGTTAATATATCTACTTACTATTATTCCATGGTTCCAAAGTTTGTTAAAATATCAGCTCATTAGACTACAACACCATCAGATAGGTATCTACGCTTCGTCCAGTGAGATAATAACAGAGTTAGCCAGAAATTTGTGATTATTTCCCCTAAAAAGTTTGTTGATTTAGACAAGACTTTAGTTTTTCTTAGCTTGTTTAGGTTGTTTAAAGCTATGGACACAGGAAATTAGGACATTCCAAGCAGGAGGAAAAGACAATTCCATGAGCTTGAAAGCTTGGTACTCGAGGTTTCATTTGTCATAAAAGACTTTTTTTTCATCATAGGATTTTTTTGTCATCATAGGATTATCGTCTTAATATTGTAGTTTCTAGATTATTGAAGATATATTGGCAGGTGATTCCTTATCTCTCCCTGTAACGTGCTCGCGTGTTCGAGCGCGCACATACACATATATGTATATAATGTAATGCACACGTATATAATGTATTTATATATGTATGTAAGTGCGCGTTCTTGTGGTTTGCTTGCTTGCTTGCGCACATTTTTAAGGACGAACCTTTTAATGATCAGTACATTTTTCATGGAATGGAAGAAACAAATGTAAGTGATTTTTAGAAAATTTGGAAGGGACTGTTTTAATGAATTTGAAATAGAAAATATAAATTGATGTACGTTGTGTGTTGCATGATAAATAAATGCTTATGAAAGAGAGAATCGCTCTCAACGTGGACTATTCAATACACATGATAATATATTACCTTGTTGATATATTTGGTGATTGACGGGGTTTTATTGCTGTTCTTGAAGCCTATAGAGATTTGTGACTTGATATGCATATAACGACGCATACATCAACCTTCAGTGGAATTAGGTAAAAAAAAAAAGTCACTGTGGAAAAAAGGATATCCTTAATTTGAAGGTCATTCACTTCGGTCATCTATTTTCTCTGCTATAGTGATAAAGAAATTTCCCCCACTGAAACACCCCCCTCAGGGTGGTAGTGCCATCAGTGCATCTCACGCGGTGCACTGTAGGCATTACTTGAGGTTCTTTGCAGTGTCTAAGCCCCTAGCTGCAACCCCTTTCATTTCTTTTATACTATACCTCCGTTCACATTATCTTTCTTCCATCTTACTTTCCACCCTCTCCTAACCATTGTTCTAAGTGCATCTGAGAGGTTTTCCTCCTATCACGCCTTTCAAACCTTCTTACTGTCAATTTCCGTTTCAGCGCTGATTGACATCATAGGTCCCAGTGCTTGGCCTTTGGCCTAAATTCTGTATTCCTTCCTTCCTCCGCACTGAAATATTTTTCATTTTTCGATGCCGCATCTATATAAAAAAATCACTCAATAAATCAAGGTTGTTGGCTTGAATATTACTGCCAAAGTTAAGGAAACACAGTCCGATGATCACACCTAACGTTGGAAATTAGGATTTGTGGTTTTGTTCAAGGTTCGACTTTCGTGGATACTAGACAGGAATCTCTTGTCTATCCTGTTTGGCTGTGTCTTGCTGTTTTCGTTGTTGTAGAAGGTTGACAAGTATCAGTCCTGTTCCTCCGCATTGCAAGGAAAGCTTGTAAATGAGTGAATAGTTTACTCTCTCTCTCTCTCTCTTAGAATTCAAATGAGCGTGCGTCATATTCATAATTTTAAGATTAAAATTTATGCCGATTATATTTATTCCACGCTGTTTCGTCATTACCGATTCTTGAAGGTGATGTAGGATCTACTTGGCTTAACTGCTTGGTTTATATATATATATATATATATATATATATATATATATATATATATATATATATATATATATATATATATATATATACATATATATATATATATATATATATATATATATATATATATCCACCTATAGACCTGAAATAATCAACACACAATCACGTGAACAGAAAATTTATTTCTGTTCCACACGTGATTGTGTGTTGATCCATTTGGCTATATATATATATTTCCACCTGAAAGACCTATATATATATATATATATATATATTTATATATATATATATATATATATATATATATATATATATATATATGTGTGTGTGTGTGTGTATGTGTGTGTATGTTTGTATGTACTTGCCTTTGTTTTTGTAAAAACTAAAAAAAAGTTGTATACACTGAAGATGAAAAAGTAATGCTCAATATCAATAAAACAAAAGAACGGAGGAGTGATATTTTGGTACGAATGTGTCTGCTCCTTTTTCAGGCAAGGCTGCCCGAAATATTACTCTCCTCTGTTGCTTTCATGTTTTATTTATAAGGGCATTTTTCGTCTTTTCACTCACACAGTATATATATATACATAATTTGCAAATAATATATATATGTATATATACATGTATATATATATATATATATATATATATATATATATATATATATATATATATATATATATATATATATACATTGTTTGTGCCTTTCCCCTTATCACTGATGGGGTTATATTTGCTTTTGCCTTTGTTGCAAGGTAAATTGTATTTGTTTGCATATTATTCCTAAATGATATTTGTTGATTAGCCTGCTCATTCTGTCTGAGTTTGAGTGTTTGTAAGTAATGAAATCATAGCAAATAGAATTGCGAACGTTCCTTTGAGATTGATATTTATTCGTTGAAGATAATTTCTCTCTCTCTCTCATTTGGACGACAATTAGTCTTACCAACAAATCATTTGGTCATTATGTAGATATACCTATTATCAGTTATTCGTATTTCTTTTAAAAATAAATACAAAGGTCTTACGTTTTTCTTTGAAGATCATTCTTGATTTGCAACGTTTGATAAATCGTGCCAAGACATGGTTTTATTTTCTTCGACGACCGTAAACAATAGCTCGCCTGAACAATGGATTTTATTGCTAGAGTCTCTGACTATTTATTGCTGAGGGGAGAAAGGTACCTTGAGTTGTTTTATGCCCTTACGTAAATTCGATGGCCATTTTTTAGTTGAATCTGAGTGTGTACATCGTTTGCGTTTAATCATACAATGACAGTACCAACGTTTGTTATCAAGAATAAGGTTGTGAAATTATTTGGATAGTAATGCGGATTTTGATGCTTATCAGGTTCTGAAGAAACAAATACTGCCTCCCTCCAAATGTCAGATTCTGATTCCATAGTTTGTGTGACTCGTTAATTGTAACACGCCATGTTTGTAAGTCATTGTAACACGCCATGTTTGTAAATCATTCGAAAGGTAAGGAGATGTGTGTGTTTGTTCGTGTTCTTAAATATAACTAGATGTTAATTCTGTGTTTCATTTCTTTTCAGGTATGTTTGGAAGACCCTGAATTGTGGGAAATCTTTAGTCTTTTGCCATGCTGCGTTTTAGGTAAGGTCTCTTGATAAATAGATATTTGTTGAAATATTTTATGTTTTAATATTTGCCAGCATGTGAAAGTGTTTTTATTAATCATTTGATTACTATTTACTCATTTAATTTCAACTTGACAACTAGTTAACAGCATAGGAGCGGGTGATGGGAAAATTGGCAGAATATCAAAAGGTACACTGGTCTTGTTTTCCATCTTTATTTTCGTTTACTTAGTGGAAAGCTTGAGATTTATCATTCGCAAGTTAATAGAAAGTAAATTTTTAATCTTTCTCTCATTTAGAAAAAAATGAGAGTTGCAGATGTATATATGTAAATGCTTCTGAATAAATGCACGATTGCAAAGACTCCCGGTGTAATATGTTGAGGTGGCTGTCTGTTATGTAACTGTATATATATATATATATATATATATATATATATATATATATATATATATATATATATATATATACACAATCACACATACACACACATATATATGTGTATGTACTCCTACAAGAACTTAAACCATACGTCCGTATAAATTTCCCTGTATCAGTATTTGCATCGTAAACAAACATTCTCAATTCCCACGTTTACCCTCTCTTTATAATTCTGATAGCGTGTCGCTTTTCATGCAAGGCTGACGCATCCGCAACCTCTTGAACTCTCTGGGAAACGAAATTAGTCACTGGCTCTTGGCATTTTCTTTTATTTTCATTTTCGCCAGTGGAGTCTCTCGCAGTTCGGCGGATGATACATTAAGACCCATCGAGACTAATTCAGTGGTGAGATATCGGAAATTGATTTCCCCTCTTTCGCGTTCGTAGAGGAAGTCATCTGAAACACTTGCGGTCTTATTAATGAACATTTCCCCCCCTCCCCCTTCCCATTTCATTTCGCTTTCACCGTTAGATTTAGGGGAAATTTTGTTTCTTAACCTTTTTCCTTGCTGGGGCTCTTTGTACCCTTTCTCTTTCTCCTTAAATCTTTTGCTCACTCCGTAAATGTTTTTCACTCGTAATCTTTTTCGCTCGTTGTCTTTTTCTCGTTCGCTTCGAAGTAAAGTGGTATCATCCTCGCATCGGTAGCGAGAATCCCGAGTTCGAACCGCGCGTGGGCATAATCGGTTTAGTTTCGGAGAGAGAGAGAGAGAGAGAGAGAGAGATTTTCGAGAGAGAGAGAGAGAGAGAGAGAGAGAGAGAGAGAGAGAGAGAGAGAGAGACAGACAGACAGACAGACAGAGACAGAGAGAGGACCTTCAACAAGGCAATTAGAGAGAGAGAGAGGGCCTCAATAAGGCAACTCGAGAGAGAGGGGCGGGAGGGGGCCCCCAATAAGGCGATCAAGAGAGAGAGAGAGAGAGAGAGAGAGAGAGAGAGAGAGAGAGAGAGAGAGAGAGAGAGAACACCTCAATAAGGCAATCCTCTCACGTTCCGGTTGAAACCGTTCATCGTAATCTCTTAGTACTGACATAAAAGATGATTTGCATTTTAGCCGTCCACTTCCTCAGCATATAAAGAAAGGTAAGGCGTTAGGAAAGCCTATAAACTCGGGCAGTATCGAGATGTACTAAAACGTAAGCTTACGGTTGGATTTATAACAATGTCTTTGTTTCGTGATATATTTGCAGGTAAAGAATTAGCGGTACATTTACGTAATCACCTATGTACCAGTGTAAAAGCATATGCCTTTTTACTTATTTTTTAATAAAAATGTCATTATCATTCATCACTACGCCGAATGACCTATTTGGTCCCAGTGCTTGGCCAGTGGCCTAGACCTGGTATTCCATTTCAGTCTAATCCTTCGGGCCAGCCTTTTGAGAGCTGATAATCAGCTCAGTGCTCTGGTTAAATTATTTTAATAATAATAATCTAGAATAATAAGATTCGAGTGGATACTGTTTGTCCTCCCCCGGGTGACAGTAGGGGAGACATGACACAGTCACCCACCCCCTACAAACCGGTTTGTCCGCCCCGGATGGGGGCGGGGTAGGTAGGGGAACTGGGGCGGGGTAGGGGAGACATCCTCCCTCCTGCACACTTAGTTGTCCTTCCCGGGTGGGGGCGGTGTAAGTAGGAGAACGGGAGGGTAGGGGAGACATTCTCCCTCCTCCTGTAAACTTGTTTGTCCTCCCCGGGTGGGGGCGGGGTAGGTAGGGGATCGGGAGGTAGAGGAGACGGCAGCGCTGGGTTCCAGCGCGCGTAGCGCCCGAGCAAGCTCCTAATAATAATAATAATTTATCTGCCTTATCTGTTTTATCATTCATAGCAAGTGGTGGTAGGAGCAGAGGCTCCTTCCACCACTTTCTATGGATGACCAACTAAAGTTGAAGTCATGAATACATAAGGTTCTACGAAATCTTTGTTCAGAATACAGATGAGTGGGTGTGGATATGCTCTAAATGATGAAAAGTTCTGTAATTTTGTACCTTTGGGATTCACTCTTGCTTTGTTAGATATGGAGCTTATGTGATGGTGGTTGTTATGTATTCTTTGAATTCATCCGTTCTTTTGGGATGCTAATTTTTGGTGATAAAATATTATTGTTTATTTGTGTTTCTATAAGTGAATAACTAGATGCACACAGGAGGCGATATTATTTATATTTTATGTTGGCATTTAAAATTGGAATATTTATTAGGTAGTTATGGTGCAGATAATCAACAGGATACGGTTCCAAAAATTGGTTTGATTGGTCTTCATTTTTTCATTCAAATAGAACTTTAAATTGGAAACATATTTTGTATTTAAATCCTCATTTGCTGTCAGATCACAACTCAATTGTGTTGGTGGCCACAACACATCTTAATCAATGTCATATTAAAGAATGTTATAGTTCGTAGCGTAATTAGTTTTGAAATTTATTTGAGTGTCGTCCTAGCAGGTGGTAATTATATTTACGATGTACATGGATTATTGTGGCATGTATAATCATAAACGGCTGCTTATGTATTGTCATCTGTTTAAACAGCGCATGCGTGTAATATTGCGGTAGCAAATGGCTTTCTGATGAGAAGATTGTATGCTTTAATCTAGCCAGGTGGTTCTTTTTGCATAATAATCTGTGGTTCGAAAAACGTAAATTTCTATTGCTTTTTATTCTATTCATTTATCATATCACATATGCTGTGTTTATTTAATTCTCTCTTTTAAGTCATTTCGGGGATTTTTAAGATTATTTTTACGGGTTCGGTTCTATTGTGGGAATGATTTATAACTGACTGGAAATGAGGACGTTCTTTGTAGAGAGCTTTTATTTTATTTTTTTTATCCCCCTTGCAAAACCGAGTGTGATAAAAAGCTGTCTTGCGTTCGCCTTTGAGAAGCCGTTGCGCTGAGGTAAAAAAATAAATAAATAAATAAAAAAAGGAGGTTGAGTTAAGATGTAAAGGAGCTTTTAAATCTTGATTTATTTCCACCCACAGAAAAGGACGTCGGCAGCAATAAAGAGTTTTATCACGAACGCAACGTATTCCGAGTAGGAAAGGCACTGATCTCTTGGGTAGTTGTTATGTAGATTTGGATCTCTCTCTCTCTCTCTCTCTCTCTCTCTCTCTCTCTCTCTCTCTCTGTATTTAGAGAGGGAAGACACTGATCTCCTGCACAGTAGATATTTATCTCTCTCTCTCTCTCTCTCTCTCTCTCTCTCTCTCTCTCTCTCTCTCTCTCTCTCTCTGCATTTAGAGAGGGAAGACGCTGATCTGCGTAGTAGAGATTTAGATTCTTTCTCTCTCTCTCTCTCTCTCTCTCTCTCTCTCTCTCTCTCTCTCTCTCTCTCTCTCTCTCTCTCTCGTTAAATAGTAATTAACATGCCCCATTAACTTTAGTCATTAAGTTATTAGGTCTCTGTAATTTAGCCTGATAACTCGGAGAGAAAGTATTGTATACTAAAGATAATTTAATATAATAAAGGGAGTAGGGGTGGGGAGGGGGACTGTGAGAGATAGCCATTATAAAATTGGATGTTTCATGAATTGCTTTCAGGTAAGTTGCAAAAGTGTCACAAATTCGTTTAGGTTATTGTAGAATTAATATATAAATTATTCAGTACATAGAAGTTTGTTTTATTATGGTAAAAAGACCATTAAAATTTAGTGGTTTAAGATATATTGATAAAAATAACGCCAGGCTTTTTGGAGAATTCTGGTTCCATCTTCAGAGTGGAAGCAATAGGTAAAAAATAAAAGAAATTGGAGAACAAATATGTATAAGTTTCGGAGCATCATGCTCCCTCTTCAGTGTGTCCACACTGGAGAAGGAGCGTGATGCTTAGAAACTGTGTGGATTCCTTAAACATATTTGTTCTCCAATTTGTATTTTTTAAATTTTCAAATTTCGATATTTATCTGCAATTAATAAATACACCGTTATGTATCGCGAACTATTTATAATCCTAGCACTCAGTCTCACAGTAAATATATCTTTTTTCCTCTATAGAAACTCTTCCCATGAAAGGACTTTCGTCAGCAAGAGGAGCGTTTTTTGAGATTAGGGAAGAGATGTAATGCTTTCCATTAAAGGATTTCATCGGCAACTGGAACGTTGTTTAGAATTATGGAGGAGATGTAGCAGGATGTTTCATTACGTAAACTCTCTCTCTCTCTATTGACATCCGCCTCAGACGGTATAAACCATTTTCTCTGTAGACATAGCCATTGCTGACTGAGTGTAGCTTAACAAGGGTTGATTGCCACTGTATCTGAAGATGGAAACAGGAGTTTTCGAAAAGCTGAAGCTTTTGTAGAAATTTTTACCAGTTCTTCGTCAGCATTCAACTTTTTTTTTATTGATGTTGTTATCCTGCATCGTGCTGATTACTTTTGCTGTCTTAACGGCATTATTTCAAATATTTTCCAGTTTCATGAAGTAAGTAATCAGTGATATTGTATTTTGTTATGATGGCTAAAAAAAAAAAGTTATTCATTGCACAAGGGCTATGACCTTAATGGGTCAGCAAAGGTCACGGACTATAGAATAGGTATGGTGGGAGAGGTTTTCTATTTGTGTTGCTGAAAGAAAGGCGAGGGCGGATGTGAGTGGGGGACAAGAAAAAAAAAAGGGTAAGTTTTTTTTTTTTTTTTTTTAGGAGTAGAGGTTTACTAGTGGATTTGAGCGAAAGGTTGAAGAGATGATTTCTTTGCGGCTTGTAAGGAAACTCGTTAGCTTTCGCTCGTTTGAATGAGCACCGTTCGTATACGTCATTCTGCTTAAAACGAAAGTAGCAATAAGCGATGGGAAATGAGGCATATTTTTGAAAAATTTCTATTTTTATTTTAAATGTTTGTCTAATTTAAGAAAAAAAATTTTTCCAACTCTCCCAAGTACAGTATATGAATGTAAGGGTCCATAGAAACAAAGATAACACGGGAAAACTAGATGTATTAGGCAAGACCGCCTCATTTCTGAGATCATCAGTGTTCAGGGCTGAAGTTTTATAAGTCGAAATATGTGCCTGTGTTTACTGTGTTTGTGTGGCCTCTTATATTGATAGAACGTTGTTAGAGTAAAGCAAAAAAAAATATATATTTTCTTAGTTTCTATTTGGTTTGGCCAGAAAAAAGCATTTGGATAACCGTCCATTAATCCTGTTCATTAAAAATTTTTAGCATATTTGTAAATCACATTGACAGAGTAGTGCGTAAATATAAATGAACCATCAGTCTCTCTCTCTCTCTCTCTCTCTCTCTCTCTCTCTCTCTCTCTCTCTCTCTCTCTCTCTCTCTCTCTCTCTCTCTCTCTCAAAAGTTACTTCTCTCCGGAAAACATAAGAGTAAACATGGAGTTTTGCCAGCCCCGAACTAACCAGGTCAATGAGAGTTTTACAGATTAGTTGTTTAAATATAAAATGAACTAATTAAAAGGGGAATATATATATATATATATATATATATATATATATATATATATATATATGTATACATACATATATATATACACACATATATATATAATCTCATTAACACGTGATTCGTTTATCACATATTACCACAGTGAAAAATTAGTAGGTGGGGTGTAGGTCCTGACCGGTTTCGACTTTATTTCCAAGTCATTGACGATTATTTAAGATTATGTACGATTTTACTCTTACGGGAGTCTCTGGCTCCCAGTCGCATTGGTTTCTGCCTCTTTATCTCATATCCGTTGCCCCCTTATCTCTCGTTCCAACCTTCCTGTCCAAGTGTCTCAGCGTCCATTACTTCTTCACCTCTTATTTTAAAGCAGATTATTTGAGCGAGCCTTGTATAAGAGAACCTAGAAAACTGATTGTATGGTCTCGTTAAACTATTGATATTACTGCAGTATTTCCATTCTGAGAGCGAACTGATAGATAATTGTCGTTATATTACAATTATTTGTTTTCATCGTGTCGGGTTTATCTTTGTAATAGCTTCGAATATATCTGTTTCTTATTTGTCCATTTTAGACTTCATATGCTAAGAGATCTAGAAAGGAAATTGTGAGGAATAGACGTGTATTCCTTAGAGTGGTTGAATTAGAAGAAGAATTGACATGTAGAAGAAATGTGTGGCACCATAGCAGTTAGCCTAAAAGCCTCTTCTGAGAGCAGTCAATCTCCCTTCTCCGTGCACGGAGGAGGAGATTGTCTGCTTTTAGGTGACGTTTTTAATTGTTGTGGTGCCAGACATTTCTCTTACACTTAGTGACTGTCATTCCAGCCGAAAAGCTCCTCAGTCGTTGAGGAAGTTGACTATTTTTTTTTTCAGATGGCTATGGAAATGCTTCCAAAGGTAGTGTTTTTTAAAATGTGTAGAATGTGGCTGATAGTGGCGTTTAATTCCTAGAACTTATAATGTCGTCATGGTTAAATGTTTTTCAAGTGACTATTCAGATATATTCAAAGGTGGTATTTTTATAAATGTGTGGAATCGGGCTATCATGGTATTTAATTCCAAGAATTTATTTTCAGTAATGGTTAATTGTTGATGTTGATACCTAATCTGGTCAAAAGGAAGGATAAACTCTCATTATCCCTTAGTTACTTCATCTGCAAGGAAACACACTGACATTTAAATAGTCTTAGAAGAAGCAAGTGGTTTTATACCAAGGTTTCATCCACGATTATTGGATTTGCGTGAGTGGAATAAATGACTGGTATCGGTACTTTCTCGAGAAATGGTTAAGGGTCCTCACAAGAATGAGAAATATATGGGTTCATTCATACCTATACAAACGATTGTCACCTATATTCCTATATATTCATAATACAATTATCTGTTAATTATCGAATACTTTTTTTTTTTGACTGTCATAGTGTAAAGAAAAAAATTCTGTATGAAACTCACAGCTTTCCTGTTACCTGAATTGGCGAGGTTCTCTCTCTCTCTCTCTCTCTCTCTCTCTCTCTCTCTCTCTCTCTCTCTCTCTCTCTCTCTCTCCCCAGTGGGTGTCACACAATATGTAGATTACCGATACGAATGACATGTCAGCTCACGGTGGGAGATTTTTTTTATTTTTATTTTTTTTTTATTCCCGACGGCGAAATGGATGGCGCCGTACATCCCGAGCTGCTGTCATTCTTATGATTTTATATCTTCCCTGTAGGAAATATTGGTTCAGTTTTGGCATTACACAACACATGCGCCATCTTGTAATATATGTATATAATATATATATATATATATATATATATATATATATATATATATATAAATAAAATATAATGTATGTTGTACAGTATATATATGTATATATATATATATATATATATATATATATATATATTATATAATATATATATATATATGTATATCTGCATATAATATATATATATATATATATATATATATATATATATATATATATATATATATATGTATATATATATATATACTGTGTATATATATATATATATATATATATATATATATATATATATATTATATATATATGTATTATATTTTATTTATTTATTTATTTATTTATTCTTTAATTAGAAGTTGTTGCTGAGAATTTTCAAGTTGTTATAGTTGTCATTTTTTTTTTCATAAACTTGCGTGTCATCCTCCACTCCTTATGCAGAGGAGGATGTCACAAGGAGTCTCTCTCCTTAAACCTGTATCTGGGACATGTGCTGTTAATAGCGGAAGTCTTGCTTTCATCTGTTATTATAGTGACCTCGTATCATTCTTCCTGCTGAGTCAGTAGAATATTTGGATTGTCATTCAGTTTATGAGTTCAGTTTTTCATTTGAGGTTTGGCACCTAGTTGTATCCAGTAGCTTTATTTTATTGATTTTATTTCATAGATTTAACTTTTGATCTGATCTTAGCTGCCTGGCATTGTACTCATTTGATGCTGAATTCAGTGACGTCACTGTCTAATACGATATGTTAATGCTTAGATCATCTGCTGTATAACCTATATAGGATCTTGGATGTAAATTTGATAGAGCTTGTCTGTGCTGAGATAGAGAGAGAGAGAGAGAGAGAGAGAGAGAGAGAGAGAGAGAGAGAGAGAGAGAGAGAGAGAGAGAGAGAGACCCGACGCATTATTTTATCATGAATATTGATAAGAATGTAATGATGATAGATGCTGGCCTATTTTTCACTCGTAGGGAATGGAAATGAGCATATTTAAATTTAGCGGTTTCGGAACTTCGAGAATACTTTTATTCTGGTAAGTGTGCGCTCACGCTCGTAATGTCGCCGCTCACCTTTCAAGCATAATTTTAGTGAGCCGAATAACTCCCTTGCGTGTTGCAAGAGATTTGAGAACGTTTGAAACGTTTTTCGGTCGGGTTTGATGAACTAGGCGTTGCAAAAGTTTTTTTGCTTTATGCGGTTTTTGTATTTTTATTCTGAATATATATATATATATATATATATATATATATATATATATATATATATATATATATATATATATATATATATATATATATAAAAGTTGTCATTGATTAATTTTCAAATCATTATCAGTGTGACTGTTTCATTCATATTTAGGTGTTCAGTTCCTAGCAAGTTTCACACTGACAGTTGCATTCCGTTATTTGATGGTGTTTTATACCATTCTTTCTTAGGCATTTTTATGGTGCCCGTTTAGGAGGTTACAGAATACACTGATGCAAATTAGTTTCAAGTGCAGATTTGTTTGTAATACTGAAGAAAGATATGTATATATATATATATATGTGTGTATATATATATAAATATATATATAATATATATATATATATATATATATATATATATATATATATATATATATATATATATATATATATATTTATAATACAGATGAGTTTGCAGAGGTCCTTGCTTTGTTATTTTATGTTGTTGTTCAGACAGACAGACAATTAGACAGAAAGTTTGCTTCTGTGAGGTTCAACTTACAAGCCTTGTGCTTATTGTGTCCATTCCCGTGTATGCCTAGGTCGAAACGAGTACTGGTCTATGTAAAGCTAACAAATCGGTGTGTAGGGCTATGGAAGTTTTTTTTTTTAAAGAAATATCGGTCTGTTAATTTGCAAGAGGCCTTTTCTTTTGGACAGAGAAAACGATGATATATTTCAAAAAACGATGATATATTTTATTTGATTTAAATGTGTATTTCTTATATTTTCGTGAATTATAAGTGACATGTTTCTGATACAATTTAACACTTACAGACTCCTTAGTACGATGGCTTGCTCTCTCTCTCTCTCTCTCTCTCTCTCTCTCTCTCTCTCTCTCTCTCTCTCTCTCTCTCTCTCTCTCTCTCTCTCCTTCCCTTCCTGTGTGAGTCAAGAGAGGCTCTTGCTCATGTTACAGAGGGATTATTCCTCACTCCATGCACTGAACTTGAACAAGATTTTATTTCTGAAGGAAAAGTCTGTTGTTTCTGGTTCTGAATTTTCCTTTCAGAACCGATGTTTATATTCAGTAGGTGAGAAGTCAGATGCATTTTTAACGCGTTTGTATTCTTAGATCAATATATTCTCCACTATGAAATATATATTTTCCCGTGTACACAACATTGAATAAAATCCAGAGAGCCCGAAACTGCCATTCTTTTAGGTTTCGAAGGGACCGTCTCTCCCTTGCTGAAAACTGTGAGTTCTCAGGAGGGAGGGACCTGGTCGCTTTACAAGCTGAATAAACTTCATTTTCGTACTTTGTTCCCTGTGGGCTTTATCCTAAGTATATATTGATATTTTATTATATGTATACTAAATATATATTATATGATATATTATATATATATATATATATACAGTATATACAGTAAATATGTGTATATATATATATATATATATATATATATATATATATATATATATATATATATATGTGTGTGTGTGTGTGTAAATATATGTGTGTGTGTGTGTGAGTATATATAAATATATATATATATATATATATATATATATATATATATATATATATATATATGTATATATATATATATTTTTGAATTTTTATTTCGCAACACCGTAGATATTGCACATTAAATCAGGACTTCACTTTTTGTGGGTTATACTCGACAGATTTTATGCATTTATACTAAACAAAAGATATTGATAAGATTAAGCCCTGTTTAGTTTTCTGTAAAAGGAAACTATTGTGCCGGCTTTGTCCGTCCGTCCGCACTTTTTCTGTCCGCCCTCAGATCTTGAAAACTACTAAGGCTAGAGGACTGCAAATTGGCATGGTGATCGTCCACCCTCCAGTCATCAAACATTCCAAATTGCAACACTCTAGCCTCAGTCATTTTTATTTTATTTAAGGTTAAAGTTAGCCATAATCGTGCATCTATCAACTATAGGACATGCCACCAGCGGGGCGGGGTTAAAGTTTCATGGGCCGCGGCTCATACCGCATTATACCGAGACCACTGAAAGTTAGATCTGTTTTCGGTGACCTTGATTATACACTGTACAGAAAACTCGATTGCGCCGAAGAAACTTCGGCGCATTTTTTACTTGTTTATGTATGTATATTTAAAATATTTACTCATTACGTAAGACCATACGTAATTTACATTATATATTATATCTCTACACCACTTTCCCCGTACTTTGTGGGTTATACTCTACATATAGTAATGACATATTTTATGGATACATACAAAAGAAAGATATTAATGGGATTAAGCCCATTCTTAAAAACACATTTAAAATATTAACTTATTTCGTAAGACCGAACATACTGTACATTATATCGCGACATCACTTTCCCCTGAGTTCAGAGAACTCTCTTACGAATATTTCTGTTTATGGATCCCGTGTTGTGTGAGAGAGAGAGAGAGAAAAGGAGGAGGCGGTGTTCGAAGACAGAAGAGAAATGGGGAGACTTACCTCACGTATTCATCATGTTCCCTGTTGTTTGGTAACCTTTGACCTGCCTTTGACACAAGCTTATACACAAACGTAAGCTCAGTTGCGCTAAGAATTTAGTTCATTTTTTTTTCTCACTTTCTTTTTATGTCTCGGGGTCTTGTTGGAAGGTTCTATTTTCACAGTAGATGTGGTTGCCATTTTGGATTTTTGGTTATTTGTATTTTTTTTTTCGTGGCGGTGACAGGTCTTATTTTTCTGTAAAAGAAAACTATTGTGCCGGCTTTGTCTGTCCGTCCGCATTTTTTTCTGTCCGCACTTTTTATGTCCGCCCTCAGATCTTCAAAACTACTGAGGCTGGAGGGCTGCAAATTGGTATGTTGATCATCCACCCTCCAGTCATCAAACATACCAAATTGCAGCCCTCTAGCCTTAGTAGAATTTATTTTACTTAAGGTTAATTAAAGTTAGCCATAATCGTGCTTCTGGCAACTATATATGATAGACCATCACCGGGCAGTGGTTAAAGTTTCATGGGTCGCGCCTCTTACAGCAGTATACCGAGACCGCCGAAAGATAGATGTATTTTCGGTGGCCTTGATTATACGCTGTAGCGCTGTACAGAAATCTCGATTGCGCCGAAGAAACTTCGGCGCATTTTTTACTTGTTTATTTTTATGTACGAGGATGAAGGTTTTTTGTTGGGGGGGGATTCATACCGTCTATGTATGGTGCCTCTAGGCCTGTTACTTACATTTTTGTGCATTACAAAAAAAAAGGCTTTGTGTTTGCAGAATGTATTTATTAATGCGTATTTTTGTTTTTGTGACATTAAAATATAGGTTTGGATTTTAGTGATTCATACTATCTATGTATGATGTGCTTTGAAAACAAACCTTTGTCTTTGTAGACTATGTATCAGTGAGTTTTTTTTTAATGACGCTAAAATGCAGGTTTGGTTTCTAGACATTCATACTATATGCCCATTATGTCTTAAATGCCTTAAGGATTGTTCATTAGATATTTGTGCATTATAAAAATAACTTTGTGTTTAAAGACTTGTATTTATTACCATGCAATTTTATGTTTATAACTGTGTATCACTGAATTGTTCTTATGTGCCATTGCGTCATCAAAAATAAGCTAGAATCTTGACACCTCGTTCTCCCGAAATCCCAGAAAACGACTCAGCCATTTACATACTCACTTCCTGCCCCTTGTCACTTGATACTCCGTCATTTCCTGGTCTTATGTCATTTCTGCATATTAGCAGTTTTTTCTTTCTTATTTTTATAGAAATTGCATGTCATTGTTTATGTCTTTCTTTGTCAAGGTTCGTGTTTTCTGTGATTTTGATTTTGTCTTTTTCAAGTTTTTTTTTTTTGCAATTTTAATGTGTCATGAGTTTCATCTTTCTGAATTGTTGCTGATTGTTGCAATTCGCCCAAATTTCGGTGTCTTCGGTGGAAAATTTGCGTTTCATCTTAGTTTTGACGTAAAATTTTAGGTTATTTTCCGACAGGGCGTGGTTTCCTTCTCCAGGTACATATTTAACGGAATCCGTTGTTATTATTATTATTATTATTATTATTATTATTATTATTATTATTATTATTATTATTATTGGCAAAATGACGAACATTCACGTTGCAGTTGGTAATCGGAGAAAAAGACCCTCTAAGTTAATTTTTTTTTGTTTTCCTTCACTTTCTCATGGTGACAAATTCATTGTCACATAAACTTGACATGACGTCAATTCATAGCATATGTAACTTAGTGTCGTCAAGATAGATGAGATGCCAGTGTTGCCTGAATTTTGTTCTCTTGTAGTTTAGGCTGTTTAGATTCTAAAAGAACTACATGAGAACAGAATGTAGGCAACACTAGCATCTCATCTATCTTGACGACATTGAGTCATATAAGATATGAACTGACATTGCGTCAAGTTTGCCTGACATAGCTTATTAAGTGTTCTGAAATTTAGAACATTGTAAATCGGTTATGATTTTTGAATGGCTGCTCCGTCTTCTTTTACAATGTATTAGATGGTGTGTTTATATATTTATTTATTTGTTTATTTTTTTATGTACACTATTTACGTCATGTAGGGTATGAAACTGCAAATTATACATTGTCCAAAGTTCGGTTTTTATAATAGCCCCCCTCTCCTCTCCGCTCCTTTCCTCCCTCTAACAGACGAAAAGTGAATAAAAAGTAACACGCTGGAGGTAAATGCATGAAAGAACTAAGATTCGCAGGTCTTGACTTTTAGAGAACCGGCAATGGCGGAGAATATAGCTTGGCAGAATCATACATACCCTTGAAAAGGTTGAACGGGAGGTCATTACCGAGTGACATGACCATCATGATGGATATGACCTGCCATCCTTTAACCAAAAGAGGATAAGGTCAAACGCCCTCTTGACCTTCGGAGTGCTTCGGGAACCTAACCTCCATGGGACGGGGGCCGGGGACATTAGACCACCGAACAGTTTTGACTCTTGCCGAAATAAGAACTAAGCGATGGGAGCTTTAGCTAGCTTTTTCCATGGTAAGTCAACACCCTTGTGGAGAGAGAGAGAGAGAGAGAGAGAGAGAGAGAGAGAGAGAGAGAGAATAGCCATGACGAACGAGGGAGAAAAGGGTATGCAATCACAGTTTGCAGTTTGAGAGAGAGAGAGAGAAAAAAGAGAAAGGGTAAGCAATCACAGTTTTCAGTTTAAGAGAGAGAGAGAGAGAGAGAGAGAGAGAGAGAGAGAGAGAGAGAGAGAGAGAGAGAGAACACCCATGACGAACGAGGGAGAAAAGGGTATGCAATCACAGTTTGCAGTTTGAGAGAGACAGAGAAAAGAGAAAGGGTAAGCAATCAGTTTTCAGTTTAAGAGAGAGAGAGAGAGAGAGAGAGAGAGAGAGAGAGAGAGAGAGAGAGAGAGAGAGAGAGAGACTGTGGAACGGACCCATCTTCCGATTTTGAAGCGCCCTCACACACACACACACACACACACACACACACACACACACACACACACACACACACACACACGTCACTTCCGTGAGAAAGCAAAAATCGTCTTTTTTCATGCTGTCTCTTTTTTTGGTGGGGGGGAGGAGCGGGGGGAGTTCAGATGTCACTCTGTCGTGAATAGAGAGACGGTAGAGGAGATATGCAGGAAGAGCGCAAACCGTGAAATCTGTTTCGTGTTTCTGTGACAGTTATAGGGTTCGCGGAGTTGAAGGAGGTTTTTGTCGTTTTGTTCCAGAGAATTGTTTTTACTTTCTGGACTTCTCACACTTTGGGTGTTGTGCGTATTGAAGGCTCATCCTCGTCAAATTTATATTTACCTTAGATTCACAAATATTAAGCCGCAAATATCGATTAATCTGGAATTCATTATACTGGTGGACTTGAAAATTTTGTTTATTGACAGAACAGAAGCCGGTGTTTTGAAAAGAGATATTCATCTGTTAGGTATACTTTTCATGTCTGTCAAGTTCCATTATGGCATTTATTTATTAAATAAACAAAATTCTCTTATGACACGTCCTTTATTGAGTTTTTGCCACGGTCATGTTAATATTTGTAAATAATAGAATTTTTTTTAACTTCAGTAGTAAATTGCATATTTTTTTTAATGGTACATTTGTAACTTCTGGTAATTATAATGTGAGATGCATCCCGCACTTTGGAGAAATTTGCATTTCAATGGTCTCAGTGACCTCTCTAACTTTTTCATTTCCAATATATTTCTGGATACTGTTTCCACTATAAATCTTGAAACCCGACAGGGATGATGGAAATCTTCCCACTTGGGATTCGAACGCACATCACGCAAGATACGAGCCGGGGAAAACTTGACCCAGTCGGAGAAAAAATGAAAAAAATCCGTAAATCATTTATAGGGCAAGGTTGCTACTGTGAACCACAGTGGTCTTCCATTTTAAAATGGGATACGCGCAGTTGTTTGGAAAAACTTTGTCGAAAATATCGGCGTCCGATAATGGAAAATCTTTTGAGCTTTTTAGTCTTTTGAGTTTTTATTTTTTTATTTTTATCGTCTGGCCGAAATCATTCCCTCTTGCGCAGGGATTATGGGATTAGGCCACGAATTTCAAGGAATTTGTCGCCGTGTATTTTTAAGTGGTAAAAATACATTGCGTGGGAATTAGGGTATGTTCGTGCTTATTGGCATGTTCTTATGTGAAAGATATTTAACACGTACTTAGATTATTAGTACACACAGACACACACACATATATATACTAATAATCTAAGTAAGTGTTAAATATCTTTCACATACGAAACACGCCAATAAGCACGAATATACTCCTAATTCCCACGCAATGTATTTTACCACTTAAAAATACACGACTTAATCATTAAATATATATATATATATATATATATATATATATATATATATATATATATATATATATATATATATATATATACACACACACACACACACACACACACACACACACACACACACACACACACACACACACACACACACACACACACACACACACACACACACATGCGTTAAACTGGTATTTTTTTAAACAATATGCCTTGATGTAATTAATTTACGTATTTGAATGAATTTTGAATCTAAATATATAATATGAGTTACAAACAGAAACACGGTACTATTAATCCTTATATGTTTAAAGATTTAAATAACTCGTTCTACTTTGAGTATTATTCTGATAGTTTAGCTCAAGTATATCGTTTACATGAAATTGACACCAAATTTTCACATATTTTTTGTAAAAACAAAAACAATCCTTTCATAAGACGCAAGATTTTTTTGAAGGGTTAAGAACCCCTTGAAGAAAAAATACTCACATTTTTTGTAAAAACAAAAACAATCCTTTCATAAGACGCAAGATTTTTTTGAAGGGTTAAGAACCCCGAGAAGAAAAAATCACTCACTCCTTTGACCTCATGGCTGTGAAGGTGGCATGAGAGGTTAGGAAAGATCATCGTGTGTGTTTGTTTGTGTACGTGTTTGTCTAGACTTGAAGAATATACCTTTAAGGTGTTTGCCATATACCACGACAGTGGCATAGCTTGGTGGGCTAAGGTCAGCTGGAGGTTTGACCATTGCCACTTGCCCTGGCCTGTACGTTGACCCGTCGCTTTGTTTTTTCATTGAATTCTCTCCAACGTAAAGTTTTTTTTTTTATTAGAAACAGGTCATTCTTCTTTGTAGTTTTATTCGATAACTGTGGTTTTCTTCTTCTTCTTCTTTATTATTTTGTTTTATGTAATTTTCCTGATATGTGTTGCAAATCTGCTTTTAGATTCAATAAATTCAACTCAGAACCCTGTAATTATATTTTCATATATTCCTTATTGTTCACATTTTAACAGTTGTTATATGGTCTCTGCTTGGCCTAAGGTAAGTGGATGTCACAGAGGCAAAAAAAAAAAAAAAAAAAACAGTGGCACATTCAGTTTAGTTATTTATGAGACAAAAAGTATTGAGAGGTGATTTTAAAAGCGCCCTAGAAGTACAGTAGTATAGTGAGTCATAGGAGGGCTTTTGGTGTTGTTGAACCTTGAGTCTCTTTAAATTTGTTAATGGATATGATCTAAACTATTTGTATTTTTATGTGCGTCTTTAACATGAGTCATACAATGAAAGTGTAAGGAAGTGAATGGAACATCAGAGTTCTAAAACTGCCGGAAGTGCTTGTCACTTCCTTTTTATAAATCCGCAATTCGGATTTGACTTCGTTCATCCAGGTCGCCAATCCGTAAAACTTTAAATGGCGCCATCAGGTCCATAATTCCTTATCATATAAATCCATGAGATTTGATTTTAAGAAGGAACTTATTTCATCCCCATTTTTATAGACTCGGTCGTGGACTCTGCACAGGAAGTCTTCCAATTAAGATTTTTTTTCGTTTAATGTCTTCCGCCGCGGCGTTTGTGTAATAATAACAGTGAGTTGGCATGAAATGGCAGCAGAAGACAACCTCCAACTCATATGTTTGGATTGTTGCTTGATTATTGAGTTCAGTTTCGTTTCCTGAAGGAGCTGGTGTTGCTATTGCTTGCGATTACAGGCAGTAAATGGAAGCTGAGGAGTTCTACTGATTCTAATTTAAATAGGTCCATGTAGTAACAGAAGGACTGGTGCTTTTGCAGGTGTATGTTGCATAGAAGATGAAACATTTTTTATTTCTTTGTATCTGATATGTTTACACTTGATACATTGCAAATAAGTCCTACCGTGTAAACTTCCTTATTTTCGTTTCGCCTGGTGTTTTAAAAGACAACACGAGAGAGAGAGAGAGAGAGAGAGAGAGAGAGAGAGAGAGAGAGAGAGAGAGAGAGAGAGAGAGTGAGTTACGAAAAATTGACACGCACTCATGACATCTCCGGTGCCAGAAATCTTCCATGAGACTCACCAGTAACTTAATAACACCAATCTACATTAATCTGACAAGCAAGATCTGAAAAGTCCTATAGGAATTTCAAATACAGAACTCCTTCCCACTTGTTTTGAAACTAGTGGGAAGTTCTTTATTGAAATTCCTATTAGAACTTTCAGATATTGGTAGTCAGATTCATGTATTATTAAGTTACAGTTTCATGGAAGATTTTCAGCTCCTGAGATGTTTGAGCACGTGCTGTTTCTTTGAAACTCTCTCTCTCTCTCTCTCTCTCTCTCTCTCTCTCTCTCTCTCTCTCTCTCTCTCTCTCTCTCTCTCTCTCAAACTAGGAACTGAAAAGGAAGGATTGATTGATGCTCATTTATGTCACTTTTGTCTCAGCCAGAATCCTCTAAAAGCTAATTAATTGTTTTGGGTACCTTGAATTAACATTAATCTTTCGTTTCAGTTCCCCTGACCTTGTATACCTTAGTTTTTGTGTAGGGGGTAGGAGGGGAGGGGAGGGGTAGTTTGTGTATGTGTGTGTGTTTTTTTTTCTTGTTAGGGGAAGTGTGTGTTTTCACTCTCTGCGTTCCGTTTCTTGTTTTTTGGGGGAGGGTGGGGATTGGTGGTTCATGTCTTCTCCCATGAGGGCAAGAGTGCGTCTGACCTGGTCTGACCCGCGGATCAAAGGTCAGGGATTAATAGCGTGTTGCTTGCGCGTTTTATTTATGATATTAGACTACCTTGATGGTTTCTTGTACTGCCACTTTTTCCTTTACCTCGTTACCGTCATTTCGGTGGAGTGTGTATTTACGACACTTTCACTGTTCTTTTGTTGCGGCCGTAATGACAAAGAGCTGAAATGATAAATACCCTTTTTGGATTGGTGGAAATGCTCGTATTTTCATATCACAGTTTCTTGGGACTTTGCTTTTGAAGAGGTTTGCGTTTTATCGAGTTGGACAGTTTCGGAGAGTTGGGGACCGTTTTGCATCTAGCGTGTGGGATTCAGCTGTCATGGTGAATGGGGCAAACGTTACTGTAAACATGTCATTTTATTTATTCAGAGGGAAAGGAGCATCTTTTTTAACGTTATTGTAAATACTGCTTCATCTTTAGCGCTCATTACATATAAATTACTAAGTTTCTGATTCTACCAAAAAAATTATTATTATTATTATTATTATTATTATTATTATTATTATTATTATTATTATTATTATGGTAGTAGTAGTATTAGTATGCATTCGTATGTAAAGAAAACAGGGAAAGGATTGAGGAAAATTAAATGAAGACAAAGTTACAATGAATAGTTAATATCCAGCAAAAATAATTAATGTGAACCGGAAAGGACAATCATGTCTTGGAAACCTCTACCAGTGCAGTTAACATAATAATTTAATAATAACTTCACGTTTTCACTTACAGTCGGTAGGACGCTGCCATTTCCTTTGAATGCTTATCATTGGCAATATCAATGCACGAATCAGTTAAACAATCAAGCACTGAATTAGGTTAAGGTTCCCGTGCATGGGTCATGTCCCTAAATTTCTTACTTCCCATCTCATAAAAAAATCCTGAATCCAGATCTGGACTGGGATTCACACCAAAATATAATCAATTGTTCTGTGGAACACAGTTTTAGTTTAACTTAAAAAGATATTAAATAAATATTAGCGTTCACGCAATGATGTTTAATATGCAGAAGGTTGGGGGTGGCCGTTAGGAATCAAAAAATATTTTACCCTCTCTTAAACTTAGAAGCATCAACATCCGTAAAATTGCTAGGAAGCCTGTTCTGCAATTTTAGTGAGTGTATCGAAAGATCTTTGGCTCTGGATGTTGTAATTTCATGGTACCTGACCGGAATAAGGATTTTGACTTTGAAAAATGTGTAGCATGTACAAGTTTAAGGTTGATATATGCAGGTTTGACTGCAAAATGTGTAGCTTCAGCAAATTATCAAGTTGATTTATATGGGATACAGTGAAAGTTCCTTTGTAAAGATAGTAAGCCATAGGGACGATGCACATCTTTTGGTTATTAGTTGATAAAATATGTGCCAAGTGCAGAAAACGTAAGCTTTTCGCCTTAGGTAATAATATTGCCATTTCAGAAATATGTGGATTGCTACTAAGGCACAGTGAATTTTGGAGGTTGTGTTGTCATGATATATATATATATTTTTTTCAAAATTTTACTAGAGTTAAGAGTCATACCTAGCCACACCATCTCTGCATCCGTTGCAGATAAAACTGGCAGCAAATACTTGGAATGAAAAGTCATATTTCCAGCGCTTAAGGTTTGGTCACTCTTCGTAAGTAAGGCTCCAGGCCAGACGGACTGAGGTATCCTGAAAACCCATTACCAGTAACTCGGAAATGCAATCCGAGGCATATCTCCTTCAAAGCATGAATTTCGAAACATTACCTTACGTTTAACTTGGGGAAGTGAAGGGTTGAAATAACCTTTTTCGGTTGTCATTGATAAAAACTATAGCAAAATCTAACAGAACGTCACCAGTGCATCATTGTGAGTGTGAAAACTGGCTGTAAGGATGAAATGATATTGATATCAAGAACTGATAAATGTTTTCAGGTATACCGAAAGTATTCATGGATTATCGGTTTAAATGTACAGTAATATGTATCTATAATTTTTTTGTGCGCATATGCGCGCCTGAGACAAGGTGGTGAATGGGATTTTTATTTATAAGCATTACTTCCTCATAACTATTCAAATAACACTAAATTTGATTTTCCTTTATGCAAGTCTTGCTGGTGAATCTAAACATGTTTATCATGTAATTAAAAGTATAATTATCTCTACTTTTGGGATTTGCGAACAAGAAAATTAAACGAAGAAAAAAGCCATCTTTTGCACGAAGGTTGAGTGAGAATTTCATAAACAACCGTAAAAAAAATGAATTATGATTTGCGCAACGCTGGTCTTTGTTTCTCGAAGGAACTCAGAGTTAATTAGCGAAAGTAAGGGAATAACTTCATTAGATTTTCCCAGTGTAGTAATATGCTTAGACGTTCAGACGCTTAAGCATTGTTGCATCAGATTTTGCCAGTGTAGTGATACGTTTAGACGTTGAGACGCTGAAGTATTTTGCATTAGATTTTGCCAGTGTAGTAATACGTTTAGACGCTTAAGCATTTTTGCATTAGATTTTGCCGGTCTAGTAATACGTTTAGACGCTTAACGATTGTTGCATTAGATTTTCCCAGTCTGGTAATACGTTTAAACGTTTAAACATTGTTGCAACAGATTTTCCCAGTGCAGTAATACGTTTAGACGTTTAAGCATTGTTGCAATAGATTTTCCCTGTGCAGTAACACGTTTAGACGTTTAGCCGCATAAGCATTGCTGCACAATATGTCATGGTTTCTGAAGATAGGTAGGTGCTCTCCTGACGCTCCGAGGTGATATGATTTCAGCAAGATATAAGACTTGTGAATAATATTTTTGCTACTCGAGGAGCAAACGACCCGTGTACCGAGCTCGTTACGATGGTTAATGGCGCACGGATGATGGAAAGAGGAAAATAACAGAGCGGGCCTAAGAAGGGAAAGAAAGAAAGAAAGAAAGAAAGAAAAGTGTATGAGAAGATTCTTTTTCGAGAATTTTTATTTTTATCTCAGCTTATTTTTCGCGATTTTTTTTTTCAATCGGAGAGTTATTTAGACTCCAATATAATTGGCTACATAAATCTCGTACATGTGACCTTTTCTTTTCCTTAGTAAGGTCCTTTATTGTGATTTTTTTTTATCTGAGGAATTCTTTCATTAATATTTAATTTTTTTTTTTCAGATTTATGTAGATTCCATGGCAGTTGGCTGTATAAATCTCACACATGTGACCTTTTGTTTCCTTAGTAAGATAGTTTATTGCGAATTCTTTTTTTATCTGAAGAATTCTTTCGCAAATTGTTTTTACATGGGAGATATATGTAGATTCGATGATAATTGACGTTATAAATCTCGTACATGTGGCCTTTTTTTTCATTGCAAGGTAGTTTATTTATGACTGATACAAAACTTTGAATGGGGCAAAAAAAGATTTATAACTAGGAAGTAATTGACATTGCGGCAATTATTGATGGAGAAATTCAGTTGGTATGTTGATTTATATACTTTATACAGACATATGAGACATATTTGGTCAGTATTTATGCCATAGAGAAATCAATTCAACATCAAACTTGCCTGATAATTTTGTGCAAGTATTTACATTCTTTGAATCGGGCGCTAAATTTGCTGTCATTATTGTAAACGTTTGAAAAGTATCGTTGTCATACTTTGTTCATACTATTCGTGCAACATTTTTATTAAGTTTGGCTTTATGGTTAACAATTAAAACTCCACCACAACGACTTTCTGCAATATCCGAAGGCATTGACGCTCATTGCTGGTGTTCGTTTTTAATCTAGCTTCGTTTTGTGAATGCATGTGTGTATATATATATATATATATATGAAATTATTATCACACCGTGATTTATATACAATCATGAAGCTACAAATGTCGCTTAATATCGAAATCCACGCTACCTCGGTATATCTCCGTTGGAGAATTGTCGCCGAAGGAATTTATATAAGTGATAAATGAATGGAATCGTGGGGACACGAACCCGCGACGAAAGCCCTATTCAGCGACTCCAGTTGACGTAAACCTCTCTTGATGGCTCAATGGTTTACGTCAACTGGAGTATCATGAATAGGCTTTCGTCGCGGGTTCGTGTCCCCACGATTCCAATTCATTATCATATAAATATATATATATATATATATATATATATATATATATATATATATATATATATATGTGTGTGTGTGTGTGTGTGTGTGTTTTATATATACAGTATATATATATATATATATATATATATATATATATATATATATATATATATATATATATATACACACACACACACACACACACACACACACACACACCACCACGGTTTAGGGGCAGAGCAAGAGTAGTGTAAGTATCATTGTTTTGTTTTTTCTCCGGTGGTACCACCGGCTAAGGGAAACGGTCGCATGTCGAAATATATAATGACTGCAAGCGCCTACGTTAAATGAAGATAGATAAGTCTTGTAAAATTATGTTCCTTCTTCTACCTCATTTCCTCAATTTTAGTTTTCTTGAGTTTTTGTACTGGATATGAATTTAGTAGAAACTTCATGTGTACTGATATTAGGAATGCATATTATATTTTTTTCGTATTTAAATATAGCAAGAATGAAGTAAAACACTTTTTTTTATGATTCAATTTGCCTGCTTCTGATCAGCTGATTCATTCATAACATGACCAGCTGTTCCCACTAGTATTTGGGGCTTAGCATCGTTTTCGTGTGTAAAATGTGTCAGTGTGCGCATCTCAAGATATTTTATGAGACTTCCTGGTATCATAAAAAAAATTTATGGTATGCTTTGTGCTCTTGATGAATAGAGATGGATCGATAGAATAATTTAAACTTACGATTTGATTGAAAGTTGAATTGTGCCATCTAGTCATGGTTTTACGACATTATATTGTCATTTTGGTATTGTCGTGTAAAAGTGGACTGGGACGAGAGAACCGAAATACGCTTTTTATTATTATTATTATTATTATTATTATTATTATTATTATTATTATTATTATTATTATTATTAAGATGATGAGCCCTGTTCATATGGAACAACGCCACAGTGGCCATTGACCTAAAATTCAAGCTTCCAAATAGTACGGTGTTCATTTGAAAGAAAATAAAGAAGGTAATAGGAAATATAGAAAGAAGAGATCACTTATTATGAAAGAAAATATAGATTATACTAATAAATTAATAGATAAAAATGTAAATTTTAAAATATAAGGAGCATTGCTTTAGGGTAGTAATGCATTGCATCTTTGTGCATATTTAGATATATGCGTTGCCTTATGGGCTTAGAATTTGGTTTACTCAGTATTTGGTTTTCTGAAAAGAAAATTATTGTGCCGGCTTTGTCTGTCCGTCCGCACTTTTTATGTCCGCCCTCAGATCTTCAAAACTACTGAGGTTAGAAGGCTGCAAATTGGTATGTTGATCATCCACCCTCCAATCATCAAACCTACCAAATTGCAGCACTCTAGCCTCAGTAGTTTTTATTTTATTTAAAGTTAAAGTTAGCCATAATCGTGCTTCTGGCAACGATATAGGACACGCCACCACGGCCGGCTGAGAGTTTCATGGGCCGCGGTTCATATAACATTATACCGAGACCACCGAAAGATAGATCTGTTTTCGATGTCCTTGATTATATACTGTATAGAAAACTCGATTGCTCCGAAGAAACTTCGGCACATATTTTACTTGTTTTTTTTTATATTATTATTAATAAGGTTTTGATATCGTATCATTATTGTTAGTGTCATATTTTGCGATTAGGAATTTTGTCGAAATAAATTTTTAAATATAATTTTACATTAGGCTGTGCACAACAGCTTTGCAAAGTTGCGATTCCCTCGCAGACGGAGAAAGTTTTTAGCCGTGAATATTGTTATTGTTCTTTTCATTTGGATAATGATCCCCCCACGGAAAAAAACATGTGAAAGGCCATATTGTTTATTTATCATTCGCCCGGTGTTTTCACTCTGAACGGTTTCGCCGTATTTTTATTCATTTGTTTATTTTTTATGTCGTCCAAGGAACGAATGAAGTGGGTAAATTTCGTAACTATTAGCTTTGTCTAATTGATAAGAAAATTATATTATCTGAGTGGATGTCTTAGAGAAGTTGATTCTATAAGCTGATGCTTAAGAAAATGTTGATCTGTAAGAGAATCTGATTCTATAATTTGGCACTTAATAAAATTTTAGTCTATAATTTGATGCCTAAGAAAATTTGATTATATACGTCGGCACTTAGAAAATTTTATTGTATAATTTGATAATGAGTCACTGTTTAGTTTGAGATGTTAATTGCATATTGCAGTTCATTTTAAATCTTATGTCATGGAATTGCTGGGCGTCAGTTGTAATTTGTTTTATTAATTATTTGTTTTTATTATATTATTTTTTTTTGGGGGGGCGGTGGCTAAAAATTCTTGTGATATATGGATTATGGAGCATCTTTTCATTTTTTTTGGTAGGCACTAATTTATAGGACGTCTCGAGTCATCTCACACTGGTTTCGTTTGCTCTTAATCTTTTTTTTTCTTTAATTTTGGTTTCCAAGAAGATATCTGTTGATGAACAGATTGATCTCTAGATAAGGTACTGAATCCTTAATTATATAATAAAAAAGGAAAATATACGTAGGAGTCAGTCAGTAGAGAAACGAGGCGATAAGGAATACGACGACCCAGGGAGGTAATTAATTAAAGAAAAGAGTGGCGTATAAAGGCTATCTGACATAGAGAAGTATATCAAGATATGAGAGGGAAACTCTCACTCACTACTATCTCTGAAATGAATGGGAACTCAACCTGGGGTGGCGGGTGGGTTGGGGGCGTGTTGTTGGATGGGTAAGAGGAAAACTTTTCCCGAGTACCGGCAACGTCTAGGTTCTTTGGTATATTGCTTATTTGCACACAATATGGACATGAGGCCTGCTTACGCTTTCTCTTTGCCCCATCCGTCTCTCTCTCTCTTGCTCTGGTTTTTCTCTTTAATGTGTGTGTGTGTGTGTGTGTATATATATATATATATATATATATATATATATATATATATATATATATATATATATATATATATATATATACATATATATATATATATATATATATATATATATATATATATATATATATATATATATTATATATATATATATATATATATATATATATATATATATATATATATATATATATATATATATATATATATATATATATATATATATATATATAGAGAGAGAGAGAGAGAGAGAGAGAGAGAGAGAGAGAGAGAGAGAGAGAGAGAGATATTATTAAACTTTCTCTCTTGTTCCCTAGGTTTTATATGTATATATTGTTTTTAGGACATTTATTTCCTAATCTTTATATTTTTAAAAGATTGTAGCAATAAGAAAAAGCCATTTAGATTTTGTTAAATCTTCTCAAGAGACTCCCACTTCATGGTAATAACGACGGAACGATAAAAGAGGAAATATGAAAAAAATAACTGTCGCTTTTGTAGCTTTTTGTTATTGTCGTCTATTGTGTGTGTGTTTTTTTGGATAAAAAAATCTTAAGGTCATTTTGTTTACCCAGTAAAGGTCACTGGTTATGATTCACTCTTTTGTTTATGAACCCATAGCAATAATTTCTCTCTCTCTCTCTCTCTCTCTCTCTCTCTCTCTCTCTCTCTCTCTCTCTCTCTCTCTCTCTCTCTCTCTCTCTCTCTCTCTCTCCTGAATTTTCGGGCTGCATGCAGAGAGAAGGGATGGAAGGGTTAATGAAGACCTTTATATGTGACTCATATCTTGCAGCGTTATTAATATAATTTATATTTGGAGGTCCTTAGCCTTTATTTTTAGAATTATTTTCTTTCTCAGCCACGAACTATAATATAAAAGCATTAGGTTAATATATATATATATATATATATATATATATATATATATATATATATATTCTTCTTAACTGTCTGTATCCGTGTACCATTTATGCTGAAATAAAGATTGTAAAGGTCTCGAGGTTAAGTTGAGTCTTTTCCTGTTCCCATTGCACATAATAGTGAGCAGTGTATGGCCTTTTTATTATTAGTGTTTTATTTCCAGAAGTGCTTTTTAGAGGTCAAATACAAATAAGGTCATCTTGCTCAATATACGTGTTTTAAATTGTTGTGTAATGTCTCGTTTTTGAGAAACAAAATCACAAGTCATGTCACTTAAGTTACCATTTTTTATATTTTATGTCGTGTGATATATTTTATTTTCATTGTTTAATACATATTGAGTTTAGAGGAGAGTTATTTTGCTTCAAATATAAATAATAGTACCTGAACATAGTTCACCGTTTTGTTGATATTTTCGTAATATTTGTTTTGTAATGGATTTTATTTTTGTGAGATATCTTAATTTTTATTATGTAATGGGTATTATATTTCGGAGAATAGGGACTTCCCCTTAAATAGGCCTTCGTTTTGAATAAGACGTCGCATTTCCAAGGCAGTTGTAGCTTAGAGGCTCCGAGTAGAAAGAGGGAAGGATCTCTTTTAGCTTAGAAAGTACGAAGGAGTCGATTAGTTATGCGCTGTTTGTGGTGCCATTTGCTGGAACACTTGAAGCGAGGAAAGCCTGAGTCGGTAAATGCTGATGATTATAGACCTTCGGCCATTAGGCAGATTCGTGGATTCCTCATTTGCTTTCTGTTCTCGGTTCCCGGTCGTGTACGGTGTGAATTACATTTGTAATTGGAGAGGATTTTTTTTTTCTTAATTAAATTTTTCATATTGTTTCGTTTAATGTTTTGGCTTCCTTTATAGGCGTAATTTTCACGATACCGACAATTTTAGTTCACAGTGTTTTATGGTTCTTTTATAGTTTATAGGCGAAATTTTCACGGTATCATACAGTAATGTTAGCCCACTAGCTCAATCGTTTTCGTTGATAACCGCGGCCATTGTAACGTCAGGTTTAATATCAAGTTATCAATCAATCAATGGTTATCAAGCAAAATTAATCGCATTTAGAATTCCAATCCAGTCATACGCATCTACATACAAAACCTATTAATCCGTTTATGTGAAATTTTATTTGAATAATTTCGTATTGTACTTCTGCGGATGTTTGCTCGCCATGAATTGAATATAGGCAACATCATGCCATGGACAGAAATTATAATAGTAATAACTCATAGTATAAAATATTTTCAGGTTAAATGAAGGTAATATAGTTTGATATGTTGATGGTTTATCTCCTAATTGTAATTAATAATCTCCACGCCACGTGTTTAAAGTATTCGAGATCTTTTCATCCATTGAACAGAGGCATCAGAAAGAGGAATGTAAGCTGATGATTGGTATCCTAAAAAGCCGTAAGAAGTACCTCGGCTTTGGCTTAAGCTGGGCTTGGACTTTAGGGGTTTTAAATATTTTATTATCAGTAGCTCGTAAAAAGGGGATCAGTGAGTGTATAACTCCCAAATATGGAGGATGTTACCTACGCTACCAAGACAAGGAGGAGTTCATCTTGTTTTCCAGTATTTAGGTTTTAGATTATTTGAAAATGGTAGTAAAATGAAGCACTGTCATTATTTTCCATATGTGATTTACAATAAGCTGTTTTATTTGTCTCTTTAAAGGGATTTATTAAAACGTCAGGGGATGGGACTTCTTGTTAACTGTTAGCACCTGAATGTTTTCTAACAAAATACAAAGCTCAATGAAGCATCTCACCATTACCATTGTTAAACTTATGGGATAAATTACCTTGGGATATCATGTTCAAATTAGCCCTCGACTCTTTATTAACAAAACAAAACTTATCCTTACAAAAGCAATTCAGTTGTCATATCATTACCTTGTTGAACTTATGAGAAAAATTCGCTAAGAAAAAAAAAAAATTCCAGTCGCTGTGTCAGAGTTACTGAGGTATTTATGAAATGTTACTCAAGACGGTCGTTGTTATGGGCGGTCGCAATTAAGGGTCCCTGTATGGGAAAGTCCGTGATTTACCGTCCCCTTTTAGGACTTGTGAGACAGCAGTTAGTGGCGCATTAGCGGTGCAGGTAATTCCATAACATGGTCAGGGCGGCGGTGGTGATATTCTCGGTGAATTCGTCCGTCCGGGGTCAGGGTGGTGGAGTTAGCTACTGTATGGTGTGTGTGTGTGTGTGTGTATTATAGGTATGTGTATTTATATGTGTATATATATCTATATTATATATGTATGTATACCTATGTATATATATATATATATATATATATAATATACTGTATATATATATATGTATATATACAGTATATATATAATATATATACATAGGTATACATACATGTGTGTGTATATATATATATATATATATATATATATATATATAGAGAGAGAGAGAGAATTACTGATCGGAAAAAAGTAGATGGACGTAAAGAAAATAAAACAAGAATTCGTAGAATTTTGTGCAATGGAGTTATTTATGTTTATCCAACGTACACATTTAAAGCTCTTCATCCATATAAAGTAATTAGATACAAAAAAAAGTTTATAAGTTATTGATTATGGTACATAATGCATCAAAAACTTTCATCCAGATTTGCTAGAAGCCGCCAAAATGCATTGATATTGTCACATAAATAGAAAATTCTTTCTAAGAAACTATGAAAGAGGAAGAAAAGTTCAATTTATCCATCTGATCTTGAAATGACATTTCTGTCATTAATTATTAATACACCAAGGTACATCAAGTTGGCATCATGCTTTGCAGGTATTTCAAGCCTTCGTAGACCTATGATTAATAATGCCAATTTAATAGACAAATATTTTACTTGTGGTGAAGTCATCTAAGTGTAGAATTGCACTAGTAACAATTTACAATAGCTCTCAGAGATCTGTTTTCGTTTAAATGAATGAGTGATCATTGATCATATGATCCAGTTTGAAAAAAACAAATATTTACACGTTGGTGAAGTCATCTAAGTGTAGAATTGCACTATTATTCATTAATAATAGCTCTGAGAGATCCGTGTTCGTTTAAATAAAGGGGTTTGTGGAGTATATTTATCGTCTTTCTCTGACTCCGCTCCGTAGTTGCCTGAAAGTTATCGTTTTTGGAGTCTGGTAGTTTTGGGGGGTCCCACGAGTTAAATGCTCCCGGAATTGTTATTATTGCCTCGTAAAAGTCTGCAACGTCTTTTGCACAAGTTGTTATGGTTTAGCTTTTTTTTTTTTTTATTTTTTACTCTGTGCGCGCGCGTGCTCGACCTCATGCGTATTTCTGTTCAAGTCGCAGGCATGTCATGTTGATTTTTAGATTCGGTTATTTTCACATGTGCTTAAATTTGGCTCGAATTCGGGAAAATTTTGACTTAATTACAGGAACCCCAAAATTGCGCAACTCGGATTGTGATGGGTCGGTTGGGGCACAAATTGGGAGATTATTTTTTAACAACGCGCTGGACTTTTTTTTTTTTATTTATTTTCTTTTGTAATGACCCTTTATGGCGAATGGTTTCATGTTCCTTTTTCTTTCTGTTAGAGATAGGGATTGGACATTCGCCTACCAGATTTAGCACGGGCCAATACATATTGAAGAGAAGTGTCGATACGGAAGGGTAAATATTGTAAATATTGAAATTCCTGCACCCACTGTTACAGGTGTCTTCTCTCTCTCTCTCTCTCTCTCTCTCTCTCTCTCTCTCAGTGATTTCTTGTCAGGGGAAAATTGCAGTCGTGTAAAGATGCAAATGGACAAATAAAATATTTGTTTACTTATTCGTGGATCTTCTTACCAGTTCACGACTGAATAAATTTACCCAAATTGAAAGATTAATTAGAAGGGAGAGAGTAAGGAGTAAAGTTATTGGATTAATTTTGTAAAGTTACCTGCAAATATCCAAAGCAAATGTTAGGAGTCTTATTACTATTGTAATTGCAAACACCTGCTTCTTGACATTCCATTGCAAGTAAGAAGTACAGCCTAACTCTCTTTCTTTAAACCTTCAGTTAAAAACTCTTATAGTTCAAGGTTAACAGACTATAACCCAAACTGGTTCCAAAGAGACATCAGATTGCAGAAAGAGAGACAAGTTATAGACAATAGACAAACTATTCCACATTTTAGCTGTAGCCTAGATAAAACTCCTAGCGAACTTAGTAGTTTGCAAAGAGTTTTTATGAGGGAATAGAAGATAATACCTGAAATTAAGATGACGCCAGTAAAGAGCAGGAATGAATTTGCTCCTCGCTTAAACATTTGGAGATCAAAAGTTTCCTCAACTGCAATAATCCGTAGAGGGGGGGGGACGCTCCTCTAGCGCCGTCAGTGCACCTCATGCAGCTCACTGTAGTCATTACTTAAGGCTCTTTGCAGCATCCCTGTGCCCCTTAGGTGTAACCCTTTCATTCCTTTTACTGTACCACCTCCACTCATATTCTCTTTCTTCCATCTTGTATTCCACCCTCTCCTAACAATTGTTTCATAGTACAACTGCGAGGTTTTCCTCCTGTTACTCTGGAACATTTTTACTCTCAATTTCCCTTTCATTGTTGAATGACCTCATAGGTCATAGCGGATGGCCTTTAGCCTAAATTCTATATTCCATTCTCAACTGTAATAGACAAACTATTCCACATTTAGTTGTAGCCTAGACAAAACTCCTAGCGAACTGAGTACTTTGCAAGGAGTTTTTATATTTTCATCCTTCTTCCATCGCTTGCTCGGTGCATACGTACGAAATAAAACACAACTTCAGTTAGTGTAAAGTTTTATGCTCCCTCTCCATAACGCGGTGAAAATAACTTGAGCCATATTTTATTGTTCCGTGTGCAACCGGTCAGTGCTTTTAAATCCCTGTGCCTCGTATAGAGACATGTTCTGTTGCAAGCAACACTGTTATCCCGTCAGTTTTGTGATGTCGTATCTCGAGGTAGGGCACAACCCTTTTCCAAAAAATGTTTTGCGCGTTGTAAAATTTCAGCAGGCCACAAAGTTTGGTTGTTCGTGGATGATTTATTTCTTTTTGTGTGCTTAATGGATCATTACTTTATTTATCTAATAATTTGATCGCCTTGGTATTAAAGATAGTTACATTGCTTCGTTAACTTATTTGCTGAACTTTACATTTATGGAAACAGTGTGTATATATATATATATATATATATATATATATATATATATATATATATATATATATATATATATATATATATATATATATATATATATATATATATATATATATATATCTGTGTGTTCAGTTATCATCTGCAACGCCTCTGACCCTAACTGGTATTCTTTTTAATTGTATTATATGCTAGTTAGTTGTATTCATTAGTTCAATTGCAAATGATGTTCTCTTGATAACTGAAAAGACTACAATGAAAGTATTAATATAAAAACAAATCAAACTATAATGTGAGCGTGAACTAAAAAAAATATTATTCTCGACTCTCATGCCTAACATCATCATTGAAAAAGGGCAGACATTTTCATCCAGTCCCCAGTTTTCCTTCTTCATTACCTATGCCGAGCGAGGCATTGTGGGGTTACAGACTGGCGGAAGTGTACACCTGAGGGAAACCTTCTTTCCGGTTCAGACAAACCCTTGGTAATTGAGAGGTATGTGTATGGTATGAAGTTCACAGGTGAACCTGTGTGTGTGTGTGTGTGTGTCTGTGTTTGTGTGTGGTGAAGGGGTTTTTCAGTGATAGTGGCTGACGAGAGAGAGAGAGAGTGCCAGAGAAATAGTCTGCTCGTTTGTTTATTTATTATTTATGTATTTATTCGTTAGTAACTTTTGTAACATTCATTACATGAAGTTGACGGTAACCAGTCATTCTGGTAAGCGATTGAGAGGTATGTGTATGGTGTGAAGTTCACAGGTGAACCTGTGTGTGTGTGTGTGTGTGTGTGTTGGGGGTTTTTCAGTGATGGTGGCTGACGAGAGAGAGAGAGAGTGTGAGAGAAATAGTCTGCTCGTTTGTTTATTTATTATTTATGTATTTATTCATTTGTAACTTTTGTAACATTCGTTACATGAAGGTGACGGTAACCAGTCATTCTGCTAAGCGATTGTGATGTTGACTTCGTATGCATATCTGCGGATTTGTTCTGTATGCGCGCTTGCTTACATATTATTGTAGCATATGTGTAAATAAGTGTCTGTACTGTGAGAGATGAACATGAAAATAAGAGATAACCTTCTATGAACATGAAGTACTAAGGGGAAATGCCTGGGTTAATACTCAAAGCTGAACCTCTTTATTTATTTATCGATTAATTTTTTTACGAAGGAAGTTATTTTCTTGTAAGGACCTCCGTTTCAAGTAGCTTGGCGTTCTTGCTTGATACTGTATCAGCACTAGATCACTTTTTATCGGTCAAACCTCATACTTTACTTGTTAATTAAATAGAATATATCTTATGGAAACAGGATCTTGCCTGAAAAGTAAAGGGAGAAGAGTATTTTGTGAATGCTAAAACCCTTTGTGTGAAACCTAAATATTGGATTAGGAAATCAGGCAAAAGATTATGTGCCACGCGATTTTATAATTAGAACATTGTGGGGAACTAGAATTATGATGTGTACGTTATAGGACCCTTGAATTTTTGAGAGGGTGCACTGTTGGAGCTGGAATTTTATAATGGGAGCATTGTGGGATGCTGGAAGTTTATTTGGTTAAGGGTCCATAAAATTTTATCGGTTACATTATTTTGTAAGGGGGATTGTCTTAAGGACACCGGATTTCAGTTAAGAAATTGGACCAAAATCACATTATTTCCAGAAAAATTGCGTCGAAAACGGAACCGAAGTTAGTGAACAAGTTGATCATATATTTTAATACTTTGTTAATTTCTTTCGTAAAAGTTGTATTCCAGCATGGAAAATAATAATAATAGAAAAATAACATAGAATAAAATATAATAAAATAGTTGCAGATCGCAAAAAATAACTAAAGTAAGCTTGCTTATATCTAGCAGAAAACAATAAAAAAAAACTACTACACGAATGTCTGAAAGAAAGTGAACTATAATTACCGGATGATTACGGCCTATTCCCAGGAAATGTTCTGCCATTACATGAACATCCTATTGCCAAAGATATGTGGGATATGGAGAGTTTGTACATGTTTCCTAATTACTTCCATCATGACAACTTATGTTCCCAAATTACATATTGTGAACCGTAGAAATGCTTGGAGGCATCTGTTTTTCATACGTCAAACTATTTCAAAGATTACAAAACCTTATATGTTAATTGAATGGAATACAAGGCTTTTCTTATTCTCCATTTGTTATGTGTTTTCTTACTTGCATTTTCATCTATTTATTTGTTAATTTATTTTTTCTTTTCTAAAAACTTACCACTTCTTTCTGCATTTCCTAGTATATTCAGTTACTTCTTTTCAAATGAACACCATATTCTGTACAAGATTGAATTTCATGTTAGCGGCCCCTGTGCGCTTGTTCCATATGAATAGGGTTCATCTTTTGAATAATAATAATAATAATAATAATAATAATAATAATAATAATAATAATAATAATAATAATAATTTCTATTTTATCCCATTTCACAGGACAGATATTTCCGAATGTTTAAATCGCTTTGTGTCTGGGAACGTAGCCTACTCATGGCTTTGTACCCTGTTATATCTTCCGTCGCTCTTACTGTCCCTAATTCTTTTCCCCTGTTATCTTTAATAGCTAAATCTGGAAGATTGGGGGATGAGGAGGAAGAGCTGGGAGAGAACAATGGAGTACACTCACAAACAGGTGATTCTGAAGGTCGTTATCCTTCGCCACCGTCAACATATCAGGATAATTGCTTGGCATTCATTCCCCGCGACATCCTTCTCAGTCCCTCCCCCCCTCCTCCCTTCCTTTCCACTCATTCTCCTTTCCTCCTGTCTCACAGTTCTTCTTCATCCCACAGGCTCATTCAGCTAGTTTCTGCTCACCCCCCTCTCCTACCAATCTCCTTCATATCAAAGCCCCTCCGCCTCCTCCTCCTCCTCCTCCTCCTCCTCCTCCTCCTCCTCCCTCCTCCTCCTCCTCCTCCTCCTCCTCCTCCTCCTCCTCCTCTTCCTCCTCATTCTCGTTTTCTCCTGTCTCACAATTCTTCTTCATCCCACGGGCTCATTCATGCTAGTTTCTGCTCTCCTCCTCCCTTACCAATCTCCTTCATATCTAAGCCTCCTCCTCCTCCTCCTCCTCCTCCTCCTCCTCCTCCTCCTCCTCCTTCCTCCCTTTCCTCCCATCTTGCTCCTCCTCCTCCTCCAGAGATATTCTCTCCTCCTCCTCCTCCTCCCTCTCTCTCTCTCTCTCTCTCATTATCACCATTTATTTTTCCCTGTGATTGCAAACATGAGAAATCGGATGAAGCTACTTTTGCCTGTTAGCTGCATTGCTGTTTGTGATTATGATTGCAGACATCAGTAATGTTAAGGACTCAGTAGTAAGAAGTTTCAGATGACACAAGAATAAGTGAGAAATTGCTTGTGATGAAGATAGGAACTCGCTACAAAGAGACCTAAATAAAATATATAAATGGGCAGAGATAAATAGGATGGTATTTAACTCTGATAAATTTGAATCAATGAACTATGGTGATAAAGTAGGAATGCTATATGCATATAAGGACCTAATAATGAGACAATAAATTCTGTGATGTTGAATAGGAAAATGTTATGCAATGAACAAATAGCAATTCTATTGGCAAAATGCAAAGCAAAAATTTGCACTTCAAAACAAGAAAAGCTGAACACATGATTATGCTTTATAAAACGTACGTTCGTAGCCTTGAATATTGCTTAATATGGTACAGATGCACAAATAGAAGAGGAAAGGATTACAGCTAGAATAGATTATTCAATTCTTAAATTTATATAGTCTTGAAAGGAGAAGAGAACTACATGGTAATTCAAGCATGGAAACAGATCTATCTCTAAAATTATCAAAAGAGCAAAGCAGAGGTAGATTAATAGTGCTCTATACCAGGAAAATTAAGGAAAGCTCTCTCTCGATAATGCAGCTCTATTCAACGCGCTCTCATCTGAGGAACATAACAGGAGTGAGCGTAGATGTGTTTAAGAATAAGCTCGACAATCTAAGATGCATCCCAGACCATCCAAGACTGGAAGATGCAAAATATACCGGAAGATGCGTTAGCAATACATCAAAGACACTGACCTGGCTGTAGTATAAGGTAAGGTCTCTCTCTCTTTTTGGGACGAGAAATACAAGAGACTGGCTAGATATCCTTAGGGTAGGCAAGTGTCATTTATATCTATTAGGCTATATGAATCTCTCTCTCTCTCTCTCTCTCTCTCTCTCTCTCTCTCTCTCTCTCTCTCTCTCTCTCTCTCTCTCTCTCTCTCTCAAGAAATGTTAGTCTGGCTAGACACCTAGGGTAGGCAAGTGTCATTCATATTTATTTTAAGATAATCTCTCTCTCTCTCTCTCTCTCTCTCTCTCTCTCTCTCTCTCTCTCTCTCTCTCTCTCTCTCTCTCTCTCACACACACACACACACACACACACACACACACACACACACACACACACACACACACACACACGTATTGACCGTTACGTTGCCAGCCATATGTTTCCCCCCGAAAACACACCATATTCAACGATAAGTAGCTGAGGTTTGGTTCGAAATAATCATTGAGGGGAGAAATGACCGAGAGGCCGTACTCGAACCAATTTACAATTAGGAAATTCATTTGCTGGTCTAGCCTTCTCGCCGATAATTGGACCTGACGTGTGTTTTTCTGACCGTAAGGAAGCTTCTTTATATGCTATTTTCGAGGCCGTCGTCAGGGCTACAATTTCACGAAGAAATGATGTCACAGATCTGACTAAAAAAAAAAAAAATTACATTTTATTGTCGCGTTGTAATTTAAACACATTGTATTTTGACCGGAAGAAGTTTTTGTGCTCCGTAATTGTTTGTAAAAATTGACTCCGTTGCGGTCAGGAAGTTCACGAATTTTGTGGTCACGATTTTAGAGTTTGGTGGTCTTTCTCATTACCTTTCTGTAACATTGAATAGTCTGAAGAATTTAGGTAGAATTTCGTAATTTGTTGCAAATTCAGTGACTAACTAAAGGTGCATACATATATATATATATATATATATATATATATATATATATATATATATATATATATATATACTTTTATATCAGACTTATATGATTTTGTTATGATATATTATATATATATATATATATATATATATATATATATCTTTTATGTCAGACTTCCTGATTTTGTTTCCATCCTTAGATAACAGTGCAGTATAATGATAAAAAAATTGGGGTGTTGGGAGTTTGGCGTTTTAATTTCCAGTTTATTTAATGAGATTAGAAAAAAAACTGGAAATCATTTATTAATTACAAACAGCTCATCTTAGGAATCAACGTCACCAAATGTGTTTGAAACTGGCTTGGAAAAAATATATTTCATATGGGTGAATAAGTGTGTAATTGTTCGTATTTTTGCGGTTCGTTCGTTTCTTGTTATTGTTATAAATTATTAAACCATTTTCTATTTTAATGTTATATTTGACCTACATGCATTTATATTCTTAATCCATTAAACCTTTAAGGCAATACTATAGCGTCAATGGAAAGCGGATTTCGCTATGCATTAGTTGACTAAAATCCAATGTTACTTGGAATTTTGCTCTTGTTATTAATCAGTAGCTTTTTTTATATAGCAATTAGATCGTAACTTAGATGACCAACCATAATTTCCTTATTTTACAGTTATGCTAATAAAGCAGTAGTATTTTTTTTATTGCAATGTATATCGTAACTTAGATTCCTTATCGTGCAGTTACGTTGCGCAGTCAGCAAACATCTTGAGTTTTCAATTGCATGCCTAGGCAAGTCCATGCGTAAATAAACGCGTCTATGGTCAAATGTTTGGCGTCTTCATCTTAGCTTCCTCCTTCCCTTCCTTCTTTCTTACCTTCTTGCCTTCCTTCCGCTATCTCACGGTCACGAAAAGGTCCGTAATCAAAGCCTTTTAGAGGGATTCCGCTCTTTTAGATTTTTCTCGGTAAAACGGTCTTCCGTCGTTACAACGGGAACCGTATGTTGTGTGGGAAAAGGACTTTCGACCTCTGGTGGCTAGCGCGAGCGGGTTTTTTAAAAATCATTAAAAAAAAAAAATTTTTATACCTGATCATTATGGTAAAGTCCTTTTTCTGAGTGGATTGTGTAATGCGAGGAAGGGTTAAGCGTTTTGGTTTCGTGGATTAATAATTTGGAAGTTCATTTTATTTATTTTTCAGAGTGGGGCTGTTAACTTGCAACAGACGCTTATAGTTCAGTGGTTTCTTTGTTATTTTCTCTTGCTTGTAGAATTTTAACTTTATTTTCATAGCTTTTTCATTTGGCATTCTTCAACTTCTTTATACTCATTTTGTCCCGTAGGAAGTAGTGCCGTCAGTGCACTTTACGTGGTGCACTGTAGGCATTACTTAAGGTTCTTTGCAGCTTCCTTTCGGCCCCTAGCTGCAACCCCTTTCATTCGTTTTACTGGACCTCCGTTCATATTCTCTTTCTCCATATGACTTTCCTCCCTTTCTAACAATTTTTCCACAGTGCAGCTGCGAGGTTTCCCTCCTGTTACACCTTTTAAACCTTCTTACTGTCAGTTTCCGTTTCAGCGTTGAATGATATCATAGGTCCCAGCGTTTGGCATTTGGCCTAAATTCTATACCCCAATTCCAACTCCATACTCACGTTTCATGTGTTTTTCTTCAGTTCTTGTTGTTTTCATATCAATAAATACTGAAACCTTAGCGTTGTTTGATTCCATCGAGATCATTTGAGTAATTTCAACCGGCTGCAGGCCCATTTAGAAGGGTTAAGTAATGTATACTCAGATAGCACCATTGTGATTCTTTGCCTTTTGATGGATGAATGGGGACCCTTGTTTTACGCAAGCAGAATTACCACAAGCTCCCCCTATCTAGGGCTGCAAGGGTACCAATTGAAGGAACCCAGGCATAATCGAAGTAACAAAGGTTCTCGTATGGGTGGTTGGGAACTTGCGTCCCGGTGGTTGGAACTTGTTGTTGTCTATCTATACTGGTGCCAGCCAGTCCCACCATTAATCTTCATGTAAGAGTGCAGTATGAAGGTACTTTTAGCGTAAGTATTAGCATAGTGCGTAATGTCCCTGTGGTTAGAACTTGCTAACTTAACCTTCTCTTATATTGGCGTCATTTTTAATGGTATGGATACAGTAGTCATGAATATTAAAATAGTCACCCAGATTTGGGTAATGTATACAGGAGGCTACTGGCCTAAAATCTTCTATTGTAATTATATTTAAGCAGATTTTTTTTCAATTGATGCTCATACTATCATACCCAGATAGTTAAATTATTTTAAATTAAGGAATGTTGTAAAGCTGAAGACTTTTCTAGAATTTTTTGTTGTAGAAAATAATTATATGATCATGTTCATGTAATGACTTAAAATAATGTTAGTAGTTAAATTAATCTCGAAAAAAATTGAGAAAATAAACGATGAACGGCCATATGAAAAGATTTGTGTTACCCTTGCAGCGATGTTATCGGTGCCCGGGAGTCTTTACAGAAAACGGTTGTTTTTATAGGGGTTCCTTATGCAGATGGAATAGCCCTTCCATTTATCGTTCTATTTAGTCACAGGCACAAACAAGAAATTATGATGCTGATACTTGCATAGAATTATAGGAATGATTAGAGTACATTATTTGTGTTTTTTTTAATCCAGTTATTTAAATCACACAATTTAAATCAGTTAGTTGAATGGGAAGACCTCATAAGAAAGTTGAATGGAATTCAAAATTCACGCATCTGCTATTAACTTCATTAGCCCCATAAGAATCTATTTTTTCCAGTCTTAAATTATTTTTTAGTTATAAGTACTGTACACATGTGAATCCTTAGTTACAATAAATTTCTGTATCCCTACATCATATAGGGTCCTTGCACCACGGATTATTTTAACAGCTTTATCAAATGGTATCCAGTCAGACAAAGAAATAAAATTCTCCTTGCTGTTATTTTCTTGTTAATTTTTTCATATTTTAATATTTATGGATGTTCTGTAAACTCACGCAAGTGGTTGATAAAGTGGGTGACAGCAAAATTAAAAATTACGGCAATTTGCTTTTCCAGTTCTTTATAATTTCAAGATATTTGTGAGTTTTTTTTTTTTTTTTTTTTTTACAATAAAACATGAGGAAAAGTGTGGAAAATATTACCTTGACATGATTTTTTTTACACCAAAATTTGTGAGAATTTGGGAAGCATTGACCTTGAACAAGAAATGTACATAGTGTACTTTGTATATTGTAACTAAGATGCATGATATATCCTTAAACCGGAGTCAAGAGATTCTACTGTAGCCTTTAAGGACCTCAAATCAAATTTTTTTTAAAATATTTATCTTTCCGTATCTCCTGTTACATTCAATTACTTCTTTCAGATGAACACCATATTCTTTGGAAGCTTGAATTTCAAGCCAGTGGCCCCTGTAGGCTTGTTCCATGTGAATGGCGTTCATCTTCTGAATATAATAATAATAATAATAATAATAATAATAATAATAATAATAATAATAATAATAATAATAATAAAGTTTACTGAATTATTTATTCCCCAAAACAACTATAAAGTGTCCAACAGGTCAGCAAATCCTTTCCGTGCAGGAAGGAAAGAAGGATGATGATAATAATAATAATAATAATAATAATAATAATAATTAATAATAATAATATTATTATTATTATTATTATTATTATTATTATTATTATTATTATTATTATTATTATTATTATTGCCTGGAAATCTTTTGCTGACCTGTTGGACGCATGAAACTGGGAAACATAATGAATAATTCAGTATCATTCACGAACTCTGTTTGAAATGAAATCGTATTAAAGCCTTTTAAGAAGAGGTCACGGCCGGTGGTGTTGAAGAGTGTGGGGCACTGGTATGGCCTCTCTCTCGCTTCGTCTGAATCAGCAGGAGGAGGAGGAGGAAAAGGAGGAGGAGGAGGAGGAAGGGGGCAAAGAGGAGGAGGAAGAGGAGTGTGGCACTCCTCCATTCTGCAACACCTGCACTAGAACTAACTAGTTCGGAAGTAGATTTGGTCTGAGACACATATTATTATTAGAGAGTTTTTGGGGGATGTTGAGGGGAAGGTTGCAAGGCGAGGGGGGGAGGTTGGGGGAAGGGAAGTCCGGTGATTTGTATGTGTGTGTGTGTGTGTGCATATGTATAGTCTTCTACCTGTGGAACTGACCTCTTCAGTGGAGTGAGACCGGTGATTATATTGTAGCGGCAGTGTAGCGCACCTCATTGCTTCTGGGGACCGTAAAACTATATATCTCAAAAATATTTTATTGCTCGTCGAATGTGACCTGGTTTGTCGCTCATTTGAGTCAGCTTCAGTGATCTGTGTGTTCGTGTGTGTCGTTATTTTTTTACACCGTTATTAACCGTTGTTCGACAGGAGTTTAGAACTTGAGGGACTTGAAAGCATTTCTTGAAAACATTTGACAAAGGTCCATAGGATTTTGTTTACCACTGAAGCAAAGCTTTCTGTGTAAAGTATCGTGAATGGACGCTACGATTAGTTTTTTTTATTTTTTTTTTATTTTTATTTTTTTTTTACTTTGCTCCACCAGTTTGGTTATGTATCTTTGGGGATCATCTGTGAAAATTGTTACTTTACTTCCGCATGACATTTATATATACGTTGTCTATAATTTATTTACAGTTAACGCTGGGTGTTTGACTGGCATTTTTTTTTTTTTGTGAACTTAAGAAAATGTGTATTGGATCGTTGAATTTATTGTGCATCATCGGTATTATTTTTCTGTGAAAAAATTCACATTTCGTTGTGAAAACTTGTTTCTCAAACTGTGCCTTCAGTAAATTCTGTTAAGTTAGATCGTTTACATTTCAAAGTAGGGCGGACTTTCAGCCGAGCGATCTGAGTTTGTTTTTATCAAGAAAGCCCTGAAAACTCCTGAAGGAAAGTTAAATCTTTAACAACCTTTTCATTGATAGAAACTGAAAAAGTGAACCTTTTGCCTTGAAAAATCTTTCAATGAAAATGCATAGGGCCAAAGGTGCCAAGATATGGTAACTGGTATTTTAACTCGTTATTCGAGTATTGATCTTGGATTAATCTCGTTAAACCCCTAAGTAACGGACTAAGCCAAAGCCGAAGCCATCAATCATGGACTACGAACTCGGGGACATTGAGAATGAGGGAAACTTCATCGAGATCGAGGAGGAAGAAGAGAAGGAGGAAAAGCCGCCAGACGCCCCACGACGTAGTAAGAAAGGTCAGTCACTATTTATTGAAAAGAAGGGCATTTTAGATTGACCTTTGAGTGACCCTCTTTGAGGGGAGGAACGGGCTTCATTTATGTGAAATTTATTTTTGAAGGAAGGGCCCCTTTTTTGTGATAAAATTTTTCTCTAGAAAGAACCGTATTTGGGATTAAACTTGTTACGGGAGGAATAAAACTTTATGTGGGAGGGAATGGCATATAGGATAACCATTATCCAGAAAACGGTGATCTTAAGATGATATTTTTCTAAGAAGGGACTTGTTTTTGGAATAAGGAATTCGGTTGTGGAAGGAGAGTATGTTGATTATTATTGGGTACGTCACGCCTTCATGTTGATAGGGTCGCCGTCGAGAATTTGAATAGTGGCTTTAGAGTAGCGAATTTCATGATTTGAAATTTATAAGTAACGGCTTGATCGATTTTGCGGACTAGCAGTTTTTTTTTTTTTTTTTTTTCAGAAACAGGGTAACTTTGTTCTGTACTAGAGAAGGATAATAAACAATTCAAGAAAGGCAGAATAATCCTAGGTTTGTGTCAGTTTGACAGATTTTGTTTGTTGATCCAAATTGTATGTTCGTAGTTTTTGGAATCATACCCCGAAAAGATGGTTCTGTTACTGATATGGTCTGTTTGTTTGTTAGCAGGATTACTCCAGAAAATGTTGCGTGTTGGTATTCATGGATTTTTTTCTTCTGAAGGAAGGATTTTTGTTTTTGTTTTGTTTTACTGAAGGAAAGACTTGTGACTGGCAACAGGTGATTACATCCTGGGATAATGGGAGAGACTGGAATGTAACCTTAAGCTAGAAGAGACCCTTTTGTGGTGGGGGTGAAGGTGATTTCTCCGTCTTGGCGGAGATTTGCCATTTGTAAACACCCTTGTTCATTATTAGATTGCTTTAATGTTGGCTGGTGTTCTTCAGGCCTAAAAGTGACTCTTTACGTTCACCGAATGTTCGAGAAACATGTAAGCTGACTTCAACCGACTTTTTTTAACGAACGGACGCGTTCCTGCTAATTGGCCTAAGTTAAACCTGTGGCATCTTGGAATCTTGGAATCTTATCGAACTTTCTTATCGAACTTTCGGGAAAAAATTCCCAAAGGTTAAGTGGAAGAGCAAGTGGGGAAGTTATCAGACACGTGGTGGTCTCCCCGATGTAGGAGGCTTAATAATAGTTCGGAGAAATAATCAGAGCCATTGACTGTTCATTAAGGGAAACAAAAAAGTTCCCCTCCACTTAACTAGGAGCATTGTTTGGGAGTTTTTGTTTTGCTGGAAACGAACGAATAGAATTCTTTTTTTATTTCAAGTGAAGAAATTAGTAGGTTTGTATCCTAGGAAAAATACAAATTGATTTAAAATTTGTAGTAATTGGAATGGCTGTGAGGATGGCTGTATTAGTGTTCTAGAAATCTTTTGCTTAAAAAAAAATATCGAACTTCTCTCCATTTAACAAGTAAAAGCTAAAGTTGTTTGAAAACATTCACTATGGATATTGTATATCGTCATCCTTTTCACAGCAAACATGACCATGTTTCCAATATGAAAGTTGAAGATTTGGGTCGTTGTTTTATCCGAGATATGAAATGGAAATTAGACTTCATTTTTGCAAGACTGAAACCATGTCGAATGATGTGAGGAAAGAGAGAGATCGATAGTGGATGCAATTTTTTTATTACAGAAAACTCCCTTGATGAAAGTTATGGGGAATGTTTGAATGTTTTTGGTGGGGAGGGGGCGCGTGTTGAATATTTTGTGGATATGAATCTTGAGCGTGGGATTGAAAGGATGGAATAAAGGATTTGAAGGAATTTATTTATTATGAGAGAGATTGGTTTGCAGGTAGTATATCTCCCGAAATATAAAGCTGTTGTATCTGAAACAAAATTGATTGTTTTTCTTGAAAACTTGACAGAGCTAAAATTTTGCGAAAAGGTCCGTATATAATGTGCCATTAAACCAAGGGATTTTCTTGCCGTTGACCTTATATCGAGTCAGCTGCCCATTCAAATTGCAAATGTTCTTACATTGTTGCCTTTGAAAACAACGGTGTCTGGTGACCTGATTTGTGTAGAGACTCATCATTAGTGATAGTATGCATCATTACTTGTTGCAAGGAGTATTCCCTGATCCATATTTGGGAGGGTTTTGGGAAAGCTGAAAATATGCTTCAGAATTTGGTATGAAGACCCAAAGCAATTATTTAAGTTAATGGTGTAATGGCTAAAACTAGCGTTGGAATAACCATGGTCAATGCAGCTAGGTTAATTATTTGAGCTCTTCACTGAAGTTAGTCTTTCACATGTGATTTTGGATGAATAAATAGTAAAGGGTTTTGATAATTCATTCGTCTGAAGGTGTGCGCATTTCATGTGGTATTTGCATGTTTGTTGTGAAACGTTATTACCCTTTCAAATCCAGGGGCATTACGTGCAGGGGAGTATTCTCGAAGGGTATTGAAACCACTGTGAACCGCTTTAGCTCTTCGCTTTAGCATTCGCCTTTGTGTATACATAATTTTATTTTTGCGGAAGGGAATGCAAAACCAGTTTTTGTTTTCTGTAAAAGAAAACTATTTTGAATGCTTTGTCTGTCCGTCCTCACTTTTTCTGTCCGCCCCCAGATCTTAAAAACTACCGAAGCTAGAGGGCTGCAAATTGTTATGTTGATCATCCACCCTTCAATCATCAAACATACCAAATTGCAGCCCTCTAGCCTCAGTGGTTGTTATTTCATTTAAGGTTAAAGTTAGCCATGAGCGTGCGTCTAGCACCGCTATAGGTGCCAAGAACACAGCCCTTGGCCGTGTGAAAGTTTCATGGGCCGCGGCTGAGAGTTTCCAACAGCTTTATACGCTGTACAGAAAACTCGATTGCGCCGAAGAAACTTCGGCGCATTTTTTACTTGTTTGTTTTTTGCCTTGAAAATGGTTTAGTGACTTTTTCAATTCGTGATTTCCGGCACATTGCTTTCGTTTTACTGTGATATTCTTTTTTGTTGTCTTTATAACCTTCTTATTCTTTTGTCTTTTTGTCTGCTTATTATGTTCAGAAGTAAGAATTGATGGAGTTCCGTCTGAGGGTTGTTAAGAGCTCCAAATGTTTTTGCTGTTTTTCACATAGTAACATGACATTAATAACAGACGAAGATATCTCCTTTCTTCCTTTTTTTTTTTGTTTGTGATAAATGTTCACCTACAGAGAGAGAGAGAGAGAGAGAGAGAGAGAGAGAGAGAGAGAGAGAGAGAGAGAGAGAGAAGGAACTCTCAGGATTTCGTCCGTTGCTATTATTTATAATGTTAATGAACAGCATTAATGATTAATTATCTGAGCGTAGATGCCATGGAATTCCATTCATACTTAATGGAAGGAAATTAATATTCATTTTGGAAACCTCGCTTAATCTGTGGCGTACAACTTGCAGTATGGATGATCTGAATAAACAAGATTTATAACCTTTCTGTGGCATTTACATTTCGTTTTCAGAAATGTGAAATAAAATTGAATTGGAAATTCATAACTGATGTTTTCACGCTTTTAAGTGGGGGGAAAAAATGTAAGATTTTAATTTTGTATTACTTAGGTTTTCCCTGATTATTATAGCCTTCAGTTTTTGAAGGAAGAGTCTATTGACATTCAGAATTTTGAAATAAAATGAGTTGTAAATTAATAACTGATGTTGTCACGCACTGAAGCATGGGGAAAAATTACAAGGTTAACTTTTTTAAATTCAGTTTTCCATGATTGTTACAGCCTCCAGTTTTTCAATAAAAGGTTCTATTGTGGTTTCTCCTCAATATTTCATTAGCCTTTGATTATTCAAGGCTTTAACCTTGCCACCCCCATTAATTATCGCTTTATTTACGCACATTAATGTTTATCTAAATTGACTTTTAATTAGAATTTAGACAATTTTTTTTATTTTGCTGTATACCCTTATAAAATGTAACCCAAGATCAACCAAAAGGGGTTAAAAAGAAAATTCCAGGAAACGAACCTTCGCCAAACCAAAGAGAATATGCTATTTTTAGAACACGGTGCTTCTGCACCTGAATTTCCCCGACGTTGCTATTCCTTCCTGAACTGCTGTTCGTTCTTTTGCTTATATATTTGTTTATTGGTATATTTTGTTTATTTATTTAATTTATTTAATTTTAGTCTTTTTGCATCCATGTATTTATGTGTTGTCGTAGTATATAGATCCTTTTATTAGTAAGACAAAGTCTTTATTATTCGTTCCTCTTGAATATCTTCTCACTATGAATAAGTATGAAACTGTTGTTAATTATTTTTCCATACAGAAAATTCTCCTTCTTTTGCTAACCTTCATTTTTTTTGTTCTTTTTTCACAGGTTAGTGAACTGCCTGGTTAAAGGTGACCTGTCAGTTTTGTGAGTATTGGAATATTAGCTATTCATTTCGTGTGGTCTGAGAATTTGAAGGCATTTTAATGGTATGATAATAGAACTTTGTAATGCGAACTGGTGGAGATTAAATTTTAATTTTACCTGGTGTCTCTCTCACTCATACAAACACACAAACACAAACACATATATATGTGTGTGTGTGTAATAAATATATATATATATATATATATATATATATATATATATATATATATATATATATATATATATATATATATATATATATATATATATATATGTATTTATATACATATATACATACAGTATACAGTATATTGTTGGGATTTATTCTTGGAAAAGCTATATCCGCTGGACTGTGGGCTTTCACTTAGACGAACAAGTTGCTTGAAGTGTGTTTTCTTTTCACTTAGTAGGAACAAGTTGCTTGAAGTGTTTTCTTTTCAACTCACCTTATCGTGCTTAGATGTCAGCTATCTTGGAAATACAAAGTTTTTAAATCTTGGTTTCAATGAAAATTATGTTTTCCCCTATAAATTTATTTTTTGTTTTGAAAATTTTATAAACTTAACACCTTTTTTGGGTGGTAGTAACTGAGTCTTTACCTTAAAAGGCACATAGTCAGTTCTATAAGTCTGTAAACTTGGACTCGGAATTCTTACTTAGTCTTTGGGCACTCGGAAATTTTTATATCAGTTCACTAATCACTCTGGACCTTTTACTGTCACTCTCCACACATCTCAGCGCTCTCTGTACTTGGTGCCTGACTTCAGACTGACTTCTGGCTCAAAGTCCCTATATATTACTGTCCCTCTGAACGTCTGTACTTAATGCCTTACTTCCAACTGACTTCTGGTTCGAAAGTCCCTATATATGTAACGGTCCCTCTGAACGTCTGTACTTGGTGCCTTACTTCCAACTGACTTCAGGTTCAAAAGTCCCTATATATAACGGTCCCTCTGAACGTATGAATCATGGCCATCTGCCTCGGAAAGACTGTCATGGTGTTCTTATTTCGATGAACCTCTGGCCTCGGGCGAAGGATTCACTAAAAGTGCTGACCACACATTTTGTACATGCGAGAAACAGAACACTGATTCTTATAGGTGCCGGTCGGTCGGCTCAAGCGTCTGGGATTCGTTATCGCCTTTTTTCTGTTTCTCTATGTCTCGGTTTAACGGCATTCTCTGTTACGCCCTTCTGCGTTTATTAGTTCCATATATATATATATATATATATATATGTGTATATATATGTGTGTGTGTGTGTGTGTGTGTGTGTATGCGATGGTGAGGGCATGCGCGTGTGCAAATGTTAATATATTTGCATGTCAGGATTTGGAACATAATCCATGGTTCTAAAACTGGAATCGCTTGCTTTTCACGTCCTTATATAATACATTTATATATTATTGTGGAAGAATTTCATTTTACAAGAAACTTTGTTGCATGTTGGAGAGAGAGAGAGAGAGAGAGAGAGAGAGAGAGAGAGAGAGAGAGAGAGAGAGAGAATTCATACAGAGAAACGTCCAATTTCTGAGAGCTAGGTTGTCGGACATGCAACCTTCTTGTTTAACATGTAAAGTGGCGTCTGGTTACCTTTCTCCTTCAGACCAGTGCTTCTGTGGGATATCTCTGAAGGCAAAGCGTCTTTAATCGCTTGACTTTAAACAAAAAAAGTAAATATGAAATGGCAAAGAGTTTTTGGTTGGTATTTTATCGGTTGACTTGTTTTATCGTATATGAAATCGATATAAAGTTTATGGACGATGGCTTTATTTTATATTTTATCGGATGTATGATTTAAAACCGTAAATAGAGTCTTTTAGTTTTCTGTAAAAGAAAACTATTGTGCCGGCTTTGTCTGTCCGTCCGCACTTTATTCTGTCCGCACTTTTTTCTGTCAGCCCTCAGATCTTAAAAACTACTGAGGCTAGATTGCTGCAAATTGGTATGTCGATCATCCACCCTCCAATCATCAAACATACTAAATTGCAGCCCTCTAGCCTCAGTAGTTTTGATTTTATTTAAGGTTAAAATTGGCCATAATCGTGCCTCTGGCAGCGATATAGGATAGGCCACCACCGTGCCTTGGTTCAAGTTTCATGGGCTGCGGCTCATACAGCATTATACCGAGACCACCGAAGTAAGTGAAGGAAATATTTCTGTACATACTTGGCTAATATTAATATTATTTTTCATTGTAGTGTATGTTTTTGTAAATAATGGTTCTGGTTTTTACCACTTGGTTTTCGTTTGTAGTTTTGCCTATGATGTAACTACACTAAAAGGCAAGTTTTGCTTGATTTTCTTGTAATGTTTTGCAAGTTATTTTCCTTAATTTTGCTTAATTTTTAAAACTTCACTTCGTTTTTTACAATACATATGGGTTTTTAGTCAAACTCCAATTAGAGAGTGATTCACGAAAAAAATTAGATATATGCCGAATTTACACATAATCGATTCCATGTCGGCTATCATTGCTACCCGTTTCTCTGTCACCTACATTTGCGGTTTAAATCACCTAGCACAACCACCCATTATCTTGTACTCACCCTTCTTTCTTGCTTCACCTATTGTGACTCCTTTTCTTTTCGTCCTGCCACCATTCCATACATTTATAACTAAATACCTATATAAATGAGCTGTTTCCATTTTCCCATCATCCTTGTTAACATCTGTGGTCCATCCTCCTTGTTGTCATTTACCGTCAGAACGTTATTCGTGCTCACCTTTCAAACCCGTTTCTGCAGTTTCTCGTTAATATCGCAAATCGATGCTGTGTCATTAACAAACATCAGCCATTCCATATTCCACTCAACATTGTTTTTTTACGCACACACACAAACACACACTTTTTATACTCATGCACGCACTTGCACATCCGTGATTTAGTTCCCGTTACTCTGGTACAGAACTTTTTGAAAGAGTCCTTTTAATTTTGACGTTCACTTTGACAAATATCTCGATTATTTTTGCCATAAGGAAAATGATGGCACTAAATATAGAAGGTTTCTCTCTCTCTCTCTCTCTCTCTCTCTCTCTCTCTCTCTCTCTCTCTCTCTCTCTCTCTCTGTCTAAGTACCTCGATTATTTTCACCATAAAGAAAACGATGACACAAAATATGGTAAGTTATCTCTCTCTCTCTCTCTCTCTCTCTCTCTCTCTCTGTACGTCGATTATTGTCACCATAAGGAAAACGAAACAAAATTATTGTCACCATAAGGAAAACTCTGGGACAAAATCTCTCTAAGTCTCTCTCTCTCTCTCTCTCTCTCTCTCTCTCTCTCTCTCTCTTTTAATTAAACTGCTGCCTTTCTTCTTCTTCTTTACTCTTCCCGCTCCAGCCTTCATCAACTTCCCGTTTCTGGTTTTCCTCCGGCGCTGGTTCCCACGTTCGCGCATAACCTTTCTTTAAACGTCAGTTAAATGACACTCCCATTGTTTACTCACGATTGATTTTCAACGCTTTATTTCTCTCTCTCTCTCTCTCTCTCTCTCTCTCTCTCTCTCTCTCTCTCTCTCTCTCTCTCTCTCAAAAGTAGACTGCCTTCCGTTATATTGGCACCGTGTATTGTTGTTTGTTTTCACTGTGCTCTCTCTCTCTCTCTCTCTCTCTCTCTCTCTCTCTCTCTCTCTCTCTCTCTCTCTCTCTCTCTCTCTCTGTACAATAGACCGCCATCCGTTATAATGGAACCGTGTATCGTTTTCTTTGTTCTCTTAGGTAATGACATCCATTGCAATTTCGTGTATGTTAGATTTGTGTATGTCGTTGTGGTTGTTTTGGCAATGGTTCATTTGGAAAGAGAATTTTCTCTTGAAATACGGGGGGTTTTTCTTCATGTCCTAGATTCATCAGTGGTTAATCCGAAACCTTGGGTAATCCAAGACGGTATAAGTTCTAAAGAACAATTGATTAAATTAGAATAAACTTGTTTTGGTTTGTTAGTTTTATATGCATAATTTTTCTCAAATGAAACGTCTTGCACCTTGGACGAAATTTAATGGTGTAATAATTACGCTTCGGTATTATGAAATGTATGATTTAATATTTTTAGTTGGTCTAGAATTTCTGAAGTGATTTATAAATCGTCGCTTTATTTCGCTTCGTTTTATATCTGACATTAACCGTATTATGAATGTATGCACAATGGAGTTTCATTTTGTATTTAAGATTAACCTAATTACGAGTGTGTTCTCAGTGGAGTAGCTTATTGAAACCTGTAGGAAGAATCCTAATGTATTTGAGAAGGGTGTGTATGAATGCAGGTATTATAAGGGGGTTAGAATGTAAGAACGTAATATTTTATTAGAGTGGAATATAAGAACAAAAGTGTTTTATCTATCATCTTTAAGCTTTTATGAATTAATTAGGTTTGACGACGATATTGAAAGGAGATTTTTATTTGTAATATAATTCTGCTTTTACCTACCTACTCTGGCTGCTTACAGTGAGAGTGAACGCGCCATAAAGTTCTTGTTTTTCTGGCTCTGTTGAGAGAGAGAGAGAGAGAGAGAGAGAGAGAGAGAGAGAGAGAGAGAGAGAGAGAGAGAGAGAGAACTCTTAAACCATTACCTGCATACCGGGTACATTGTTATGTAGGTGTTGCCTCTTTAAATTTGGGTGCCGAGTGTGCTGAAACGCCCTGTTTGAAAAACCAGCCTTTGGAGATTGACAGATATATCGAATTCTTATCGGCTTTTACGGGGTAAGTGTCACCGTTCCCGCTCTGGGTGGCAGGTGCGCTGTCAAATACTCGGTACTGGAATGCTTTTCAAGTGAACCGAATGAGATTGGTGGGTTAATGTTGTTTCGACTGAAGTTATAGCTTTGAAATTGTCTATGAATTTTGGGAGTAATGAGTATGGCAACGACTGGGCTTTCATATGTACAAATATTGAGTTTACAAATTCCTTATTCAAGATGTTACATTAATCTCTGGTTTCTTCGTTGGATTAGCTGGTTGTGCATTCATCGTAACATTTTTCATAATTCTGGTCGTTCTTTCCACTCAGATATTCTCAGGCTGCATCAGCCACCGCTTAATAAAGATATGCAGTTTATAACAGTATTGCTTTATCTATAGAGTCGAGAGGTTTAATAACGTACACAATTTTTTAGAGGTTTTATTTCAGCAGTGGCCACCTTATACAATGGTGATTTTGGTCATGTAGTTGAACCATCGAAACTTCAAAGGTTCACCCTAGGTGCCAAAGTGTTTGTGTGTATGTGTGCGTGCGTGTTTTATGTGAGCAGTGACCCACGAGTCTCTTTAACATATTGTTCTTATATAGATATTCCTTATTTATAAAAGTAAAGCATTCTTTCTGTCAATATTTTGGATGTGGATTCTCATAGGCTTAAAGAAAGCTTTAGTACCACCTTAAACAACCATACCAATTTGTGTTCGTTTAGAGGTGCATCAGTGAGATATTCAATTTTATAAAGTGTTAATTTCAGGTTAAGAAAAAATTGAAAACCCTGTAAGCGATTGTTGTGAAGAGAATCGTGGTCGTAACTGAGGTTTAGGAATATATTGGTGTCACAATGAGATCAAATGAAGCCTTTTACTAGTAAATGATGCTGTTTGCGTTATCTAATTACCTACGGGAAGTGTGGAAAGTGTAACGTCATGTGTACTGGATAAGACTTGAATAAAAACGACCATTTTCGATAAGTGAGTTGTGCTATACTTAGCTTACTTTCTACTGATAAGTCAGTGTGACCTTCGATACATAGTAGAGGGAAGTTATTGTGTCGTTCTTGGTGGATAATAGAGGAAGGTGTTGCGTCAGTATGGATAGCTAGTTGATGAGCCATTCTCAGTCTTGATACAGTAGATAATAGGGGAAGGCGTGGTAATCCGAGGGAGGATTTGTGTCAGTTTTGAAAGTAGAGGAAGGTGTTGTGTCAATTTTGTTAGTTAATAAATGGAAGAATTACGTCAGTCTTGATAGCATATGGAGGGATTGTGTTAATCTTGATAGATAAGGAAGGAAGGCGTTGTGTCAGTCTTGATAGTTAATAGATGATCGAAGGTATTGTGTCAAACTTGATAGCAGATGGAGGGATTGTGTTAATCTTGATAGATAAGGAAGGAAGGCGTTGTGGCAGTCTTGATAGTTAGTAGATGATTGAGGAAGGTATTGTGTCAATCTTGATAGCTAGTAGATGAGGTTTTGTCAGTCTTGATAGATAAGGGAGGAAGGCGTTGTGGTAGTCTTGATAGTTAGTAGATGATTGAGGAAGGTATTGTGTCAATCTTGATAGTCAGTAGATAAGGTATTGTCAGTCTGGACAGATAAGGGAGGAATGTGTTATTTCAATTTTGATAGTTAGTAGATGATTGAGGAAGTATTGTGCCAATCTTAATAGCTAGTACATGAGGTATTGTCAGTCTTGATAGATAAGGGAGGAAGGTGTTGTGTCAGTCTTGATAGTTAATAGATGATTGAGGAATAGATGATTGAGGAAGGTTTTGTCAAACTTGTCTAGTAGATGAGGTTTGTCATCTTGAGATAAGGGAGGAAGGCATTGTGGCAGTCTTGATAGTTAGTAGATGATTGAGGAAGGTATTGTGTCAATCTTGATAGCCAGTAGATGAGGTATTGTCAGTCTTGATAGATAAGGGAGGAATGTGTTATTTCAGTTTTAATAGTTAGCAGAGGGCGATTTGTGCCAGTCTTGATGAGGATTAATGGAAGATATTTTTTTATATAATTTCGGCCTCGTTGAGGGATTTTTCGAGGCCAAGTTCTTTCGGCACTCGAGTGACAGACAAGTTCAGCACAAGATATTCCCAACTTAACTTCAAAAGGCAAAGAGTTATGATTGAATTTTGTTAAGAAAGAAGCAAACTAAAGTTTGCTTATTAAAATTAACATCCGTAAATAGTATTGAAAAATGATGTTAATAACAGAAAATAAACATACATTCGACTCTATAATGTAAGCCGAAGTAATTATTGATTTCCTAGGAAAAATGTCAGTTAAACGAATAATTAATCTTGCTCGTTGTTGGTACATTTTTGGTCCATATTTGATTTTAGGGAATATTCAGTCCTGCTCTAAGAAATTTTTTTCCTTTGGGTTTCTTATAATTTATTAATTTATTATGTTTTTTCTGTGGCTTTCTTATAATTTATTACAAGTTACCATTGCAAATATTTCATTTTTTCATTTTGCCGTAATCATTTATGTTTCATTATTTCCTACTACATGTTGAAAAAGTTTCCACCAAAGTGAAATCGTTGTTATTCTTCCGTCGTTTTCTTAACGATTACACCTTGTATGTTTATCTCCAGCGGCTCTGGAATTGTGGAAAATTCTCAACAAATTGAAAGTTTGTACCCAGATACCGTTCCTCTCTCTCTCTCTCTCTCTCTCTCTCTCTCTCTCTCTCTCTCTCTCTCTCATACGTTTCCCTCTTTCCGCCTCGTTCTTTCACACGTGTCTGAGTCCATCGTAGGCTGGATCTCTCTCTCTCTCTCTCTCTCTCTCTCTCTCTCTCTCTCCTCCTCCTCCTCCTCCTCCTCCTCCTCCTCCTCCTTCTCCTCCTCCTCCTCCTCCTCCTCCTCCTCTCGCCTTCTTCTTTCACGCGTTTCTGAATCCATAAGCTAGGTCTCTCTCTCTCTCTCTCTCTCTCTCTCTCTCTCTCTCTCTCTCTCTCTCATACGAAATTCGTACTCCGCTAAATTCGTACACGTCAGCTGACGGCGAGACCGCGCCTGGTCCGTCCCGCTCTGCTCTCTTTCTACCTAAGTCTAACTTTGACCTCGTTTCGCTTAATGAAAGAAAGACTTGCTTGCTTGCTTGCTTTTGTGGCGGGGGTGGGAAAGGCAGGACCCGGGTCTGAATGTGCGTTTGGAGTTATATATGCAGGATTATCTCGTTCTGGAAAATTTAACTTTCTTTTGGTATATAGCCATATCTGTGTGTCTGTCTCTCTCTAAGTATATATATATATATATATATATATATATATATATATATATATATATATATATATATATATATATATATATATATATATAGGTCAGGCTCTATATCCAGTTTTTAATTTTCCTCATGGTACATCTAAATATATAGATCATATGTCATTGTGATTTGATTTGAATATATATTTATATATATATATATATATATATATATATATATATATATATATATATATATATATATATATATATATATATATATATATATGCTTTAAACCACAGTGATATATGATTTATATATTTAGATGTACCACAAGGATAATGAAGCACTGGATATAAACCCTGACCAATGTCGCCTTCGTATCTAAGACAGGACTTATATTCAGTGTTTCATTTTCCCTGTGGTACATCTGCATATACAGTATATATACTGTATGTGTTTGTGTGTGTGTGCGCGTGCTCGTGTACGTGAGGATGTGCGTGTGTGTGTGTGCTTGTGTATATTTATGTATATATATTTGTTTGCTTAGGCTTTTTTGCTTATGCTTTCTTTGTCCTCAACAACTACCAGATAGTTTCATGCGCCATACAAATAGGCCAGGTGCTATTTTGACTAAGATACGCCCTTCTGCCACCTTGCCGGAAAGTCCAGATCTGCCCACCGATATTTCAGCATCTGCTTCAGTAACTGATATGACCATTAACTTTTAAGTTTTACTGGGAATCTTGACAATCCTAAGATCTGGAGCCTTGGGGTATGTTGCTGAGGATGCAGAATCCATATATTTGGTTGAATTGCAAAAGCCACTTAGAAATTGAAGTTTGAAACTATCCTTAGGACTCGACGTTTATTGATTATGGAGGGGACACAGCCTTCATGCCAGCCGCGTCATTACGATCAGCTCATATTATCTTCCAGCATAGTAACTGTCTGATCTTATTTTTTATGTTTTTTTTTCTAATGTGGAAAGGCTTCCACTTAACCCGTTTGGGAGAGACATACTTTGTGGTTAACCACAGTTGAATTAGCTGGATATGTATACGATTAGGTTTTTTTTTTTTTAATAACTCCGTCAGGATAAACTTCAGTAAAAAATAAGTGACAGTTTTTCATATATTTTAAGACGAGGCTTCAAGAAAACAGTTGCAGCATTTTCTTTCTTTATTAACCTAAAGTGTTCTCTCTCTCTCAGTTAATATTACTCTTGTATGATATCCTGTTTCACTCTCTCTCTCTCTCTCTCTCTCTCTCTCTCTCTCTCTCTCTCTCTCTCTCTCTCTCTCTCTCTCTCAAAAACACCTTCACTTGGAGAGCCATTACAGTCAACGTAAAAACGACGAAGACTGTAACCATGATTAACGCTGGAAAGACAAAAGGCAAAAAGTTAGTAAAGGAATTACTGCCAGTAATGCAACTTTTGTTGCTTTTTATTAGCCGGCAAGTCGTTCCTGCAAACATCCGCGAAGTAAATAGAGGAGAGGAAACAAAAATAACTGCTCGAAATGAGTGATAAAAGCGTGAAAGTCTTCACGCTTTAGCTCTGATGGCTCATATTTTTTTTTTTTTTATTCCGGTTGTTATTAGTTTGTGTGAATGCTAACTTGAAATGGAAGGTATCATCTTGTTCGGTATCATCTCTTAAAAATAAGCAGCTAATGATAGGGATTTTAGTAATGGATATATATATATATATATATATATATATATATATATATATATATATATATATATATATATATATATATTCTTTATTTCTTTATTTATTTATGTATGTGTGTTTTTGTGTATGGTTGGCATTTATATCAATTTTGAGTCGCCATTGAACAAGCATATCCAAATATCATAATTTAAAAAATATAACCCAAATACTTTATATACTATAGATAATTTATAATTATATATTTATATATATATATATATATTTATATATATATATATATATATATATATATATATATATATATATATATATATTATATTTCTTTTTATTTATTTATATATGTATGTGTGTTGTGTGTATGATTGTGGTTGAAGATGCATATAAAAATCATAATTTAAAAAAATATAACCCAAATATTTTTTATAGTATAGGAAATTTATAATTATATAATTTATATATATATATATATATATATATATATATATATATTTTCTTTATTTATTTATATATGTATGTGTGTTTGTGTGTATGGTTGGCATTTATATTAATCTTGCGTCGCCAGAGCATATCCAAAAATCATAATTTAAAAAAAAATACAACCCAAATATTTTATATAGTATATAGGAAATTTTCTCTGCAATTCGACGAAAGAGAATGGGAGAGCAAGCGAGCAATACACGTAAATTTCTTTCTAGGAGACAGCGAGGCAATCTTCGAGGAACGTAATTAATGGTCATTGCCTTGATTATTATTCTGCATTCCTTACCTAGAGATAGCTTCTAATTTCTTGGAAATTTTGGGTGATATTCGCCCTGTCGATACAGCGATGTTGTGAGCTTGTTTTTTTTTTATTGTTCCTGTAATTGGGAAGGTTTTTCGGTATTGTGGTGATAGGTTTGAATTAGGAGAGGTTTGGGATACAGAAAATGTGAAGACAATTTACTGCGAAGAAGCCTCAGTTCCAGAATGTGGAACACTCACTCCTTTAGTATTTCATTAATTTTTTCGAGTGACAGATCTGTCGACTTTATTAGCTGTTCAAGAACTTTAGTGTTTTCGGTGACAGTTTCAATATATATTCCTTTTTATGGTCATGAGTTGATCTGTATTGAAAGAGAAAATTCTCTCTCCTGCTCTGAAATCCTTCCTGTACTGAATTTGACAACTCTCTCTCTCTCTCTCTCTCTCTCTCTCTCTCTCTCTCTCAGAATATTATTGCCTCATCTGTCCATTTTAAGCTTAAGATTTTTAAGTTATAGGTTTCCTTTCTTTAGCTTTCGTAATCCACAACTTGAATTATTAAAGACCAGTTCGTTTCAGAATGATTCCTTAGCCGAATTCAGTAATGTCTTGGTTGACAGATTCGGTTCTTCTTCTCTTTGAAAATTCACGTTCAAACTTCTAAACTTAAACTAATTTAACCTTTTCTATCTAATACTCCTACAATTTTCCTTCTTTCTTACATTCCATTTTCATTTTAACTTGCTTCATTTCTTCAGTTGAATGTTGTTGCTGGCGTAGAGAAAAAAACTAATGGATAGATAGAAAATATGTGTTTGTAATGTAGACCTGAAAAAATCCTGCTAGTTTCATTCTTTGGCAAAGGATTTTCTCTCTTACCTTGTGCAAGCCTTATGTACATAGCTCTTTATTAAGCGGTCGTACAGAAATATTCACCTGTGTGCCTGTTATCAAGTTTGAAACTTCTGTGACAGCCCACGCGACCAGTTCACTTTGCCTTTTCTTTTTCAATGTCATAAGGTGAAATGATAAGATAGTGCCGTTGTGCTCTCTCTCTCTCTCTCTCTCTCTCTCTCTCTCTCTCTCTCTCTCTCTCTCTCTCTCTCTCTCTCTCTCTCCCCTTCACACCCTGCAGTTGTCTGACTAATGATATTGGAATTTTTGGTAAATACCGCACGGAATCTTATCTTAAAATAGTTAGAAAACCTCACCTTACGGCTCCTTTGATTCTTTTCCATATATATACAAAGAATGAACAAATTAATTCTAGCCTGAACACATTTATTTTTAGTCAACATGACCTTTAATGTTGTGACGAAATTTACATAAAGTACACACAAAAAAAGGCAATTTATTTTAGTGCGCTCCATTGATCTAATTGAGAGTAAATTTGTTGTATCATATTTGTTCTTCTCAGTACTGGGTCATTTGTATGTAATGAACACCATATTCTATGGAAGCTTGAAATTCAAGTCATTGGCTCCTTTGGGCTTGTTCCTTATGAATAGGGGTCATCTTCTGAATAATAAATATATATATATATATATATATATATATATATATATATATATATATATATATACATATTTGTATGTAATGTAATTATTTATATGATCATGAAAACGGACTATGTAGAACCCTTATATGCAAATTTCATTTTATTGTCCTCTCCCGCACACACAGCCATAGAAAGGACAATAGCCCTTAACCCACGCCATTCCATTATTCTTTTCCCACTCACATATATAAATTTATTTTGCACTGATACAGTGTACTATATTTTTTTTCTTTTGAGGCGAGATTCTCCATCAATAGGCGTCGTTATTTCCGATGGAATATTTGCGGGACAGCTTTCATGTCTCGATGAAAAGTTCTGCTGGGGTAAATCGGGGATTTCTATTTGTGGCTCTGCCTTGTTTCTTTCAGCGTGATCTGTGGTGTAACGATTTACCCTCCCCCCCCTTTTTTTGTTGTATATTTGCGTATCTTTGTGATGCTTTCAGGCTGTTTTATGTGATGCGTGTATTTTTACTTATTCATTAACAGGAATGTTTATGATTAGTGTTTGATATATATGTATATAAACATACAGTATATGTATATATACATATTTGTATATATGCATATTTGTATATATACATATACATACATATATATATATACAGGAGAGAGAGAGAGAGAGAGAGAGAGAGAGAGAGAGAGAGAGAGAGAGAGAGAGAGAGAGAGAGAGAACCGTTTCTCATTAGTTACTACTCTTTTGTAACCTTTCTCTATTGCTGGTTTTTTTTTATTAGTGTTTGACGTAAATGTGTCAAGTTTGTGAGAACGATGAAGTGATATTGATATTTCATTGTAATATGCGTATACCTTCTCTGTGCGGAATATTATATAAATTTCATAACATCTCTTTCAAATTCCTTAGAAAAATTTCTTGTTAGATTACGTAACAGCAGATACGGAGGAAGTTCCCATGCATTATAATTCCTCACTAACGTTCCGAAAGTTCAGCAGCTTTTGTGTCCAAGGAAAACAAGTAATTCGGTGTGATGCATTTATAACAGTTGCGCATTCGCATAGCAGTAAGTTGATCAATGTTTTACACAGCAGGATGCATCGGTGATACCGTGTCCGTAATTCTTCACAACTTATTATTATTATTCAGAAGATGAACCTTATTCACATGGAACAAGGCCACAGCGACCATTGACTTGAAATTCAAGCTTCCTAAGAATATGATGCTCATTTGAAAGAAGTAACAGAACGTATAAGGAAATGCATAAAGAAGACATCAGTCATTAGGAAAGAAAAAATGAGAAATATGCTGTAATGTCGCTGTTTCTCCGTCGTCCTCTCATCCAGTTCAGACGTCTTTGTTCAGATAATGTAGAAATGTGATATTGTATAATCTAGCCCTTTGTTGAAGTCCTCTTGGAAGTAAGTAGGTCGGGTGAAGGTTTGTATAACCTTATTAGTTTCTGTGAAAGAAAACTGTTGAGATGGCTATTTGTCT
>NC_089754.1:37657383-37709883 GCF_040412425.1 Macrobrachium rosenbergii | reverse complement strand
TCATCCATGTCATAACAGAATGGTTAAGCAGTGATGAATAAATTTCGAATCCCATGAGAATTAATATAAATCCAAAATTCTCAAGATATGGAAATTTAAAGGGTGCATTCATGGAAATTGAAAGGGTGCATTCTGGAAGCGTGTAAAGGGAGCAAAGCTGTAATTCTTTAAATGTTAAAGTATTAGCATTAATGAAATAATTCTATTAATGATCGAAGGTTGGTAATTTATTGTGTACAGGAAAAGTCCAAAGATCCTTCAAGTAGTGTTGTAATTATTCATTAATTTTAAACAATAAAAACACGAAAAGCTGGTTTATAAGGTGATCGATTGCACCAACTTAAAAAAAAAAAGTTGCCCGAAGCCTTAGGTTGTTTTTTTTTACAAGTAATGAATTTAGTTATTCATTAATTATACTTAAAACACAAAAGCTTGTTGAAAGCAAGAGACTCCGTACAGGTAATGAATCTCATTATTCAGTAATTATTATAAATAAAAACACAAAAACTTTGTTCAGTGTAAAGGAATCTGTACCACCCACTATAAAAAAAAGTTTATGCGAAGCCTTACTTTATTTTTTTTGTAATAGAAAACTTTCCAAAATCTTGGTTGATTACAAGGGGGTTGAGAGATGGGGAGAGAACATCCTGGAATTTTATAGCTGAAGTATTTATAACACTTTTTCGTAATTAGGCAGGATCAGAAAGGCTCGGCGATGGTAGAAATATTTTGAACGGGCTTTTGATGATTAATAAGGGAAAGAGGGCTCTCCAGCGCAGTTTTTTTGATTTTATTAAAGGGGAATTTCGTTACGGCTGTATTCGTTGAAAATAGAAAGTAAACTAAAGTGGATTTTTTGGAAGGTTGTGGGTGTGTGTGTGTGTGTGTGTGTGTGTGAGAGAGAGAGAGAGAGAGAGAGAGAGAGAGAGAGAGAGAGAGAGAGAGAGACAGAGAGAGAGCACTTTACTTGTGTTAATAGGTGTATTCATTGAAAAGGTAATTTCAACTAAACTGGATTTTTTGGAGAGAGAGAGAGAGAGAGAGAGAGAGAGAGAGAGAGAGAGAGAGAGAGAGAGAGAGAGAGAGAGAGAGAGCCTTGTTTGCGTTAGGTGTGAGAGAGGGATTAAGTGAAAATTACCTAAAAAAAAAAGGGGGCGGCAAACTGATCATCCCGTAACAAGAGTAACTCTTGTTGCTACTGCTGCTTCTGTTTTCCCCAAGTACTGTAACCTTTCTCCCCTCTGTTGAGATATGGGACCATTTCCACTCGCGCGATTTAACCCCGCGATTTTATTTTCCGTGTCGATGACCCTTGTTGTTGCGCCGCCTAGTTGATATAAGCCAGTCACGCAATATTCCTCCCTTAATAGCAATTCACTTTGTTTTGTTTTTCATGAATTCATGTCAAGAGGCCGTGAGCTGTTTATAATTTTTTTTTTAACCCCTTAAATGAGTCGTGTTTACTTTCTTTAACATTTTTACTATTCTCTCAAGCTCTGTGTCTTATTCCCCGTAGGGGGAGTAGTGCCGTCAGTGCACCTTATGCTATGCACTGTAGGCATTACTTAAGGTTCTTTGCAGCGTTCCTTCGGCCCCTGTCGGCAACCCCTTTCATTCCTTTCATATTCTCTTTCTTCCATCTTACTTTCCTGAACCCTCTTCTAACAATTGATTCATAGTGCAACTGCGAGATTTTCCTCCTGTTACACCTTTCCAGGACCTGCACCTTTCAAACCCTTTTACTGTCAATTTCCGTTTCAGCGCTGAATGACCTCATAGGTGCCAGCGCTTGGCCTTGAGCCTAAATTCTATATTCTGTTCTATTCTATTCTGTGTCTTATTTCTTAAATTTATATTGTTTTCAATCTCGTATCTTTTACGCTTTTTATCTATCAATTCTTTTTTCTTTGGTAGACAAGTGTGCAAGTGATAATGGCAGAAAAATATATATATTTTTTAATAATATTTGGGTATTATCATGAGTAATGTTATATGCTTTTCCGTTTTCATATTGGAATGCCTATATATTTTCGATATTTTATAGTCCAAAGTTGAACTAAAATGTTTTCGTTTGATGTAGATTTTCTCTGTCATCATCGTTGACTTTTGATGCTGTGGCGCCACTGTTATGTTTGATGCTAGTCAGTTGTATGACGAAATATAAATATAAATTATATATATATATATATATATATATATATATATATATATATATATATATATATATATATATATATATATATATTATATTTATATTTATATTTATTTTATATATTTATACATTTTATTTCCATCTATTTGTCTATCTATCTATCTATCTCTATATATATATATATATATATATATATATATATATATATATATATATTATATAATGTGTATATATATATACACATACATACAAACATACACACACGCACACACACATATATACCATAATTCTGTATATCGCAGTAACCATGTTTTCAAGTTCAAAGGGTGTATATTTCATCAAACATACTGTACAGCGTCGTATACAATTTTGTCATTTGCGTACAGTGTGCTATTTCCAGCGTCCCCTGGTGGTAAAATATCAATTAAGCTGAAGAGAGAGAGAGAGAGAGAGAGAGAGAGAGAGAGAGAGAGAGAGAGAGAGAGAGAGAGAGAGAGATGAACGACTTGAAAGGAAGAAAAGTATGGCACCTAAAAAGGCAAAGGCAAGAGAGAGAGAGAGAGAGAGAGAGAGAGAGAGAGAGAGAGAGAGAGAGAGAGAGAGATGACTTAAAAGGAGTAATGCACCTACCTAAAAAGTCAGAGAGAGAGAGAGAGGGAGAGAGAAAGATGATTTAAAAGGAGGAAAAGTAAGGCACCTAAAGAGAGAGAGAGAGAGAGAAAGAGAGAGAGAGAGAGACTTAGAGAGAGAGAAGAGAGAGAGAGGAAAGGACAGTAGGACAAGTAATGCACCTGGAAGAGAGAGAGAGAGAGAGAGAGAGAGAGAGGAGGGGGGGGCTACAGGAAGCCAAAATAAATAGTTTAGTAAGCCAAATGCAAACCCTTCCTTTCCACCACATGCAGTCCAACCGATCCCCGTGTCCCATTTCTATCCAGTTACTGACTATGGGGACGTTCACCCTTTATTTAAAAAAATTATTTCCCCTCTGTTTTTATTCCCTTGATGCAACTATTCAGCGTTCATCGACGCACATTTAGAGCGTATGCAGACATAATGGCTGTAATAGTTCAAAAATGTGTGGGTCGGGAGGGGGACGTTTCACTGGGCATTTAAATTTGGTATTTAAATTTGTTTCGGGACTTGAACCCCTCCTTTGCATACAGCAGCAGCAGCTGCTGCTGCCCCCTTTCAAGAAGCACAATTTGCATAAGCTCCTGAATATTTGATTTGGATTTAGAGGGAATTGGCGTTCCCGCATGATGGGTGGTGGCGATTGGGGAATCGGGAAGTGTTTATTGAAGTGTGGATTGGGGCCAAGGGATATGTATATGTGTATATATATATATATATATATATATATATATATATATATATATATATATATATATATATATATATATATATATAATGTGCATGCATGTGTACATAAATTTATGAAGTTAAGTGCGCCTGTGTCCATGCAAAATAAAGGTTGAGGGCAATAAAAAATTTAGCACTGGATTTGTATTTAAATGTGAACTAGCTGTGCTTATGAATGTTTTTATAAGCCTGTATATTTATTCACAGAGACGCGTTGTTTATCTTATATGCAAGTTAGTTATTCTAAGGAACTGGGAGAGTAAATATTTTAGCAAACCCATTATTCAACCTTTTCGTTTTGTCATTCATGTCTTGTTCATCAATGCTCGTGCACTTTAGAACTGTTTCCTGTTCCAAACTTGTGCTTTATCTCTGAATTAGAATAAGCAATAACGCTTTATGGAACCATACGTTATCACCATCAGCATGTTGTCCACTTTTAAGAGATGGAATTCTATGCTTTTTTTTTTCACTGTTCAAAGTCTGGTTACTTATGACCCCCGAGAAGAGGAGCTAGAATTAATGGGTTCTTCTTGTCCCCTTTTCGTTTATCGTCCAAATAGAAAAGAATATTTGGCTATTCTATTTTAACCTTTGTTCTTCACCGTAGGTGGGTAGCAACGTCAGTGCACCTCAAATGGTGCACTGTAGGCATTACTTAAGGGCCTTTGCAGAGTCCCTTTAGGCCTTAGCTGCAACCTCTCTCATTCCTTTTACTGTGCTTCTGTTCATATTCTTTTTTCCATCTTACTTTCCACCCTCTCTAGCAGTTGTTTCATAGTGCAACTGGGGGGTTTTCTTCCTGTTACACCTTTCAAACCTTCTTACTGTCAGTTTCCGTTTCATCGCTGAATAACCTCATGGGTCCCAGCGCTTGGCCTTTGGCCAAAATTCTATGTTCTGTTCTATTCCAACCTTTGTTCTTTCCTTTCCTTTCGCTGGTTAATAAAAGAATAGGGCCTATTGATATTCTTTTTTTATTACTGTTTAAATTGTTTGTTTATGCGTATTTGTGAATGAGTGGAAGGCCCTGTCATTCGTAAAGAAACAGGCCCATAGTAATGCCTTGAAGGAAGAGGGATGTGACAATAACATCCTTTTTGGGGGAATGCAGATATTTAATGGTCTTGTGAGGCTGCAACATCGTTCTGCACTTTCCCTTTCTCATCTCCGTGTATGAAGTTAGACGTTTCCTAGTTGGGGGCGTCGGGGTTAAGGGGGAGGGACTGTTTTACGGTAATGACTTTGTGGACGGAGGATAATTGGAGTGAGGAGATATGGGGGTGAAGAAAAGGAAAACGGAATAGTAAGTAAAAATGGGAATTGAGAGAGAGAGAGAGAGAGAGAGAGAGAGAGAGAGAGAGAGAGAGACGTTACTCTGCCAATGTGTGTACATATATTCGTGGGGGAAATAGTAGTTTATCAGCTACAGCATCCCAAAAATTATCTTCTTGTATTGGGTTTCCGTCATAGAATCTGTGAGTTGGAAACTTCCCTATTCGTAGCGGAAAAGTAATGTTATACTGGTGAAAGAAGCATTTTATACGTCATGTTTCCTTAAAGCGTTTATTAAGTATAAAAAAAAATAGCATGAGCTTTTTACGCCGAGTAATGAGTTAGAATCTGAGGCCGTTTGAGTACGTGTCTTCGTCATTTTCGGTAATAAATTATATCATTGGTATCGTCTTCGTCGGAGTCTGGCGCCGTCGTGTAATGTACTCATTTCCGAGGTAATTATGTTTATCGCTATTGTCGCTGTCATCGTCGTGGTTTCTGCTATCTGTCGTGGTTGGTGTTGCTATAAAATTCAACGCCGTATTCATTAAATTCTCTCTCTCTCTCTCTCTCTCTCTCTCCCTCCGTCGTGTAATGTATTCATTTCTGAGGTAATTATGTTTATCGATATTGTAGCTGTCATCGCCGTGGTTTCTCTATCTCGTGGTTGGTGTTGCTATCAAATTCAACGTCGTCTTTAAATTCTTCTCTCTCTCTCCGTCGTGTAATGTATTCATTTCTGAGGTAATTATGTTTATCGATATTGTAGCTGTCATCGCCGTGGTTTCTGCTATCTGTCGTGGTTGGTGTTGCTATCAAATTCAACGTCGTATCCTTTAAATTTATTCTCTCTCTCTCTCTCTCTCTCTCTCTCTCTCTCTCTCTCTTTTCTCTCTCATTCCTCTCCTATGTAAAATTATCCCGTATCTTTTCCTCATTATCGGAACTCCGGTACATTTGAGATGACGTCAAAACTGCAGCAGTCAATTTGTAGGTACGAAATTTCGTCGGGCCAGTGATGGGAGCCGTCGAATCCTCATTATCTTCTTCTTCTTCTTCTTCTTCTTCTTCTTCTTCTTCTTCTTCTTCTTCTTCTTCTTCTTCTTGTTCTGCTTTGCCCATTTCCGTATGTGGTCGCTGTTTCTTATCAGCCGTCTACACTTTCCGCTGTTCAATGCAACCTGACTTCTTAATCCTCATTATATTACTTCATATTACTATATTTTGTCTCGTGACCTTTTCCAGGTTGTCAGGTAATAGCAGGTGAGGCATTCGAGCGGCTACGTATTTGCCGCTGCTCGGACCCGCTTTGATGGCATTTAAACTTACCTTATTTTTTTGAAGTGACGTCGTGATTGACGTCCCAGCAAATGGCGCTGATGTCATGCTTTGAACTTAAATGACTGAGAGTTGTTTCGTGGCCTCGTTTGGCTGTTTTCATTTGTCGTTTTCCTATATACGATTTTAATTGATATTTTGAAATGGTGGGCCTTTTCTATAATGCAGAACGAAACAGGCTGGGAGTTTCGATACCAACACAGAAATTTAAAAGTTTATTATAATTGGAGATTAAAGTTGACATTAGTTGTGTAGTATTTTTTCTTACACTGTGGATTCTAATATCAAGCAAATCTTGGCAACCTGCCGACTACGATTTAGTTTATAGTTTGTCGGAATGCACACGCGACGTACAGAATCCACGTAAGAATAAATGAACATTGCTTGAATAGCGGTTGATAGTACATTATGAAAGTATACTGCCAAATAAATGAACCGACTCATGTTCTGAACGATGTCTGTCATGTGTATCCAGGTTACGATTTGATGATATTTCGAGTTTCAACCCATGAGCCCTTTTTTTTTTATTTTTTGTTTTACTATTATTATTCTTTAGTTATGGCTTATATTGTAACCTGTGTCGTCAGACGTTACGTCCTCGCGTAATTGTGAAATATATATAATTTCACTTGAAATCCTGTTTCCACGATTTGAATTTCACGATGAGACATGCCGAATATTCTTGTTAATTTTTGTAACAATATCCACAATTATAAGTTTTCATGGGACATGGCCTCAATAATATATGTAATTTGTGACCGACCATTTAAAAACTTGTTTTCAGTTCACATTCTATTTGGAATTTCTTTGGCTGCAGTATGTGTATACATCAAGATTACAAAACCGAAACCATTAGATTGTTGACCTCATACTCCCGGATTTACAGAAACCATCTTGTTATGGAAGGGGCGCCGTGATGTGGCACTTCTATGGTATTGATCTGGTCACCATTACTCTCTCTCTCTGAAGCATTATGAGAAAGGAACTTTTTATTCTGATATTTATCGGTCGCCTCTGCAGGTGAAATGTCCCTAAACTTTGAAAGTTAATTTGTATATCGTCGTAACTTCATATTTCTGAAAATGTAAATCTTCAGTCATTGGCTGGTAGAGGGTAGTAAGTCGGTAGAGTTGTGGCCTGGAACTTTTCGACTCTCCGCCGGCTAATGAATTAGAGGAATTTATTTCTGGCGATAGAAATTCATTTCTCTATAATGTGGTTCGGATTCCACAATAAGCTATAGGTCCCGTTGCTAAGTAACCAGTTGGTTCTTAGCCACGTTAAATAAGTCTAATCCTTCGGGCCAGCCCTAGGAGAGCTGTTAATCAGCTCAGTGGTCTGGTAAAACTAAGGTGTACTTTTTTTAACGTAGGAGGGTAGTGCCGTCAGTGCACCTCACAGGGTGCACTGTAGGCATGACTTAAAGGTCTTTGCAGCGTCCCTTCGGCCCTTACCTGCAACCCCTTTCATTCCTTTTACTGTACCTTCTTTTTCTTTCATCTTACTTTTCACCCTCTCCTAACAGTTGTTTCGTAGTGCAACTGCGAGGTTTTCCTCCTGTTGCACCTTTAAAATTTTTATATTCAAATTCCTATTTCAGCGCTGAATGACTTCATAGGTCCCAGCGCTTGGCATTTTGCCGAAATTCTGTATTTCATTCCATTCCATTTTGAGAGAGGTCCATTTTATTCTCTTATTTATCGGTAGCATCTACAGGTGGGTTTTAATTTTTTATTGTGGGTTTAAATGATAATGATTAGTTTACCCGGGTACCGGGTTTAAGACTTTCGACAGTGATTTATCGGTATCATTGTGTTTTTTTTTTTTTCTGGGCGTTCCGAGACTCGTTAGGTAAATGGTTATAGCGCATCAGGTTGATTAGGGCGCTAATTACAACACTGTGCCGACCTTCACTCTACTGTCGATTTAGAAAATTGCTAAACTTTAGTAGCACCGCGAACTTTGCCCCTCTGATTTAATTAGTTTTCACCAAGTATGCTTACGCAGACGATAGCACGTGGACAGATTTGTGAGTGATTTATTTAACTCTCTCTCTCTCTCTCTCTCTCTCTCTCTCTCTCTCTCTCTCTCTCTCTCTCTTACACAAATGTCAGGTCATTTTCCTAAAGTAAATTTAGAGACGATATGAATGGATGTACATGAAGGTAAGCTCTCTCTCTCTCTCTCTCTCTCTCTCTCTCAGAGAATGTCAGGTCATATATGAATGAATTTATGTACAAGAAGGTAAGGCCACTTATTGCTCTCTCTCTCTCTCTCTCTCTCTCTCTCTCTCTCTCTCTCTCTCTCTCTCTTAAGGTAAGGCTCTCTCTGAACTGCTGAAGCCGCAGCACATTAGTAGTTTTTGCTGGCCGTCAGAGTCCCATCGTCAGCAGTATTATCCGCACGTAATTATGCAGTGCGGACCTGTGTTGACACAGTTGTCGCGATCTAACGTTGCTTTCGTAACTTCGTTACGTGAGCCCCAGATCTTTTTCAGAGCTCAGCAAGTCAGGTAAAAAAAAAAAAAAAAAAAAAAAAAGCTGATGGCGCAATTGGGCGTTAAAGTGTGTAGGGTCTGGCACGTGTTGTCTTGGTCGTGATACACCTCATGTAAGTTCATTATTGCCCTCTCTCTCTCTCTCTCTCTCTCTCTCTCAATATCAGGTCATTTTCCTAAAGTGGAAAGCAGAGATATAAGAATGAGTTTGTATGCAATAAGGTAAGGTCACTTATTGCTCTCTCTCTCTCTCTCTCTCTCTCTCTCTCTCTCTCTCTCTCTCTCTCTCTCTCTCTCTCTCTCTCTCTCACAATATCAGGTCATTTTCCTGAAGTGGAAAGCAGAGATATAAGAATGAGTTTGTATGCAATAAGGGAAGGTCATTGCTCTCTCTCTCTCTCTCTCTCTCTCTCTCTCTCTCTCTCTCTCTCTCTCTCTCTCTCTCTCTCTCTCTCAATATCAGGTCATTTTCCTGAAGTGGAAAGCAGAGATATAAGAATGAGTTTGTATGCAATAAGGTAAGGTCACTTATTGCTCTCTCTCTCTCTCTCTCTCTCTCTCTCTCTCTCTCTCTCTCTCTCTCTCTCTCTCTCTCTCTCTCACACACGCAGTTTCCGTCAGGTCATTTTCCCAAAGTAGAAAGCAGAGATTACGAATTAATTAATATATGTTCAAGAAGGGTGTCCGATTTCCCCAGGAGAGCTTAAATAAAACATGAATAGTGTCTATTTAATATAGGTCGAGAGGAGAATAATTGCTATCTTCAGCTGCTTTAGTTGAAGCCGAGAGTCTGAGTTGAGATCTAGGCGCCTTACTGAGTGGATGCTGTAATGGATATAAATTATATATATATATATATATATATATATATATATATATATATATATATATATATATATATATACATATACATATATATATACATATATATATATATATATATATATATATATATATATATATACATATATATATATATATATATATATATATATATATATATATATATATATATATATATATATATATATATTCACATATATATATATATATATATATATATATATATATATATATATATATATATATATATATATATCCACAGAAAACCAGAGTGGTATGGGATCGATTTTTTTTTGCCTTTGTAGACCGCCGCCAGTAAATTTTATAGTTGATAGTTGTTCGGCTGTAGTGGGTCAGTGGTAGGTGGAAAAGGTCATGGATTAAGCAGATGTATCCCAAAACATCAGGCAAAACCTGAAGGGTGGTAGCAGTAAGTCAATTCAGTATCTTAGTGGACGTTTTTGACGCCTCCTAATGAATCAGCAATATCAAATTAGCCAAGTATAAGTTAGTGAGAATTGCATAAGGAAATAAAGATTGAATAGATAGCTGTGTCGATTAAATACTTCAGTTCCGTTTAGTTACGTTGAAGATTAGCAATTGTTTTTGCTCTGTGTATTACGATAGTAACTTCTATAAAATATTGGTATTCATGGAACTGGTCTGTTCTTCAAAAAGTTTGATTCGGATATAAACAGCCAACAGTATAATCATCGCTGAACGTCAGGTTATGTCATTGATCATGTCATCAGTAGATAATAATTTTAGTTTTCTGTAAAAGAAAACTATTGAGATGGCTATTTGTCTGTCCGTCCCCGCTTTTTTCTGTCCGCCATCAGATCTTAAAAACTACTGAGGCTAGAGGGCTGCAAATTATTATATTGATTATCCACTTCAATCATCAAACATACCAAATTGCAGCCTCTAGCCTCAGTAGTTTTTATTTTATTTAAGGTTAAAATTAACCATGATCGTGCGTCTGTGCCAACAACACAGGCCACCACTGGGTCTTGGCTGAAAGATTCATGGGTCGTGGCTGAGAGTTTCATACAGTATTATACGTTGTACAGAAAACTCGAGTGCGCCAAAGACTTTCGGTGCATTTTGTACTTGTTTTTAATTAATTCTGGTGCATGAAATAGATTGAAGTCAAATAAACAAACGGTGAATTATAAAGTAGGCCGCCAGTAACAAACGCTGTTATCTAATCATGGGTACCAGTAGTAGTAGGTCATGTCCTGTTCTCGTTACTCGTCTGAGGTAGGGGCTTTGTTTTATTCCGGTTGGAGGCAGAAATTATCTTGTTGCTTCCGAAGCCATAGATATATATATGTATATATATATATATATATAGAGAGAGAGAGAGAGAGAGAGAGAGAGAGAGAGAGAGAGAGAGAGAGAGAGAGAGAGAATGGTTACATGGCTTCCGGTAATGCTTAGTGTGTGTCTTTCGTTTTGTCTTTTTGTCAGGCTAAACGTTTTTCGGCTCTTTCATCCTCTTTAGGCTAATTGTTTCTTGTGAGCACCCCCTACGCGTAAAATGTCATGTATACAGTATTTTTATTATTGTCTTAATGTTCCTAATTTCCAAGTGTGTATGAGAGGCTAGGTGGCGCTGGCATGATGCTAACAATACCTTATGTTTAAATATTCTTTGCTAATAATATTTTGGATAAATCTCTCTCTCTCTCTCTCTCTCTCTCTCTCTCTCTTCCTTAGTCCAATGGTTATGACTTGTCATACTAACCTGTTGATCCTTTGCATGCATAAACAGTGATGTATATGTGTACATGAGTGAAGGGCATTGGAGTCTCAACACCATTACAAAAATAATTAAAGAAATTATAAAGGCAAAGTCGTCTGGAGCCGCCTGTTTCAAGGATAAAAGGTGTGAGGTGATTACATTCATATATATATATATATATATATATATATATATATATATATATATATATATATATATATATATATATATATATATATATATATATGTATATACATAGTGACTTTCCTTTTACTTTCAACTTTACAAGTCAAAGGTTCGACTCATGGTCAGGTATGGGCAGGAACATATATATAAAATTAATTTTGGTATTGCTAATGTAGAGTTAATTCGTTATTTATGGATTATTTCTGGTTGAGTATTATATTTATGTAAATATATGTGTGTGTGTGTGTGTGTTTCTGTGTGTATGTATATTCGCATTGATATCAGTATTATTTCACCTCATTTCTCTCAGCACCTGCATAGTTACGGTTGATGAAAGTCCTTAGTTAAACTGAGATATATGCGACTCGTTATTTTGTTGACCTTCCTTGAGGTCAAACACTCTCGTATTGACATCGAATAGTCTGGCAAGTATTAGTGAGGAAGTTCTGTGGATCTTGGAACTGCTGCCTGAAATCGGTTCTCTGGCTTCGTGTTCTCCGCTGCGTTATTAGTCTAAATTAGATTTTACTCATTGTTTCCTTTAATTGATTGTTTAGTGATTGTACTTGCGGATGGTTGTTTTACTTAAAGATCGTCTGGTGTTTTAGGGTTAGAATTATCATTATTATTATTCAGTAGATGAAACCTACTCATATAGAACAAACCCACAGGGGCCATTGACTTGAAATTCAAGCTTCCTAAGAATATGGTGTTCGTGAGGAAGAAGTAAGAGGAAGTAAAGTGAAATACAGAAAGAAGAGATTCCACTTATTAAAAAAATAAAAGAATAAACTAATCAACAGATGAACAGATAGAAATGTATTAAAATGCAAGAAGAATAGTATTAGGGTAGTAGTGCATTGCATTTTGGCTTGAACTTCTTAGGTTCCAATTGCACGAGATCCTCTGGGAGGCTCTTCCACAGTAATGTGGTTCGGATTCCACAATAAGCTGTAGGTCCCGTTGCTAAGTAACCAGTTGGTTCTTAGCCACGTAAAATAAGTCTAATCCTTCGGGCCAGCCCTAGGAGAGCTGTTAATCAGCTCAGTGGTCTGGTAAAACTAAGGTATACTTAACTTTTCCACAGTACAACGTTGTGAAGAATAAAGGACCTCTGGAACTGAGAAGTTCAACAGCGAGGCACATTTACTGCATACTGGTGCTGCTGTTCAGTGAATCTGTTTGCTCTTGGCAGATAAAGGGATCAGTTGTGAATGTGCAAGCTCTCTTTTGAAATGCAACTTATGAAAAAGTGACGAGACCGTCCGTCGATGGTCCAAGTTGCTGTTACTCTTGGGAAACAGAAACCTAGCACCACGAACCATTCTATCTAAAAGAAAAATTTGTAAAATTTTTTTTCATCTTTTTTACTGTTGGAAATTTATTTTGCGTTTAGGACTTGGGACTGCTATTGACATTGGTGTAGCCTTTCATGTCTGTAGCAGTTATATACGTATATGTATGTATATTTTGTATATATATATTTGTATATATATATATATATATATATATATATATATATATATATATATATATATATATACATATACATATACATGTACACATATATTGTACATGTGTGTAAATATATAAGATCTTGAAATCCAAGAACTTTCGCACTTAATTTTGATCAGTCAACTCAGTGGCCCACATCTTAATTCTCTCTCTCTCTCTCTCTCTCTCTCTCTAAGAATGAACAATTAAAAGATTGGACAAGTATGATGAAATCTTAATTTCGGTTCGTCATTATAGATTATTTCATGTATGTTGATTTAAAGAGTAAAAAAAACTTCTTTTAGATTGTTATCTATAACTCTTTTGGTCAGGTTATCGTTGATAAAAATAAGTACCGTTCTGTCTTTCATTTTTATTATAGCAGTGGATGGCTGAATATCTAGGAATGAAATAAAAAAAGAACGAAACCTGTCAGGGGTTGGAAAATCCCTCTAGGGACAATGGCTGTTGCGCAACATGAATTAGCATATAGAATGCTGTCAGGGAAGGCAGCAAAATATATCCTAGGAATCTTTGTGATTTGTCTCGACAAGTTATTTCACAAGGAATATCTTTGTCATCTTCAAAGATGTCATATCCAGCGGTAGGATCAAGATTTACAAGAGGTTGAGAAAGAGCTGAATTTGGACTTGAGTAAAACAACTTACGTAATGAATTAATATGGGTGAGATTTAGGAAGCTTTGAAATTTGGGATGAACAGGAGAAGTTTTTTAATCTGGGGCCTGGAAATAAGATGGAGTAACAACCGTGAAATTATTTAGGAAGTTATTTACGATACTTTAATTATTATTTTTTTGACGTGCGACAAAGGAATATTAGTTTCGTAGCATAGAACATCTTGTAAGTTATAATTAAGGTGTAGGTAATGGAAGGTCAATTGACTTTTTTTATGTATTGAAATGCGAAATGTATACAATAGGACATTATTCATAGTGCTGATTTGCATGGAAGATGATTTATGTCAGTACCAGTCTTTAATATCTGAATCTACTTAACTTACAAAAAATGAGATTCCAACTAGCCTATTTTTTGTAGTCTTTGTATCTGCTGTCATATGTGTATAGCCTTTCTTATACAAATGCTTTCATATCAAATATTCTCTGTTCATGTCATCTATTGGCCATAACTGTTCTTTAGACGTACAGTCACACTCAAAAGTGCTGACACTCACTGGTCATTGCTTTCAGAGATGGCGCAAGTTTCGCTTGGGTATTGAGGGAGACTTTTGAATTTAACCATGATTAGGATTCTTGGTCAGTCCATTAATAAAAAGGAATAAAGTCACTTAATTTCATTTGTTGTTAAATCCTTCCCCGAAAATTACGGTTGCAGTTGCTCTCTTGCTTTTGTAATAATATAATTTTCCCCTTGACGAACTCGTCATCTCTGCGTCTTTGTTTTGCAGTAATTAATCCTTTCTGGTGATTATTGTGTGGTCGCTCTTCCCATTCAGCTTTTAATTGACCTCTTTCTTCCCCTTGTTATTGTTTCTGGACATAGAATCCGAGCATCTCATGCCTTCGAAAGTATTCCTCAGTCTTTTGCGGAGCATTGGTATTATAAATAGTATTGGCCCATCATATTAGAGGCATGCTAATTAGAGCTGGATTCTGACAAGGGTGGGCTCACTCATTCCTCCAAATGAGAATCCACCCTACTCATGGTCCGTAAGCGTTTGTGTGAATTTGATGCGTATCGCAATATTGAGAATCCTATAAGGTTATTAATTTTACGCTTGTAATTGAAGGGTGGTTGTTGAATCACAGATCTTGGGTTATTATCGTCTCTCTCTTATGAATTTCGGAAAATAATTTCATTGTTATTCGATTTGTTTTGCTGTCAAGATTTTGCTGATATGTTTCTTTCCTATGTCTTATTAATTTCTCACATTATTTACATGATTTTTAGATCCCTAACTTGGAATCCCCTGTAGGGTGGTTGTGCTGTCAGTGTACCTCTCATGGTTCACTGTAGCCATTCCTTAAATTTCTCTGCAGCGTCCCTTCGGGCCTTAGCTGCAACCCCTTTCATTCCTTTTCCCATACCTCCGTTCATATTCTCTTTCTTCCATCTTACTTTCCACCCTCCCCTAATAATTGTGTCAACGTTGTTGTCAGCGCTGAATGACCTCATAGATCCCAGCGGTTGGCCTTTGACCTAAATTTTATATTCCAGTTCCAATTCCTAATTTGGAATCAGGGTAGTCTTGGATGTGACAGGGAGCGGCTCGAATTTAAATAAGTATGCATGCATATGCTCACTTTAGATGTAAAAGGAATAATATTTTACATGTAAAAGGAATAATATTTTACATGTAAAAGGAATAATATTTTACATGTAAAAGGAATAATATTTTTGATGTAAAAAAAAATAAAATTTTACATGTAAAAGGAATAATATTTTACATGTAAAAGGAATAATATTTTTGATGTAAAAGGAATAATATTTTACATGTAAAAGGAATAATATTTTACATGTAAAAGGAATAATATTTTACATGTAAAAGGAATAATATTTACGTAAGGCCCCAACATAAATGACGTGATGTACGTGCAGTTTTATTCTAGTCATGATTGTATGACATTTAGCACTGGCTTTGTCGCCAACGACGTATTAAACAAAGGGCGAAGGGTTTTGCGATTGTTTGCCGTCAGAGATTAACATTTATTATTTCTGAAGCGAAATGCCATTTGGTGAAAGTTTATGATGCTTCATAAGCCCAAGAGGCGCCAGTGTTTATGTGGGAGTTTTGTAGAGATTTGCAAAATGTGGAGGAGGTTGGTTGGGTAAGCTTCCGAAAGTGCTCCTGTGGAACCCACTTAGACTTGTTAATGGAAAATTAGGAGAAATTAAGCATAATAATGAAAATACCCACAAATTGAAGAACAAGTATATTTAAAAGTACGCAATGAACATTATAACAGGAATAATAACGCATAATGATAAAAGATCAGTATCGAACTTTGAAACTTAAAAAAAAAAAAAAAATTGGAGAACAAATATACTGAAAACCACGTACACTTTCGGAGCGTCTTGCTCCCTCTTCAGTGTGGAGACTGGTTTTTTAGTGTCTCCACACTGAAGATGGAGCATGACGCTCCGAAACCGTGTGTGGTTTTGAATATATTTCTTCTCCAATTTTTTTTTTGTTTAAATAACGATAAAGTTTTACCTTTCACCGTAGAAACGCCTCGCTGGTGGGCAGTGGCATCGTGGGATTTCAATGGAATAAGGACGATGATGACGCCCTTTAAAAGAAAACTATTGAGATGGCTATTTCAACTATTTGTCTGTCCGTCGGCACTTTTTTTGTCCGCTCTCAGATCTCAAAAACTACTGAGGCATTATAAGCTGTACAGAAAACGCGATTACGCTGAAGATCATTTTTACTTTTTTTTTTTTTTTTGTAGTCTGTGCACTAAAGATCGCCAATGTTTTCTTTACGTAAATTTGCTATTTCAGTCATTTTTCTTCTGTTGGGGAAATGTTATATATATATATATATATATATATATATATATATATATATATATATATATATATATATATATATATATATATATATATATATATATATATATACCTTTCATTTTTGTAATCTCAGTGGATATTCATTTGCATTTTGTTTACACTTGTAGGTTTTGCCTTTTATATCTTTTTCGATCCTTTTTTCTTCATATTTATTCTGCGGTATTTCGACATCAATGTAAGTGGCTGTAGAAACTCACTGATGCAATTGAGTTGTCACGATCACAGGAAAGCATTCGTGTTGTGTTCATTCAGAGAAACTTTTACTGTAACCATTGATTGATACAAGGACGAGGGATAGGAGTTGGAATGTAGAGAGAGAGAGAGAGAGAGAGAGAGAGAGAGAGAGAGAGAGAGAGAGAGAGAATCCAAAAATAAAAAAAATATATAGGTTAAAATAAATGCTCCATTTTCTCAACACCAAAGACTGAAAGGATGCTTGAGAAAGAGAGAGAGAATCTTTAAAAGTAAAAGAAATATATAGCTTAAGATAAATGCCATATTTTCCAGACACAAAAGAATGAAGCGATGTTTGAGAGAGAGAGAGAGAGAGAGAGAGAGAGAGAGAGAGAGAGAGAGAGAATCAGCAAAGTAAAGAAGTGTCCAAGAGATGCGTTCAGAACAGCCCAATCAAAACTTAATTTGTTATGAAGTGTCAAGAGATGCGTTCAACAGCCACGTGCCCAATCAAAACTTAATTTGTTATATCAAAACTTATATATGTTATATATATATATATATATATATATATATATATATATATATATATATATATATATAGAGAGAGAGAGAGAGAGAGAGAGAGAGAGAGAGAGAGAGAGAGAGAAAATGACTAAAGTGGTGATGGCGGTTGCAACGCCATGTGGTATTTACTTCCCAACAACATCCGGATTCTCGGGCCGTTCATTCAACGCTCGAAATAGCGTGTGTTCGTTCGATAGCATCAGTAGGCATGTTTATGGATGCTGTAGATGCAGGATGCTTTCTTCTCTCTCTCTCTCTCTCTCTCTCTCTCTCTCTCTCTCTCTCTCTCTCTCATAACTAATTAAGTTTTGATTGGGGATGGGGCCGTTCATCTCTTGGACACTTCACCCTACTTTGCTGTTCTGTTCTCTCTCTCTCTCTCTCTCTCTCTCTCTCTCTCTCTCTCTCTCTCTCTCTCTCTCTCTCACATACTTCCGTGTTGGGAATAAATGGGCATTTAACGTACAAGATTTTTTGAAGTGTTACAGCAATTTCGTTGGTATTACTATGGCTGTCGCACTTTATTATTATTATTATTATTATTATTATTATTATTATTATTATTATTATAGTTTGACGAACATGTTCTGGCATCTACTTCAAAATGTGAATGGCAGATAATGCACCTTTTTTCCTTTATTAAACCGCTGAAGATGTTGGGTGGAAGTAATGCTTTTGCCCGCATCCACGTTAGGATTGGATGAATGGGAGTTTCTCGAGAACGGATGAATGGGTTTGGATGAGTCAGGATGAACGAATGCTTTGGATGACCTTCACCTGCTGATTATCATTATATTTAACTAGTTTTATTTTTTTTTTTAGAATTGGGTATTAGTCACTAAAATTGATATCGTCCATTATGGACGATATCTTCCAAACGGAACTTGACAACCAAATTTAACAACAAAATAACAGCAATAATGTTAGATATTATTAATAAATAATGAGAGAATATCACTGATTAATTGTTGTCCATGTTATATAGAGTTATTTATAAATAAAGTCCTTTTGTTCATAGTTATCAGCTTCATGAAACCGTTGCGTATTGGGGAAATATTCCCTGCGTCATTTCCCTTCACCAAAATAGAATGACGCGTAATTTCCCGATGTCCGTTGGGTTTTGCTGTCACTAATGGCTCCGCTTTGGTCCACAAACATTGTGTTTGAATTTTAATTTTAATCTCCAGTCTTTGTTTATTTTTATTTAGAAGTACTTGTCAATCTTTTAATTCTCAGATATTAGTTGTTTTTAGCAAGTTTACGGTTTATATAAAATTTTATATTACGGAAGTGTTAAGAACGTATATGTTGGCTGAACGAAAGTATCCAAATAAACAAATTATATATATATATATATATATATATATATATATATATATATATATATATATATATATATATATATATATATATATATATATATTTTATATATATGCGCGGAAGTGTTAAAAACGTATTAGCCGAGCGAATGTTTCCTAAACAAATTATAAACATTTTTCAACGTCACATTACCTGTAGTTAAATATAAATTATCTTCCGTGTGCCGATGACCTTATTTGTTGGGACTCCAGGAAACAGTAAAGAGTCAATACAATATTTAGCACCCTCTGTACCCAAAGGTTAACGAAAGTCCCAAGGATCCACTATGTCTACAGTAGATGCATACCTTGGTGTTGTTTCTCGTAGAAATGCTTCGACAGTCGTCTTTAATTGCCTTGGAATTATACTTAAATTACTTCACATCAGGGATCTGGAACTTCACTAATCAGAGTGTTCTCATCCACTGCTCTATTTCCGGAATTCCGGAAATTCGCGTAACTAAATTCAGGAACTTTGAGATTGAATTTAGACATTCAGCTGTATTCAGTCTAATTTGGGAATTTCAGTCCTTTGAACTTAAATTTGGTTTAATTTTGTATTCAGACATTTCCACATTTAAACTATATAATTCTGAATTCAGACATTTACACATTTAAACTTGACCATTTTGAATTTAGACATCGCCACATTTACTGTAAACTTAATATAATTTTGAATTCAGACATACCCCACGTAAAGTTAATATCATTTTAAATTAATACATTTCCACACTTAAAGTTAATATTTTAAACATACATTTCCACCTTTAAAGGTAATACAATTTTGAATTCAGACATTTCCACATTTGAACTTAATACAATTCTGAATTAGACATTTGAACTTAATATAATTTTGAATTCAGACATTAACACATCTAAACAATATAATTTTGAATTTAGACATTCCCACATTTAATTTTGAATTCAGACATTTCCACATTTAAATAAAAATTTCAATTCAGACCTTCTCACATTTAAACTTAATATATAATTTCAAATTCAGACATTTCCACATTTAAATAAAATGTTCAATTCAGACATTTCCACATTTAAACTTAATGTAATTTTCCATTCAGACATCTCCACCATTCAGACATCTCCACCTTTTGGAGTCTGTTGTGTAATTTACTTAACAATGTAACGACTTTGCTCGTAGGAATTTCACAGCGAAAATAAGAAGCGTAACTTTGTTGAACGTAAAAAACTTTGTTATTGAGGGTAAAAATGTCGCTTATTGGAGTGAAGAGTTAAATTGCTCATTTGAATGAGTAATTTTTAATTGCCTCTAGCAGTGAAGTTGGGGAAGATGATATTTTCACTATTTTCACCCGTGTCTGTTGGCGCGCCTGTCTGTATATGTATGTATGTATGAATGTATGTATGTATGTACATATGTATGTGCATTATATATTATATATATATATATATATCTATATATACATATATATAATATATATGTATATATATTATATATGTGTGTGTGCGCGCGCGTGCGCGTGTGGAATTAAAATTTGGCAGTTATGTCGTTTAGTATTTCGATCGTGCTAATGCATTTATCCTGTTGTTATTCAATTTTGTTAATTGAATTTAGCAATTTCATTCTCTTGGTTGAGATCAGCAATTTCATTATTGATTGTAACTAGGGATTTGAGTGTTTTTTGGAAATGTGTCATTTTATTTTAGGGATCATAATATTTTTCATGAAATTGATAGTCAGAGCCATGCTCATATGTAATATAAAGTTTCAAAAATCTGTTCTTGGGAACTTTGCATTTGGATGTCAGATAACTTTGCATCTAGTTACCTCTTTTTTTAAAGAATATTATTCTTTCGTGTTTTACCGTTTGCCTTTAGGATAAATCTCTTTGAGTGCTCACATGTTTTAAAAATCTGGAAGTGAATCTTTTATATGTTTTGACTCTTCTTTAATTATTTGAGCTTTTGTGTTCCTTCGAAATGCAAGCAGGAAACAAGCAGAGAGCTCAAATCCTAATAAAGACTTGCAAGAAAAATATGGATAAATAAAAGTTAATTTCCAACATTTTCTAAATAGGATGTAAAAAAATGTTCAATTTGATGCTTCCATTTATGCGTTTGGTTTTCATTCACAAAAACAAGTGACAGATTTAGAGCACTCAGGTCAAACGTGATTCCCCATATAGCGTAACATGTGAGGAGGAGAAAGTTAGTCAAATTCTCTCTCTCTCTCTCTCTCTCTCTCTCTGCCGTTTTAGGTGCATTACTTTTCCTACTTTTAAGAAATTCTTTTCTCTCTCTCTCTCTCTCTCTCTCTCTCTCTCTCTCTCTCTCTCTCTCTCTCTCTCGTTTTAGGTGCATTACTTTTCCTACTTTTAAGAAATTCGTTTCTATCTCTCGCTCTCGCTCTCTCTCTCTCTGCCTATTTAGGCGAAGTACTTTTCCTACTCTTAATTCATCTCTCTCTCTCTCTCTCTCTCTCTCTCTCTCTCTCTCTCTCTCTCTCTCTCTCTCTCTCTCATTCATTTATTAAGGTCGCAGGCAGATCTGCTTAACTTTGTCACAGAGCACCGCTTCATGGGAACAATTTAAAGTTAATGCCGCAGTTAATGGTGAGAGGTGTTGGACACCGAAGGAATTACGGGGTTTGGGTGTTGGCCAAGTGGGGACAATTTTGCACCCGGTCCGGGTTCGGCAGTCATTACGGGGTCGTATAAGCGTGGTGATAATATGGTGTAAGTTTTCATTTTCAAGTGGTTACTGGGAGGGTATATTGTAGTAGTCTTGGCCTCTTGGTCTTGATGTACTCTCTTCATATCAGGTGTTTATATATATATATATATATATATATATATATATATATATAGATATATATATATATATATATATATATATATATATATATATATATATATATATATATATATATATATATATATATATATATATATATATATGTAATGTGTGCATGCTTGTATTAGGAAGTTTTGTCACTGATACACGCGTGACTTTTGTTTTTTAATGTCCGCAACCGGGTGGCCGCTGTCTTTTTGTTTCTAAACTAGGCAACGGTTCGAATCCTGCCGGGGACGAAGCACTTATTAGTTAGAATTATCCCTTGGGTGTAAATCATTCCGAAGGTGTACTGAGTTGAATATGAAAGGATATTTTTTGCTCAGTATTGTGTATATATAATATATATAAATATATATGTATATTACACACATATACATACATACATGCATACATGAGTTGTGCGCGTGTAGCGTTATACTTCCACCTATGTGGCTTTTATTTTATTGGCTATGCATTCCGTCATAACTTTTAATCATGGCCCATTGCTGATTGGGAACAAGCACAGCTATAAAATTAATCTGGGAATTTCACCATATGATGGAATTTTATATTCCAGGGGCCTCTGTGTTTCAGCGGAAAAGGAATATCTCTTCATATCTCTTCATAATTTCCAAATATGATTTAGAGCCGAAATAGGAACCGCTCAATACTCTCATGCAAGCAGCCATGACAAAGAATTCATGGCCGACATTATCATCAGTGTCATAACTGAGTGAGGCTGGAGAGATTTATGGAGGAAATTTGATGCATTTCGGTCCATTTTCTTTTTAGATTTTTTGGGGGAGGGGCTTTTGAATTCGGTTGGGGATTAGGTGGATGCCCCCCTTTTTTTTATTCGAAAGCATTTCGTGAGTTGCTCTTCAGGGAGAATGAATGTTAATTGCAAGTTATAATTATTAGTGTTGAATTGGCTTCCTGCCTCGTCCCATGGTGAAAGTAAATAGGTAGTGAATCTTATTTAGAGCAACTCAGGATATATGCATTCAAAGTCGCATATTATGAAAAATAGCAGGATAGTCTTTTTTGTATATTTTTTTACTGCTATTCTGTTACCAAGTATTCATGGTGTTTCATTACACACACACACAACACAACACAACACAACACAACACAACACACACACACAACACACACACACATATGTATATATATTTAAGGTTCTACTTTTCTGTTTCCAGTAAATTGCTCCAGTAGAGACGAATCGATTATACCAGGTGAAGAAATTTACGTCCTTCTGGTATCTTAATCGGGCCAAAGTACTCTCTTTCACAAAGAATGAAATTGAATTTATTACAGGTAACGCCTTGCCATATATACGTTCCAGAAATATACTTTCGTTTTTGAAGTTGTTAAAAAAATTTGCGTATCACAATAGTATTTTACGAAACTCTCATTGTGCTTGACTCTGGCTTTTGATATTGCGTTGAAAACGTACGCAAATAAAGGTATTCGTGGTGCTCAGGTAATGAATAATTATCTAACTGAAATTTTTAAAAAGATTATCGTGAGGGTAATGGTTATTCTTTATTATCATATTTATTGTTATTGTTGTTAATATAATGGTGATGATAAATATGATAGGATTAAGATAACGCGTGAATATTTACGTATGTAGACCCCATTTAATTTTCTTTTTAATTTGAAGTCGGTGTTATGCCCGGCATATTATTAGTAGAAATTAATATCGGTTTCTTAAGGGAGCCATGCGTCGAAATTACAACGAGCTGTAATGCGGCATCAATACATTACAGGCGCCGGTCGCGGCGTCATGTATTTTTGGCACCTTGGATGGTCGTGAAAGGGATGCATGCCAAGGAATGAATGGCCTTGGGTGGATGAATTGTGGGGTTGGGGGTGGGGGGGTGACATATTGATGGGTATGAGGATTCAGTGTAATGGGTGGGGGATGGGGTGGGGGATGGGGTGGAGGTGGGGGTGTTTGGGTTGCGTTAACATTTTGAGCCAAGAATGATTTGGGTGGAGAAGAAATTAACAGGAGAATAAGGGCACAGTGCAGTATGTGATATGTTATCAACACATGTCGGCAATTTGTCGTACACACATCAAAGGACAGGTTAAATACAAGTCAGCGACTTGTTCGTAGGTCTGACCAGTGCTACATACGATAATCCAGAGCAAGAGTGATTTGTGTGAAGAAGAAATTAACTGAAGAATGAGGATGATTCCACACTGCAGTATCAAATGTCGTTAACATGTCGGCGACAGGGTGCCAACTTGAAAAAATATATGTATATGTTAGTTTTTTTATGGGAAACACATTTACATACATATATACGTACATTCACTAAGAAACCACAGTTTGGCAAAAGAGCATTCATATTTGCGTTTTGTAATTCCAGTGTCGCAGACAGCTTCACTATTCAGACGGGTTTTAATACAGTTAATTTTTACATAGCCTGGGAAGTATTTAGGTGCTCATTATACTTAAATGATGGTCCTTCAACTCCTGGCATATATATTGGTAGTGTCAGTTTCATTTACCCTTTTAGATTAAGCTTGGTCATTTACACAGTTTTATTGTGCGTTCATATAAAGAATAACAGGACCTTATTTAAACAGGATGGTGTCCAACGGGAATTATATTCACAAAACTTACAAGCTTTCAAGGACTAACTGTCCCCATCGTCCGGTAGCTGTAAAATGACCAGACACGCTTTCTTGCTGTATCTGTATGTCTGGTGAAGGAAATGAAATTCCTTGTTGATCAGATTCAGTGCTGTCCCTCGTTGAATTTCCAGGCACATCAGCCAAGCAGACGAGTCACTGACGAAACTGGCATGGAAAAACATTCTTTGTGTTTCAGTATTTTAGGTTATGTGCCCTTGTTAGCCACTCTATCTTTCTTTTTCCAGTCTGTTTGGAATTTCGTTCTTATAAGTGCCAGTTGGTGGAAAATATCCATTCTCGTGTGGGTGTCAGTCTCATTTATAATTCTGGGAAATGTAAAGGACCTGTTGTAGTTGCTTTTGCAGGTTCTGGTTTTTCAACTTTCAAGTTTTTCTTATTCAAGTTGGGTATTTTGGGGACTGTCCCTTTACACTAGAGGAGACTGATTCTTAGATGAGGCCGTAGTCTGTCTCTCCTATCCAGTCCAAGCCCGGCAAGAGTTTAATTGTGTTTACCTGAGTGGTTTGAAAATGAAGTCATAGTAATGATGCATTAAATTGAAAGATTAAATAAACTTTATTGTATCAAGATTTTGGTTTCTAATTGATGTATAACTGTTGCTTTAGTACAAAGGGAAAAATTATAGTGAACTGTGAGTAGGCTTTTATATATGAATTAATTTTAATTTTCCACTATTTATTACATAAAACATCTGCACTACGTATGGCTCTCTCTCTCTCTCTCTCTCTCTCTCTCTCTCTCTCTCTCTCTCTCTCTCTCTCTCTCTCTCTCGTATGAGATCTATACGTATCTGTCTGTCACCTATATTATTACTTTAATTTTAATAATGATTCTAACGAAAAGCCTTGTAGTTCATTATAACAACACTTCCCCCTCCCCCACCCAAATGAAGAGAAAATAGGCGAGAGAGAGAGAGAGAGAGAGAGAGAGAGAGAGAGAGAGAGAGAGAGAGAGGGGCTCCTTCCCCACTTGGCATTTGATTGGAGGATCCAATTAAACTTTGTCATTAACCATCATGCTTCTAATTGTGCGCCACATTAACTTTGGTCGGCTTCTTGATTGGTTGCGATCGCTGGGAATTTGATGTTTGCGCTCGACGGCGGACATTTTCATTTCCCCTCTCGTATGAACCTCTCGTTGTTGTTTAAGCGTCCTCGTCGTTGTCGTCGTCGTCATAGGTGTCATTGTCCGGGTAGGTCTCTCTCTCTCTCTCTCTCTCTCTCTCTCTCTCTCTCTCTCTCTCTCTCTCTCTCTCTCACGTGTTGCAATGTATGGAGTGTAATGTTTGCAGTTATATGAATTAAATTTTGTCTTGTATTAGCCTCTCTCTCTCTCTCTCTCTCTCTCTCTCTCTCTCTCTCTCTCTCTCTCTCTCTCTCTCTCTCTCTCTCTCTCTCGTATTCACGCATTATAATGTTTGCGTTTATATGAATTAGTGTTGTCTTCACAAAATAAATTGCTGTTGTAGAAAACATTATTTTTCTAAAATACAAAGTAATGGTGGTTTGAAACTAATGAACTTTTCCATTAAATGATTTATTCAAGCGTATTGAGATACGGGAGTCTCCTGTATATTTTATCAATTTGATAATGGTTGAACAGGTAAGCGAGTTTGAGTTTTGAACTACCTGAATACTTTGAGATTAATTGAATATTTGGATCACTATGTTGCAAGAGAGAAGCCTTGAATGATTGAATTTAAAAATGTATTCTTGTCAAGCTGTTAGGGATATATCGTTGTTTTTAACGTTTCATTTGTCAGAATGAATTAGATGACCTGAAAAAATTAATATACAAAAATTAATATACAGACTGCAGGCATTACATATGATTGAATAAAACCTTTATTTTTTTTATGTGAGCACATTTATAATATTCTCTATTGAAAAGATGTTCTCGCATTGAATTTTATCAAGAATTCAGGTCTGCAGACATTACATATTAAAAAAACACACTTTTTTGTGTGAGAAAATTTATAATATTCTCTATTGAAAGGATATTATTCACTCATTAGAAGTTAGTTCAAAATTCAGTTCTGTAGACATTACGTACGATTAAATAAAACTAATATGTTTTTTTCTGTGAGCACATTTATAATATTCTATATTGAAAGGATATTATTAAAGGATATTATTCACTTTTTAGAAGTCATCCAGAATTCAGTTCTGTAAACATTGCACATTAAATAAAACCACAAATTTTTCTGTAAGCTCGTTTATCATGCTCATCACTAAAAGAATATTACTTGCCCATAAGATTAACTTTGACGAATGGAATTCGAAGCTTGCCGAGCGGTACGTACCTGTGTAACTGTCGATCTGTCTTTACCCCTTTCCCAGTTCTATTTATAACGGCATTACTATGTACTTCAGACTTCTTTCCCAAGACCGTTCGAGCTGAGGCATCACTGCTACTTCTCTGGAAGCCATATGGTGTTGCTTGGTCATATAGTAACTATTTATTAGGTAGTCTTTTTTTTTAATAGTATTTCCTTACATTTTCTGTGGCAGTATGTACAAGTTTAATCAGCCAGGTCTTTAGGGTACTTTTTTAAAATCAAATTTTACTATGATCTTAAGTCAATGACCCATTTGGTTGGCTCGAGTCTTTCAGTGAGCTATACAGATTTGACACTTTTTGATTATCTTATATAAAACAATCTATATTCGTGCATTTTTTTTGTAGTTATTTAGTACCCTAACCTCATTGCGTTCATAATTCGTTAACCACGTTTTCGACACAATATTTCTATTTGAGCAGTTTGTGTAAAGCTGTAGTAAAATTGCAGCTTATCACAGTATACAGATAATAAAAGTCATGAGATTAAAAAGTAAATAATGACGAGTTGATGAAGCTTTGAAATTTGCTGAAATAAAATATATTATATATATTTCTCTTTATGTAGTCCAGTAAATTGATTGCCGCTCCAATGATATATAATTTTATGATACTTCACATTCAAATGTAAGGTAAAATAGGAATGACTTATTTAAGTAAGATTCGCTACAGAGAATTTGCTTATAGATATTTTACTTTGATATTTCTGTGTTTTCGTAAAACTAAATAATACAATTTCGTTTAGAAAAACTTTCAACATATACTGAGAAATCAAACTCTCTCTCTCTCTCTCTCTCTCTCTCTCTCTCTCTCTCTCTCTCTCTCTCTCTCTCTCTCTCTCTCTCTCTCTCTCAACTTTGAAAAATACAATTTCGTTTAGAAAACATCTTTCCTTGCTTGACAGTTCTTTGAGTGAAAGTTTTCAACAACTTGAAATGCTTCTCACAGAGGAAAGAAAATCCTCAACACCTCACTTCTGCGCCTTGCTAACCGAAGCCTCCCCGAATGAAACTTTTGAGGATCGTTGAAAAGTATTGTGAGTATTTTATATAAAAAAAAATTGTGAAGGTTTTCATGGTCGCTTGATTTTTTTTTTTCAAATGGGTGTTACAGCTATAATACGTTCTCAGTTCAGACTTTTAGAAGTTGTATCTATGGTTTATATATAATTTTGTTTGTGAGAGGATTGCCATTTATATATGTTATAAATGGTATACTAGGATCTTTAATAAACATAGATATTGTAACCTTTTTCTTGAAAATATAGGTGACTTTAATATATAGTACCTGTAGGTATAGTGATGAATGGTAGATATTACAATTGGAATTTTTTTGTTTTTTTCAGAAATTTTCCCGTATTTTAAGACTGCAAGTTCACTGGAATATAATTTAAATATTTTTGTATTGATGGTTGCTGTTTCAAATTATATATAATTATGTATATATATAGATATGTATATATGTATATATATATAATGTTTATATACACATATACATATACACATATACGTATATATATATGTGTGTGTGTATGTACAGTAGGTAAGGAGGAGGAGGAGGAGGAGGAGGAGGAGGAGGAGAGAGAGAGAGAGAGAGAGAGAGAGAGAGAGAGAGAGAGAGAGAGAGAGAGAGAGACAGACAGACAGACAGAGAGATGGGACGGAAATGCATTAATTGTTATATGGTCTTGAGCATGTCCTGTTTAGTTTAATTTTGATATTTAATAAGAGTAAATGGGAAATTCCAGGTTTCGTTCCAACTTAAATATATTAGCCCCCCCTATTTTTTATATCATTCGAGATTATTTTCACCAACCTTTTTGAAGATTTTATTTTCCCTTCCCACCTCTTCCACACAAGAAGAAGGAACCAGTGATGCCCCAGTGGAGACATGGACCCCTTAATATTTGAAGAATGCATTTAACGACCTCCTTCACTGACCCCCGAAAGAAATTGCAAGGTCGAGCCTTTGATCATTGAAACCTTCCTCCCCCCCCCCTTTTTTTTAAGAGATTAGGATTTTTGGTGGAGACGAAATTGCTTGGTAAGGGGAATAGAGAAGGAAGCATTTCAGTTTTATATCTAAGGATTAGGTTTGATGAATGTTGTGTTTTGAGTAATGTGATTTTTGGATGTTGATGAGACGACAGAGCTTATTGAGGATGAAATTAATATATATATATATATATATATATATATATATATATATATATATATATATATATATATATATATATATATACATATACATATATACATATATATCTGTGTGGGCGTGGTCGCATATTTGCATAGGAAGAGAGGTTGATTGATTGATTCAGTTCTAAACTATCTGGTGTAACAACAACAAAGGTTATCGACACGAAAAGTATATTAGTACAATCAACTTTTTTTCATAAAAGCTATAAAATGGTAACGCAATAAAAAAAATTCATAAGTTACGAGATACCATTTATTTTTTATTAACGCCATATAATCAAATACACCCATTTCTTTTACTGTATATTTTTGACAAAGAGATCCAAGTTAAACGTAAAAACAACCCATTTCTCATGGAAAACTGAAATATGGTTTTCATTCATACGTCTTAGTATCTGTTCCATTTGCGGGATTGTTTTAAATAGGAATATATTAACAAATGCTGTGATCATGTGCGCTTTCTTATAAAAGTTACTCTCGCTTACTACGTGCCTTGGATGACTATTGCTTCAGAGTTCCTGTAATACAGCTATTGTGGGTAGTATTAATGTTATTTTTCTTTTTCTTCTTTCGAAACTTCAGCAGGAGTAGATTGTACAGTTGGGAAGTATTGCCAGTCTATTGAAGTCGTATAAACGAATAGGATCAACTTTCCTTTAAATATATAAAATTGGTTCGTTTTTATGTGGTTTTGCTTTTCTGATTTTTAAATTGTTGGGTTTAAGTTGGGTTGATATATACACCTTCACGTATTTTTTTTTTTTTTGTTACATCGGTAAATTATATATTGGCCTAAATGAACGATTCAGATATTAGGTTAAGGGACAGATCTGCATATACCTTGAGGTTCGATTTGTATCCGTAAAATGGAAGAAATAACTTGGATGGATGATTTATCTTTTTCCAGTTTGACGTAAAGCTTATTAATGGCCGCTGTGCGTTGCCTTATATATGATTTATGCTTCATTATTTCTTTGTTACTTTCTTTTGGTCAGTACTTCGTACTTTAAATGCCGGCATTTCTTGTAACTATTTTGTTGATATGTTTATGAATTGCATTGAATAGTTTTTGGTCCTAAATACTAATTTTTTTTTTTTTTTTTGCCAGTGATCTCAGGTCCGTTTTCTTAAGGCCATTGCTCGTCGATATTTATATATTAACATAAAAAATAAATTTTTCATGGCTTATTTTGAGACAAATTTCCCCTTTACTGTATTCAGTTTTGTTACAAAGGAGTCTTACATATCAGTTACAAAAGAGTTTTACATCTCAGTTTCCCTAAGTTATGATCTTCAGATGCCGTCTGGTTAACGTCACAGACATGCTGTAGATGGTATAATCTGTCGCGTTTAGCATTTTCGTCCTACAGTGGCAGTCGCCCAAAAGGGATTAATCATGTTCAACTTATTTTTGGTTGAAAGTTTTTTTTTTTTTTTTTTTTTGACTGATTAGTGACAACATTTGCGAAAAATTTTCTTTATATTCTTTGGATTTTTTATTTCTGTTTTCTTTCTTTTTGTGAAATTTTTTCTTTTAAACATATGGTAAACTAGCGAATTAAATGTCATTACTTTCAAGTCTAGAAGTTGTTGCGTATTAGATCTGAATCATAACATGGTTTGGGTAGATTGGCCCTATGTAGTTGCGTATTGACGCTTGAACATGTTTCTTTTTCGTGGTGGTCACCATAAATATAGACCTTTTGTTTTCGTGTGTGAAGAACTTTTCTTTCTTTATTTAGTCCTCTGGTGGTGGGAGAATTAACTTACAGTGATAAAGCTTAGTCAAAACTTTGCCTTGATATCCTGGCTTTCATCTGAAATGGGGCGTTTGGTAGTGTCCTCCCTCGTCACTTGAAAGTATTGGTAGAAGATATCGCTGTTAGTAGTCTCCTTCCTCAGCGCTTGAAAGTATTAGTAAAAAATAATCAAGTTATCATTTATTGATTGGAGCTAAACCATATGGAGACACATCCACCTTGAGTCTAAGCGGACCAGTCCACGCCAGCCGCTGGTATCCAGTTGCAACATTTGCCAGGACAGCATTACGGAGAAAAGGGCGCCGTATAAAGCCTACGGGTCAGACACAGACTTTTTCACTTTACTCTCTCTCTCTCTCTCTCTCTCTCTCTCTCTCTCTCTCTCTCTCTTGCTTATATAAGATATTTTATCGGGGATTGAGTTTCTCTCTCTCTCTCTCTCTCTCTCTCTCCCTCTCTCTCTCTCTTTCTCTCTCTCTCTCTCGCTTATATAAGATAATTTATCGGGGATTGAATTCTCTCACTCTCTCTCTCGATTAAATAGGACAATTTATGGTGTATTGAATTCTCTCTTTCTCACTCTCTCTCTCTCTTGCTTATATAAGTTAATTTATCGGGGATTGAGTTCTCTCTCTCTCTCTCTCTCTCTCTCTCTCTCTCTCTCTCTCTCATACTTTGTCTAGGGGTACGTCTTTCCATGTGCTCTTTCCTTTCAGTTTAAATTACTCTTTCCTCTTTTATATATTGCAAAGTGATGAACATTCTTAGATCTTTTATGAAATAGAGTAAAACTGGTGAAGTCAGACCTACAAAGTGAGTGTCGTTGATAAGTGATGATTGTCTATTTTAGGGATAATGTTTCGTGCAAAAGTAAAACTCTTGCGACACAAACAGCATAAAGTTGAGCATGTTTTCCGCCGTTGACATTTGATCTTCATTTAGGATTATCATGAGGATGATGATAATGAGTTATTATTATTATTATTATTATTATTATTATTATTATTATTATTATATTATTATTATTATTATTAGTAGTAGTAGTAGTAGTAGTAGTAGTAGTAGTAGTAGTAGTAAGTTTTGTATTATAGTATAAAAGTTAACGTTGATACGGGCAAGATTATTTATTTCATTTTTACTTATCGTCATCAACTAAAACCAAATTCAAACCAAAGACTTTTTCCTTTTTTTTTCTTTTACAAATGTTATATGAGTAATATTCATGCATGCCAACTATCTTGTTTTTATGCTTCCATGTACTGTATAAGTAATTCAAAGTTTGAATGACAGCGACTTTCACTTATTTGTTTTTATTTCTTCATTAATCATCATGATGATTCTAATAACTCAGGGTTTTTAGTCTTTTGGTGCAATTGTAGAGTTTTTGGGGGCATAAAAATCAAGACAAAGAATGACAAGTGTTGATAAATACTGAAGGATTGACTTCTTGATAGAAGATATATTTCGCAGGTAAAATTTCCAGTGATTCCTTTTCTCTTTTGTCTAATATACAGTGCAAATAAGTATTTATCAGCGGATCTCAAGAAGCTTCACTCTTCAGAGGCTGTTATCAACTGGTTTTGTCCAGTGTGATGTTACAGGGGAGGAGGGGTGGGCGATGATGTAAAAGTGGGCGCACCTTGCCAACTCTATGTTAGGCCATCTTCATTATCATCGTCCGTAATGAAAACGCTACTTTGTGGTACCATCCTTCAGCACATAGCACTGTCATGTCGTTCCTCGAAAAGTATCCCTTAGTTTAACCAGACCACTGAGCTGATTAACAGTTCTTTTTTTTTATTTTACGTGGCTGAGAACCAATTGGTTACCTAGGACCAAGATGAATCCGAACACATTATAGCGAGAAATTAATTTCTATCACCAGAAATAACATATAATTCTTCAAACTTGAACTCGTCTGCTGGCCGAGAACTCTACCGACTTGTCCAACGAGGAACTGCTTTAACGAACTGGCGTAACACTTTTTTTTTTTTTTTTTTTAAGTCCAAAAGATGATTCAGCTTTTGATACTCTGTAACATATCTAAACTTGAACTGTCTGTGTTGTCACATTTTCAAGCCAAATGTCCTAAAAAATGAGCTCCTCAGAAGCTCTGAACAGAATTGGAAAAGATGACTGACTCCAGTTCGTCAAACTAGGGCCGATATGTTCAAAGTAATTTTGTGCGTTATTCAAGTCAATGATGACTAAATTTTAGGCTATACGGGTAGATTTAGCTTTGCAATGAGTATTGGTAATTATTCGTCTAGCCTGTTATTCATGACGTGGGCTATTTCAGTAAAGGGCCAACAGATCATGGGAAATTCAGCTTAGGTCATTATTCGTTAGGAAGTAAATGGCTTTGCTCCAAGTAATTTGCCGAGAAGGTTATTAACGAAATTTTGTGGTTTCCAACAGCTGCTCTAAAGTCAGGGGTAGCCAGTGATTATAGATTGCAAATATTCTTTCTAATCTTTACACACGTTGCGGTCATATTTTCATTTAATACGGATTTTGGATCTGGGTGTGTGTGTGTGTGTATGTGTTTGTGTACGCAGAAGTAATTATCCAAACTGTATATGTTTATATATGTATATATATATATATATATATATATATATGTGTGTGTGTGTGTGTGTGTGTGTGTGTGTATGTATGTATGTATGTATATATGTAAGGGGATATCCTTTTAAGCTTTAACCAATAATGGGTCCAGAGCACAATACCGACCGCCAGCTGTGGCACTTCAATGCTTTAGTGCCATAAAAAAGGGAGTAAAACGTAGGAATAAAACTACATGGCATATTTAGGTACAGGTCCTAATAGAAGGCTACCAAATATTGTTATAGAGTAATTTTGGCTAATTTCATTAAAAACAAAATTGTGAGGAATTTTAAAAGTACCTGAAATACACATGACGTTTGTATTTACGAGTATTGGCAGTAAGTGTGCGTATATATGACTCAGTTCCTCTGATATGTTAGTGGATATGTCAGGTGGTGACCTGATCGTTTATTTTTAGCAGAGATCAGAGAACCCCAGGAGATCCGAATAGTTTTCAGATTTTAATACTTACAGGAAATGAGAAAGGGAAATGGTTAACAGTAAGTCCATATGGTTTGCAGGTACTTTGAAGGAAATTAAGGGTAGCTAATTCTATCTGATGGAGAGAGAGAGAGAGAGAGAGAGAGAGAGAGAGAGAGAGAGAGAGAGAGAGAGAGAGAGAGAGAGAGAGAGAGAGGTGGTGTAAAAGCAGAGGTACTCATTATACTTCGACTTGAATTAAATGCTTATGGAGAATGACATTAGGAGAAAGACACCTATATGAAAGGGAAATGACTAACAATGAGTCCATATTGTTTGCAGTTACCTTGAAAGAACTTACAGTGGCTAATTCTATATGAGAGAGAGAGAGAGAGAGAGAGAGAGAGAGAGAGAGAGAGAGAGAGAGAGAGAGAGAGAGAGAGAGAGTAAAAGCAACATTAGGTGTACTATTTTAGGTATACCGAGCATACTTCGACATGAAATATATCCCTACAGAGAATGACATCAGGAGAAAGTCTCCCTTATAAGGGATCATTATTTCATGTTGACAGGATGAGAGGTTTATATATATATATATATATATATATATATATATATTATATATATATAAATATATATATATATATATATATATATATATATATATGTGTATATATGTATGTATGTATGTGTGTGTGTTTGTAGGTGTGTATCACAGGAGTAATATTTGTTTTCAATAATCGTTACTATATATTTATTTTGATTTTTTTTATCAGCATTGCATGCCATTAGATACATTTTCCCCTTACAAGTTTGTTTTGCAAATTAATTATAAACCAGAAATTTAGGAGGTAAACCCATAATTTCCTTGTTTTATCCCCAAAGAGACCTAGTCTCTTTAATTATTTTTTTGATGCAAAATAGCTTTGAGGCCCCCAACCATTCCTTTGACGTCACGTCATATGTAATGCATGGGTGGGTCTTCGCCCCCCAGGGCAGCCAGTGATTGCATTGATTGCATGACATTTCCGGTTGGTTTTAAATCAGCATAACGTCCTCTGCGGTATTTATTTTTTGTTCCTCCCAAATTTAACTTTAACTTTAAATTCTATCCACAATTTGGTTCCTCTTAGCTGCCGACGGTGGGTTGATCGCCTAGAAGATTTTCAATCTCGGGGAAATACTGTATTTTTCCTAAGAGTTTTAACTTCTTTGCGTTGCGAGAGTCTGTGACAGTTATGTAGAATTATTTATAAAAGATTTTGGTGTAGAATATTTTCTGTTACAAATTACTTTAAAGAGTTTTAGCTTCTTTGCGTTGCGAGAGTCTGTGAGAGTTATGTAGAATTATTTATAAAAGATTTTGGTGTGGAATATTTTCTGTTACAAATTACTGAAAGAGTTTTACCTTCTTTGCGTTGCGGGAGTCTGTGAGAGATATGCATAAGTATTTATAATAGATTTCGCTGTGGAATATTTATGTTACAAATTACTTAGAGTTTTAACTTCTTTGCGTTGCGGGACTCTGTGAGAGTTTTGCAGAAGTATTTATAATAGATTTCGCTGTGGAATATTTGCTGTTACAAATTACTTAGAGTTTTAACTTCTTTGTGTTGCAGGAGTCTGTGAGATATATACATAATATTTATAATAGATTTCGCTGTGGAATATTTCTGTTACAAATTACTTATAGAGTTTTAGCTTCTTTACATTGCGGGAGTCTGTCAGAGATATGCAGAAGCATTTCTCATAGACTTCGCTGTGGAATATTTGTTGTTACAAATCACTTGAAGAGCTTTAGCTTCTTTGCGTTGCGGACTTGTGAGAGTTATGCAGAAGCATTTATATTAGAATTTGCTGTGGAATATTAATGGACATTAAATCATGGAGGATATTCGCTGATATGATTTCATCGCTGTAACATGTCTTATGTTACCAAAGTGCTGCTAAACTAGGAATTGTAGAATGATAATTACAGCATCTCTCATCCAGGATGACCAGTATTTCTCCGTAGTCGATAACCATGGCAGTTGCGGCGCTAGTTTTAGCCACTCGATATCTGATGCTTCATGCCGAAGTCCCAGCTCATGGCACTTCGCAGTTATATATATATATATATATATATATATATATATATATATATATATATATATATATATATATATATATATATATATATATATATATATATGTGTGTATATATATATGTATATATGTGTATATTTGTTTGTGTATGTATATACAAATTTATACGTACATAAATTTTATTTTCGTGTATATACAAATTTATACTCATAAATCACTCTCTAAATCTCTCTCTCTCTCTCTCTCTCTCTCTCTCTCTCTTTGTATATATAATAAATAAATAAATAAATATATATGTGTATATATGAGAAAGTGTGAGAGAAAGAGAAAGCATAAGCAACACCGGATAATAGTCGTGGTATTGCTCTGTTAGTGAGTAACATTATGCAAAGCTCAGGTGTGACGACCTTTGGTAGAGCATTATTGCAAAGCGAACATCGGATGTTTTTTGCTGCGACTGTCTATTGGTAAGCGATCGTTTCTCCTTGCCCTTTGAATGTATTATGTAAATATGGACATGAAAATGTTCTTTCATTTTTGCGTTGCTTCGTAAAACTTGTTTTCCAGACTTATCCTTCCAGGAAATTTGGAAAAGTTAATGAAAATCATTATGCATTAAGCTGTTGCGACGCAAAATCTTGGGTACTTCCGTAATAATTTTAGTTTTTGAATACTTCTGGATGCCAAGCGTCAATTAACCATAGCAAAAATTCCTCACGTACTTAGAAAACATTTTATTTTTAAAGTATAACCTAACAAATAAATGGTTTAGCCCTCCCCTCCCAAAAATTATGTACTCACAGAATGGCTATTTTTGCCCACGGAATCGGGATGTTTAGGCGCAGAAATTTTTTCCCAGACACTTGAATATTTATATCTATAAACGAGTTAGATTTCCCAAGAGATACGTGATTATTTATGTTTATAAACTCGTTAGATTTCGTAACAGGTGCTTAAATATTTACGTTGTTAGACGAGTGAGATCTCGTATCATTGAAATAGATTGTATTTATGTATAACAGAATACCGAAAGTATTTCACGAAACTTATGTTCTGGAAAGCAAGACTCTTGAATAGCCAGCCAGCACAAACCTTTAGACGTTCCCTTGGTTTTTATGCATTTCCCTTTCGAAAATTCTCCGGCGCTCTCATCCTCCTTGCCCTTTCTTTGCTCTTCATAGTGATGCTTTCTCCGTTTCTCACTCGAGAGAGAGAGAGAGAGAGAGAGAGAGAGAGAGAGAGAGAGAGAGAGAGAGAGAGAGAGAGAGAATAGTCCTACCTACATAGTTTACCCTCCGCATTCACGGCTTGAAAGCTTTTCGTGAGAGGCCAGGAGAGAGAGAGAGAGAGAGAGAGAGAGAGAGAGAGAGAGAGAGAGAGAGAGAGAGAGAGAGATGCCAAGTCTCAACAAAGAAAAATCAATATTTTGAGAACAGAAACGGAGAGAAAATCGTCATTGCATTGTTTGACGGTCAAAGTAGCGAGAGGAGAGGGGAGGCTGAAGGCAAAGATTTGATCTGAGATAACAAACAGGGAAAAATAAATGGTGATAAGAGAGTCCTATCAGTGGTGATAAGAGAGAGAGAGAGAGAGAGAGAGAGAGAGAGAGAGAGAGAGAGAGAGAGAGAGACTCATTTCCTAATATGTAGTAAAAATCTGCACGACCTGAATAACTTCGGGATAAGAACAAGTAAAAAGAAATATGACATCTGAGAAGTTTGGTCTGTTTATGAGAGAGAGAGAGAGAGAGAGAGAGAGAGAGAGAGAGAGAGAGAGAGAGAGAGAGAGACTTATTTACTACTATGTAGTAAAAATCTATACGGCCAGAATAACTTTGAGATAAGAACAAGTAACAAGAAACATGGCTTTGGAGAAGTTCGGTCTGCTTATGAAAATTCACAGAATAGCTAAGATGACTTGTGTCTGTTCACTCCGTCTGTTGGTCGGTGCTGGATGAGGGTGTCAGGTTGGGTTTCCTCTGATTGGGTGAAGGGGTCCGGCTGTCAGCTTTAAGCCGAATATTGATGGCGTAACTTTCCTGTTATGCAAGTTTCCCCCTGCACTTTTTATATTGCCGTTCCATAAAGCCCTGTTATTTTGTTAGTATGATTTTGATCCCTTCCTTCGCCACGATGCTGTCTGTGAAGGATGCTTTTATGCGTTCATAGGATTGCATTCTTTTGTCCTGGTTCTCCAATCCCTTTGGACATGTTTCCTTTGTGGTCTTAGTGATATTTTTGACACCTACCTCAGATCCACATGCTGCTTTCATGATTTTTTTCATTCAGAGACTCCAAGGAACGTGAGTTTTCTCTTGCAGCTTGGACAAAATGGGTCAGTCCTTACTTGATTTAAACATTGCTCTATCCCTCTGACAATTGCTTATCTTTTTTTTTTCTCCTTTCCTTAATTCATGAGCTGGAAACCTTATGGACGGAGTCAACTGACTATAAACCCAAGGGGGCTCCAGAGTTAAATCAGCTGCCGAGGGAGACCAATTATAGGTAATTTTGTATATGATATCCTATCAGCCTCGGTACTCATGGTTAAAACTAGATTTTGTGATGATATTTGCATTCATTAGCGCTAAAAACTTTAGCATTTGGTAGATGATAATGCCCATGCCAACAGGTTAGTACGGAAGCATTTTTGCACTGAATGTAATCTCTGCATCACAGAGTTGGTCAGACATGTTCCAGGTGTCTTCATTTGAAAGTAATTATGAGGTGCTATCTGGACTTCATTCTTCCCACAACCAGAAATTGCTATTGGCTGTTACTTGTTAACTGTTATCTGAAGATCCATGTCATTTTAGTGGTATAATGAGAAGTGACATGCCCATGAACTTTAATTATGAATGGCCATCAGATCTTGGGGTGTGATACCTGAAGACCACATAGCTGTCACTCCCAATCCAGGATTGAGGACCAGTAAACTCTTGTTTTACCCACGATCATGAAGAGGCCTACTCCTACTCTTATCACTCTTAGCAGACTGTATGTTCATTTGTATATATTGTGTTTACCTAAGCATATATAAGTCAGATTTTTGCCGCTATGCAGTTTCTGGGAGATGTCAAAATATGGGAAATAGGTGGGATCATACCTTTTCATTTATTTCTTCCTTGCGGTACTTTGCGTATATGCGCGCTCACATACAGATACAAAAACACGCGTACGTTGCCATGTGCTGCATGGCACCAACAAATACCATATAGAAATAGCAAACAAAGCACCAACATCTATATGCACGGACTCGTTATGTCATCGTCTGTGACCAGCATACGTAGTTAGAAATGTATTTTTAAAAGTGGAATATATAAACTTTTATGTCGGCTCTGGGTGCAGTCTCGTAAATCCTTTCAGACTATAAACCTGTAAACCAGGGAGTGTTCTCTCTCTCTCTCTCTCTCTCTCTCTCTCTCTCTCTCTCTCTCTCTCTCAAACACTTTTCTTGTTGGTGTAAGTTTATTATATAAATATAATGTTGAACGTGCGTGGCTAGGAAGAAGAAAATGTGATTATTTTGTGAGGCAGAGAGATGTAAGAGGGGTGATGTGGGGTTGGGGGGAGGGGTAGCCAGCTCTGGTCTTGTTAGGAAGACCACAGATTATGAGGTATACAAAAGTGTAAGGTCTAAGGATATTTGGTTTAACCTACGTGTATTAAACGAGAAAGCCATGACAGTAATTACATAGACGTGGCCAAAAAAAAAAAATAAATAAATAAAAATTGGATTTTGAAGAGAAGTTTCTTTTAGGGAATCTGGTTCAGTGACTTGTTTATGGTCATGGGTACAATCCTGTAGAGGGTAATGCCGTCAGTGCACCTCACGTGCGGTGCACTGTAGAGATCACTTAAGGTTCTTTGCAGCGTCTTCTTCGGCCCTTGGCTGCAACCCCTTTCATTCCATTCACTGTACCTCCATTCATATTCTTTCTTCTATCTTACTTTCCACCTGCTAACAATTGTTTCATAGTGCAACTGCGAGGTTTTCCTCTAGTTACGCCCTTGTAACCTTTTACTCTCAACACTGAATGACCTCATAGGTCCAGCGCTTGGCCTTTGACCTAAATTGTGTTCTGTTCTACTGTAATGATATACAAATGTTGATGGTATTGAACTGTTGGGAACATACGAGATTTATTATTTGGTAAATACGATGAAGGAATATGGAAGAGATGCTGAACTGATAGATGTAAAAATTGAAGAGGTTAATGTATAAATATGAAAAGCAGTAAAAAACTGAATAAAAAAAACAGGTTGGGTGACTTGGATTGTCTATGAGGCGTTCCATTTTGTTGATGGAAATGCACTTATGCCAGACATGGGCGTGTGTGTGGATGTCTTTGGGGGAAAGATTCAAAAGACTTTAACAAAACGAATAATTATCCCCTTTTGTAAGGGAAAAGGTGATTGAGAGGGGCAATGCTCTGTATAAGCTGAATAGACAGATTTACATCGAAGATTTAGACAGAAAGAAAGGCTTATTGGTGAAAGGGCAGTTTGTGTGTGTGTGTGTGTGTGTGTGTGTGTGTGTGTGTTCAAGTATGTTGTCACATAAAGCAATGAATGTATTGAGTATGAGTTTATAATGAAGAGACCCGATGTGGAAAATGTGAGGATGTATAGAAACTCGTTAGAACGAGAAAGACCTGTGGAAGAATATGTAGAGAGGAGATTGACTTTATTTTGTGTAAAAGGGATCTGTTGAGTGTTGTGCTTTGTCCCATTGTGTTTCAGGTTTTAATGTAATTTAATTGAGTAATTGTGCTGCAAGCAACTGCCCTTTTAGAACTAGAATTTTTTTTTTATGTCAGGAAACAAACACAAACAATTCACCGTAGGGGGTAGTGCTATCATTGCACCTCATGCAGTGCACTATAGGCATTAGTTAAGTTTCTTTGCAGCGTCCCTTCGACGCCTAGCTGCAACACCTTTCATTCCTTTTACTGTACCTCCATTCATATTCTCCTTCTTCCATCTTCCTTTCCACCCTCTCCTTACAGTTGATTCATCGTGCAGCTGCGAGATTTTCCTCCTGTTACACCTTTCAGACCTTTTTACATACAATTCCCGTTTCAACGCTGAATGACCTCCTAGGTCGCAGCGCTTGGCCTTTGGCCTAAATGTTATATTCTCAAATACAAACAGATGTCGCCTCAGATCCGGAGGTTGAAATTCGGTCTGAGTGTGACCTTAGCAGACGATGATTTCTCTTTCGACAGATCTGTTTACCAACAGCAAATCTTTTTCGCTCTTCTTCGCTCGACAACATCTTCCACGTCACGTAGATCGAGGTGGAAAATAAATGAGGAAGAATGTTTATCTTCGGCGAGATTTCTTGACTTCTGCTCTCTTATTTTCTTATCTTTCCCTCTGCCTCCTTGCTTGTGGGTTGTTTTCGGGTTGTGAGAGTCGATCGAATTTGTTTTCTTCCTCAAACTTTGTCATGTTTTTGATGGAGCAAAAGCTCGTGAGGATTTCTATAATATATATATATATATATATATATATATATATATATATATATATATATATATATATATATATATATATATATATATATACACACACACACATATATATATATATATATATATATATATATATATATATATATATATATATATATATATATATATATATATATATAAATAAAAAATAAAACTTGATTCTTTTTTCGAGACGTTGATTTAGATCAATAACAAGCAAAACGAATATTAATCTTCTGGTTGTCTTGCCTTACGGCTCGAATGAAAATAAAAGCGTAATCTTAAAGCATCCAGATGTTTACATAATAACCTGACTGTGGTGGAGAAAACATGTAAATTGTCCAAACAGCTGGAAAAAATACTTTAAACTTTACCTCCCGATTCACGAATGCATGTGTGATACGTAGAGTGAGATTTAGTGTGCTCGTTGACTTTTACAAATTTTCTTCCTTCTTTTATTATCATCGAAGAACATGACGTTCAGTTGATAATAGGAGAAAAGACACACTTAAGTAAAATTTCATTTTCTGCTTTCTTGTTATATTTTTACAGATGAAGAGTTTACTACAAACTACAGATGAAATTGTTCATTTGTAGAAAAAAAAATTGTATATAAGGAGGAATTGTATATACCAGAAATTTCACTGAATGAGTTTTTTCCGCTACTTTATTATTATTATTATTATTATTATTAATATTATTTTTATTATTATTATTATTATTATTATTATTATTATTATTATTATTATTATTATTATGCAGTGTACCTAAACGACCATCATATTATTTTATTATTATTATTATTATTATTATTATAGAGCTCACGTAAACGTCCATTAACCTGCTATACAATCTTCCACAGAATAAAATGCAAAAATTATGAAACAGAACAGAGTTGAAGAAACAAGAAATACCAATTACAAAATATCGAGACGTAGATAGACACACTCACCCGTACACAGTAGTAAAAAACCATCTAAGCAAAAAAAGCAATGGTACATTTGACCTTTGAAGTGAAAATGGAAGTATCTCTCTCTCTCGCTCTCTCTCTCTCTCTTCAACTTCGGAGCATCGCCACAGATAACACAGCCCAGGAAGACTTGTTTCCGGAAACGAAAGTCTTATTGTTCTGGGCAGCGTGTGACGTGGCATCTCATCAGAACTGGGATGCTGGTATTCTGTTCCTGAAGGCAAGAAGTGCCCAGGTATCTCTTGTGGCTCGGGCAATGAAGGAGGTGTCACATGGATGACTTTTTTTTTTTTTTTTTGAGGTATCTTGTGTTGCCTTTTTATCAATAAATGACGAGAGAGTTTTGGCGTTGTCGCACGGCTGAAGTATTTTTAAACATGCATTTTACTTTTCTCCTTTTTTTTATATCAGTACTTTTCTACACTTAATACAGTTAATTTTGTAACTGTTTAGCGTGTGAATCTTTGTTCGTGTGGCAGATGCTATTTTTTTCGTAGATGAATTTGTCTTTAGGTTTCGTATATCAGGTTATTTGTGTGTGTATATATATATATATATATATATATATATATATATATATATATATATATATAGAGAGAGAGAGAGAGAGAGAGAGAGAGAGAGAGAGAGAGAGAGAGAGAGAGAGAGATTCGTACCAAGAATTAGTGGGTGATTCCTTTTATTGGAATAAGCTGAGATAATATATTGAAAGATTAATAACCACGAACAAAATTAACAAATAAATCAATAGGTCAGTCCTGTTAAACAGCTCTTTCTCTTCTCATCCACGCCATCTTGGATATAACTCCAGCATCGCAGACGATTCTGTGAAAGATTTAAGCAAATTACCCACGAAGCCGAGATCCCGGATAACAACGACAATTAGCGCGCGATGCGTACGATGTAAATTGGCTATATATTGAAACGCTCCCGATGAGATTATCGTACCATGTATCGTCGATGCTCGCGTATTGGAGAGATATTGGCATAGGTGGACGGAGGAGATGATTAACAAATGCGAGACTGTCGTCTGGCGGTGTAAGCTGGCACTGCAGTACCACGAACGAGGTGGTTGGTTGGTTGGTTGGTTAGGTGGGTGGTGGGTTAAGGCTTTGGTTAAATCTTGTATTCGTGGTCTTGGTATGAGTTGGACGAAACGATGAGGACAAGACAAGAGAAAATAGGCAAGAGTAACTTCCAGGAAGAAATAGGTGTCGTTAACGTGAAGCTGAAATCTTTAATAAGTATAATTCTCTCATTATTACTGGTCCTATGTGCTCTCTCTCTCTCTCTCTCTCTCTCTCTCTCTCTCTCTCTCTCTCTCTCTCTCTCTCTCTCTTCAACAGACGGTTGTGCGTGGCAAATACGACCATATGGGGGATTCACGTTTGATTTGTATTTTGGTAGATTCGTAAATCAGCTCCTCTGTAAGGACGGTTAGTGTTTTACTGAAATGTTTGTGCATGTGTTCGTGTAATTGTGGTTGGTTGGGTGGTGGGTTTAATCTTGTATTCGTGGTCTTGGAATGAGTTGGACGAGAAGAAAAGAAAAAAGAAAGTGAAAGTAGGCAGCAGGAGTAACAAAGAGATTCGGAGCAGGACTGGCAGAAATTAATTTAATTTGATTTATTCAAATTTAGGCTGTTAAGACAAGCACTGGGGCACTTGCTTGCCATTCACTGCTGAAGACAGTGAAAAGGAGGAGTTGGATCAGTTCGACAGCAAGATTAAGGGATCTTGAAAATAAAGGAGACGAAATACACGGATCTAATGTTGGAATGGTGAGAAAACCCCTCAGTTGCAATGAGAAAGTAATGGTCGATTAGTTTAGTCAGCAAGCATAAATAAAGGAAGCGGGAATGGAGTAACACCTACAGTGCTCCTTGTAAAGTGAACTGACGACACTTAGCCTCCTATGGGGTTGGCAGAAATGGAGGTCGAGTAAGGAACGGGTCTAAGCAGGACCAAAAGATAGTAAATGCAGAGTAAGAACGAGCAGGTTAGAACAAAGGGGAAATGCAGAGCGAGTAAGAGGAAGGTTTGGAGAAGTGTTAAGAAATGGAAGGCGCATTATGAAGGGAGTATGGAGCAGGGCAGAGAGTTCCGGAAGAGGGAAGGGGTAGGGCAAGGAAAAATAGGTAATGATTTAATATGGAGGAGGTTTCGTCTCCTAGTTAGGCAAGATTGATAACGTCCACGTCATTTGCCACAATAATATTCTCCTTTCCATATCTCTCTTTGTTACTCTTGGCCCGAAATGTACGAAATAATACTGTTTGGTTCTTCTAAGAAGGCTCACAACCAGTTTTGATAAAGGTAATAGTGATAAACAGTAGCTATTATGTGGGAAGACAATTTCACTTACGACGAAAAGTGAACTGCGTTATTGTTCGAAAAACTTAATTTAAAGTTTAATTTTTCCTAGGATAATGTATGAGGCTCTATGAGGAGATTGTTTAGCTAACTCTCTTTTACCAAAATGAAGTTTGATTGTTTAAAGGAATTGTAAATTATAAGTTTGCATAGGATAATGTATGAGACTCGATGAAGAGATTGTTTAGCTGACTCTCCTTTGTGGAAATTTTGATTTCTAAAGGGATTTTAAAGTTTAAGTTTTCATAGGATTACGTATGAGACTCAGTGAGGATATTGTTTAGCTAACTCTCTTTTATGGAGATGAAGTTTGATTGTTAAATGGGATTGAAAGAAATAAGGTTGAAACGATTAAAAGTGTACATAGAAAATCAAAAGGATGAGAAAGATTAGTGAGGATGAAAGAATGGATCAGTCATTTTTCTAGTCGGGAATGTACAGTACCTCCGTTTGAGTATAATTTTCAACATCGTTTTCATCAAAAAACAGTTTCAGTTTGTGATACAACTTCAAGAAAACTCCTTTCATTCCTTTTATGTACCTCCGTTCATATTATTTTTCTTCCGTCGTACTTTCCACCCTTTTCCTAACAATTGTTTCATAGTGCAACTGCGAGATTTTCCTCCTGTTGCACTCATAAAACCTTTTACTCTCAATTATCCTTTTATCGATGAATGACCTCAAAGGTCCCAGGTCTTGGCTTTTGGCCTAAATTTTATATTCCAGTTCCAGTGCCAATTCAAACAGCTTCTTGTATATTCCATTTACTTGCTATACCTTTCTCCCTTTACTCTATTGTTCAGGTACTTCGTTCAGACATCTTAGTTCACTTGTGAGAGAATAGTTGTGTCGCCATATCTTAGAATTGTAGCGATGCTTCGTTTTCCAGTATTGAAGATGCCATAACTCTTTCAGAATTAATGCATATTGAAAGACTCAATAAATTAACTTGAAAAGGTTTCTTTTGAGTGAGTATCTAGATTTGGTAGCACCTTTTATTTCAAATATATTGCTGATGAGCAGAATGACTAAAAATGCTACTCAGAATCAAGAGTAGGTATTCTCCTCCTCCTCTTCTTCTTCTTCTTCTTCTTCATGCTTATGGTTATTTCACGTTTTTCTCTTTGAGAGTCAAAAAGTCCCTTTGATGTCAAGTGAAGAAAAAGAAATGAAATTAAGAGACCGCGACCTACAAGTTGGCTTTTAAAGTAGATGGCCTGAAAGATGTCATTGTTACCATTTAGAGCCTGAGAGAGAGAGAGAGAGAGAGAGAGAGAGAGAGAGAGAGAGAGAGAGAGAGAGAGAGAGAGAGAGAGAGAGAGATTTCCATATTCTCTAACAGCATTATATGTATTTCAGGTCGATCATTTTAATTCATCCTTTCCGCGTACTAAAATTAATCCTGAACACAAATGGCGCTTTTGATATAAGGACTAAAATTCAAGTGCGAATCGTACAGAAATTAACTTGATTTACTAATTGAATCAGTCTTTCTTCTTTTACTAATCCTTTACGTGGAATAAAGACCTCCTGTTATTGGTGTTCAGATCTGAATTACCTATTCTCTATTCATTAATTCATTCGAGTGTGGTTTTTTTGTTGTCTTTGTCAAATGAATGTTTAATGAGCATTTTACAGCTAATGTTCTAACATCTGTCGAATCTTTCCACCATTGTGACGCAGTTTTAAGTTTCCAAATGGATCAATCAATCTCTATACTTATCCAGTTTGCGCAGGCGCAACGCTAGAGTGATTTATGAATTTATTACAGTTATAAGTGCACTTCCTTTATTATACCAATCGATCTCTATACTTGTCCAGTTTGCGCAGGCGCAGTCCTAGAGTGATTCGTATGTTTTGTATATCTTTATAAATGCACTTCCTTTATTATATCAATCGATCTCTATACTTGTCCAGTTTGCGCAGGCGCAGTCCTAGAGTGATTCGTATGTTTTGTATATCTTTATAAATGCACTTCCTTTATTATATCAATCGATCTCTATACTTGTCCAGTTTGCGCAGGCGCAGTCCTAGAGTGATTCGTATGTTTTGTATATCTTTATAAATGCACTTCCTTTATTATATCAATCGATTTCTATATGTTTGCGCAGGCGCAGTCCTAGAGTGATTCGTATGTTTTGTATATCTTTATAAATGCACTTCCTTTATTGTATATTGTATTGTCACGTTGTATTTGGAGATATGTGCTATTACATGAGGAATAAGTCTTTTCCTCGAGTTACACGTTTTCCCTTAAATTTGTGTCACCTCTGATGCTCCCTCTTATCTCTCTCATTCCTGCATCCATGTTATCTAAGTGGACGCAAGGCTTTCAGAATGCTAAGCGTAACACGCACACCGCCAAGTTTTATTCTATCCATCAAATTGAAATGCAGCAGGGAAAATTAAATTGTGGGGCCAAATGGGATTTGCCAAAAATATATTGTGTGTATTTCGCGGCGGGATTAATTTCCGGGCCCCGGCCCCCAGTGTGTGTTTGTGTGTTTGTGTGTGTGTGTGTCAAAGGCCAGAATTGTTTTTCAAAGGCGGAATTGCATTCAGAAGTGACTGACCTTTTTGACAACAATGGTCACCCCTCCCGAAAATGCGTTTTGGTATAGAGGGCCCGCGCGGACCCCCTTTTTTTTTTTTTTTTTTTTTTTGTACCGTGAGAGCTGATGGCTCCCTGCTTGTGGTGATGGTGGTGCGTTCTTTACCATTAATTCATTGTAATGTTCTCTGATGTATTTTTAAGTTTCGGGTGTGGCACTGCTCTGTGTGTGTGTGTGTGTGTTGGCTCCTTGGAATTCTTTCTATTTTAATTTTAATGGGTGTAATACCTACACACATACACACACATATATATATGTGTGTTCGTGCATGTGTTTGTATGTATTTATATATATATTTATATAAAATATCTATTTTACATACATGTACATTAACACACATATATTTGTACATTAACACATACATATATATATTTGTGTGTGTTTGTATGTATCTATATAGTATATATTTATGTATAATATCCATACACATAAATATACATGTACATTATGAGGTAGTCTGAGATGTCCTCTTTTAAGTTTTTTCAATAAATCGAAGGAAACATTTTATATTCTATTGAAATATGAAACTTTTTAATCTTTCGTAAAGTAGAAATGGACAGATTTTCAGGTCGCTATTCGAGCTAACGGAGCGAGGAGATCATGGTTATTGCTGCTTCAATAATCATTTAATTTTAGTAAAAAAAAATTATATAAATGTATGTATAATATATATATATATATATATATATATATATATATATATATATATATATATATATATATATATATATATATATGTACTCGAGATATAGAGAGAGAGAGAGTATATATAAGAGAGAGAGAGAGTAATAAAAAATAACCTGAGGCGGGTGGCTTTTCACACCGGGAATTCATCTCTTAACAAAGAAATTATAGATAGTTATTTGCGTTGTACGTTCTGTTCGCCAGTTTATTCCTTTCTGTTTATTTATTCCCTCCTTTCTGTTACCACTATAACCACCACCTTTACACGGAGGATAATTTTCACTTCATGTTTTGTTTTACTTTTATTTTCCACTCACTGTGTTCACGGTTATATCCAAATTCTTCTTGATATTAATTCACATTCACGAGTTTCTTTGTTGGGCGTTGTATATTCTCTGGAGAGAGAGAGAGAGAGAGAGAGTTACGTAAAGGTGAGAGTATTATGATGCATCTGCGGACGTAATGCATAACAGAAGTGTTTCATTATGCCATAACGTTTTTCCTTTGAGGTGCTTCTGTGTGTGTGTGTGTGTCTGTCGGCATGACTGGATGAAATTAAACACCAGGAGTAATTGATGTAAATGTGTTGGAGTGACGGATACAGTACTGCAACAAACGCTGGAAACGTCCTTCTGCTTTAGTTTTATGTATATATGTATATATATATATATATATATATATATATATATATATATATATATATATATATATATATAATATATATATATATATATATATATATATATATATATATTGTGTGTGTGTGTATATGAAAATGTATGTGCTATACATACGTGTGTGTATATATATATATATATATATATATATATATATATATATATATATATATATATATATATATATATATATATATATATATATATATATATATACGTTGCATCCTTTCAAGTTTTTACAGTAACGTTTACTGCACTTTGTCTAAGTTGTATCTTCACCTAATAAAAAGTGTATAAATTGGTGTGGATTTTACATAACCATACAACATACATGCATACATATATAGGTATGCATAGTTTTAGTATGCTTTATAATACCAGAAATAGAATACAGACAAGGGAAGCCGGTAAAGAATTCTAGGAATTGATTAAATACGTCTTCCTGTCTGTCAGTCTGTCACCTTAGACGAGTAGCTATGATCGATGATATTGTACTTCCCCATATTTTCTCATTTTCCCAAAGGGTTTCCCCATACGTGTGTGTTTTGTACTCTCTCTCTCTCTCTCTCTCTCTCTCTCTCTCTCTCTGTGTTTTCTAATTTTCCCATAGGGTTTCATCGCACGCGTGTGCTGTACTCTCTCTCTCTCTCTCTCTCTCTCTCTCTCTCTCTCTCTCTCTCTCTCTCTCTCTCTCTCTCTCTCCTCTAATTTTCCTATAGGGTTTCCTCTCTCTCTCTCTCTTTTCTAATTTTCCCACAGGGTTTCCTCACACGTGTGTGTTGTATCTCTCTCTCTCTCTCTCTCTCTCTCTCTCTCTCTCTCTCTCTCTCTCTCTCTCTCTCTCTCAATTGGACATACGAATAAATTTTTCTTATATAACTTTGTTACATGGAGACGGGGATGAACTCTTGTTTTGTTAACTGAGAATTAAACAAGTCTGCTATTGTATTCATGCATTGATGGCACACTGTTTCATTTTTACTCAGCGACATTCATGACTCAGTATGTGATCTGTAATGATTGGGTTTGTTGAACCTAACCGTGATAGTATTTTTATTGCCAGGGTCCATGTATGCCTGCTGAATATTTTAGGATTGTTGATTGTTTACGTTTTTATATTTCCTTTTAGTTTTTAAATATGGCTCGTTGATTTTTTTTCGCATTATTTGTATATAGTCTGGTGAAAAATTTTTCCGTATATTCTTGTGTCTTTGATACTTATGTCTATTTTTTCTGGTAAAGGTTGCCTTAGTATTCTTCCACATTATTTTTATAATTTGTCTACTTTCTATTATCCGTCTTCGGTTTGTTACAAAATTCTTATTGTAGCCAGAGGTGTCATCTGCCATCCAGATTCGTAGGTTTTGTTTTTCAAGTTCATCTACAAAAGGTCATTGTTTAAACGAGCAATGAAGATCGTAATCCTAAATGTTCGGGAATAACATTGAAATGAAAAACAGTACATGACATTTATTGAGCTGTTGATTTCAGTCTTTGCCCTTCCAGTTTATATACGCTCTTCCTCATTCGTTTCGAAAAACGTGATGCAAATTAATCTGCATCTTTATGTTTGTAGAATGTTTTGAGAATTTCTGGAGACTGCAGTCGTTCCATAAGAGCTCAGGCGAAATCAAAGATTCTGTTTACTCTCGAGTCAGTCTCGCAGTTTTCGTAGCCTCATCTTCAGAAGAAGAAGAAGAAGAAGAAGAAGAAGAAGAAGAAGAAGAAGAAGAAGAAGAAGAAGAAGAAGAAGAAGAAGTCTGCGTGGACTCAAGAGTAAATATTTAGTTCTTGTAATGTTTAGCTAAGTCTTCCCTGTTTCGTCTTGCATTTGTAGCCAATGGAAGGATCTACGTCATTTGTGTCTCACAAAAATATTGTTTAAGGATAAGTTGCTGTTGTAGAATGGTCAGTCGAAGGATCTACGTCATTTGAATCTGTTGAGAATCCTGTTCAAGGAAAAGTTACTGTAGTCGAAAAGAATCAAGAATCCATATTGGTATACCGTCTGTCCAAAAGGGGCATACTCGGTAGAATTTTAAAAAATGGTCTTTTTGCACAATGATTCAGTTTGCGTTGGCAAACTCTTCTGAAGAGATAGACATTAGAAGCATTAAGTATTCTGCATTCTCTCTCTCTCTCTCTCTCTCTCTCTCTCTCTCTCTCTCTCTCTCTCTGTGTGTCAGGAAAGTGATAACCTTTCTGTATAAGTGAGGATCCTGTTGAACATCGGGATTCGTTGTGTAAAATTTTGGCGTTGTCTGCTTGTGTTCCCCGGAGGGGGGTAGCGCCGTCAGTGCTCCTCACGCTGTGCACTGCAGGCATTACTTAAGGTTTTTGCATCGTTCTTTCGGTCCCTAGCTGCAACCCCTTTTATTCTTATTATTGTACCTCCATTCGTATTCTCTTTCTTCCATCTGGCTATCCACCATCCTGTTTCTCAGTTTCCGATTCAGCGGTGAATGACCTCATAGGTCCAAGCTCTTGGGCTTTGGCCTAAATTCTGTATTCTCTTCTATTTTTGCTTGTGTCCATTGTTTCCTATAATTATCAGTTCATGTTAATACTGATTTGGATGGACTCATTCCTTGTAATGAGGAATCTTAACACACACGCACATACACTAACACAAATGTATATATAGGCCTACACATACATACATACATACATAGATATACAAAAATATATTTAATATTGTAAAAATACTTTCCTGACGTATCCATCGGAATCGCTGAGCCGTTAAAATTAATAACGGATTGTATTTGTTTATGCAAATTTCCTTTGTAACTGTTCGAGCAAAATTGACTGAAGTTGCGAAAATTTCCGCATTGGATGATGTGCGAATGTAATAATTTTAGATGCGTCATAAAAGTGTATTGTTAAACTCATTTGAATAATCTGTGTGTGTGTGTTTGTTTTTCCACTTCATAACTGAAAAGCATTTGTTCTTTTGTCTTGATTTGTGAAATTCTGAACTAGATTTTCTTATGGAGTAGTAAGCTAAACTATAAGGTTGAAATTGCAACATTCTTGTCCGAACTCGGTGTTCTCCGTAGGGTAGTAGTGCCGTCAGCGTACCTGATGCGGTGCACTGTAGGCATTACGTGGGGTTCTTTGCAGCGTCCATTCGGCCACCAGCTGCAACCCCTTCCATTCCTTTTACTGTACCTCCGTTCATCTTCTCTTCCTTCTTACTTTTCACCCTTTGTAACAGTTGATTCATAGTGCAACTACAAGGTTTTCCACAAGTTACGCCCTTCAAACCTTTTTACTTTCAGTTACCCTTTCAGCGCTGAATGGCCTCATAGGTCCCAGCGCTTGGCCTTTGTCCTAAATCCTATATTCTGTTCTGAACTCAGCTGTGCAAATCGTAGAAAGCTACCTATTCTTGTAAAGTCTACATTATCTCATTACACTTATTGCTTCCTAAGTAGAAATGTATTAATGTTCACTTTTATCTGTTGGTATATATGTAATTGTATCAATCAACAAGATATCTGTAAAAGTCATTGATAAATTTCAGGAAAGACAATGAGATTTTGAGATCCGTTTCGTTATCTTGACCTTGATCCGGATTTAATTTCTGATTCCAAGTGTGCCTCGCTGTCGAACGTCTCGGTTCCAGAGGTCCTTTGTTCCTCACACCGTTGGACTGTGGAACAGTCTCCCTGAGGATGTTGTGCAACAGGAACATGAAAAGTTCAGACGAAGATGCAGTGCATTACTACCCCATTGCAATTCTCTTTGTATTTTTATAATTTACTTACATTTTTACCTGTTAACTTGTTAATTTGTTAATTTATTTGTGCCTTTTTGATAACTGATCTCTTCTTTCTGTATTTCCCATTACGTTCTTTTGCTTCTTTCTAATAAAGACCATATTCTTTGGAAGCTTGAATTTCAAGTCAATGGCCTCTGTGGGCATGTTCCATATGCATAGGTCTCATCTTCTGAATAATAATAATAATAATAATAATAATAATAATAATAATAATTGGTAATTTCCATAGTAATAGTAATAATAATTGGTAATTTCCAAGGTAAATATCAATTTTATAATAGTGTGGTGTTGAGAATATAAGCTTGGTTTAAAAAAAAAAAATACCCGGGCACTGACTTGAGTTACGGGCAGTCCAAGTGCTTTCCCCGAGAGCAGAATTTATTTCGCCTCAGCAGCAGCAGCAGCGTGTGACGAATTGAACTCATTTCGCTAATTGCGAAACAGCGAAGAAGAAGAAGAAGAAGAAGAAGAAGAAGAAGAAGAAG
>NC_089754.1:37629883-37652383 GCF_040412425.1 Macrobrachium rosenbergii | reverse complement strand
TTTGTAAACATTCAAATGTATGTCTTCAGTTGGGGTTACTCAATTATCTATCGGTGTCTGAATTCCATAATTCTGTATTGACAAGGGTGCTGTATAGTATGTTGTAGGGGCATGGAAGGTTAAATATAAGCCGGTAATCAGTAACAAAGAGTTAAATAAATAGTCATTTATGAAGAATTTCCGTTTTTAAACCACATGATTAATAATTAATAGCTGTCTCTTCAGTTAGGGTTACGCATTGATTTTTCGGAGTCTGAATTGCATAATTTTATATCGAAGTTCCTGTATAGTATGATATAGGTTTACAGAAGGTTTTAAGTGAGGTATTGACTTAAGATTAATCATGATGTAGATAGTCATTTGTGAAGAGTTTCTGTTTTAAAACCATATAATTATTACAAGCATTATTTTGCTGACTGCGCATGAGAGGGCTGCTAGATTTGTAAACATATCACCTGCTGGAACATTTATTGAAAGTAATAACTTCTCCCCTCTCTCTCTCTCTCTCTCTCTCTCTCTCTCTCTCTCTCTCTCTCTCTCTCTCTCTCTCTCTCACACATTATTTTACATTATTTCTTGATGTTGATTTTACTTTTTAAGTCTTCTCTCTCTCTCTCTCTCTCTCTCTCTCTCTCTCTCTCTCTCTCTCTCTCTCTCTCTCTCTCTCTCTCTCTGTAAACGATATTCACTTTCAGCCCTAATTATTTTTGTTATATTTTCCGATGATGTAAATTGTAATATTTAAATAGTAATAATTACTCAGATGTCAAGGAAGAGTCTTTGATCTGTGATGAAGTCCCATGGCGCTCTCTCTCTCTCTCTCTCTCTCTCTCTCTCTCTCTCTCTCTCTCTCTCTCTCTCTCTCTCTCTCTCTCTCTCTCACTCATGTCTTTCGTGACCTGCATATGGATTCACAAAATGTGAAGAGCACCAGTGGGTATTGTGTCAGGTGATCAGCAGGTAACGGTGATTTTTTTTCATTAATTTTTGCGTCATGAGATAATACGAATTATTATATGACTTGGGTATGAAAGTATTTTCTCAGGTGTTAATTGGTATAATTAAGTTGAGGGTTTTTGTATTTTCGCTTATGACTGATATGTTGTTTAGTGTTGTTATTGCATATACAGTATTATCCACACACCAGACAACACATACTTTACATATATATATATATATATATATATATATATATATATATATATATATATATATATATATATATATATATATATGTATATATTATATATATATAATATATTATATATATATATATATATATATATATATTATATATATATATATATATATATATATATATATATGTATATATATATATATATATATATATATATATATATATATACATATATATATATATATATACAATGTATAATGTGTGTGTCTGATTGAGTTGCTGTTTGCACCCCACGTCAGAGTATAGGTGAAGCCGCATATTTATTCTCATATTCGTTAATCGGATGAAAGGCGTCTTACAGTGTCATACTTTACGCTCCCATTAGTAAGAGATGCCTCGCCCTTATTTTAGCCAAAGTGCGCGCATGAGAGCAAGAGAGACACACACATCATCAGCTTACTGTTATTTATGCAGGCAAACAACTATGTCTAGCGTTCTTCTTCTTCTTCTTCTGAGAGAGAGAGAGAGAGAGAGAGAGAGAGAGAGAGAGAGAGAGAGAGAGAGAGATTCTTAATGAGGTGACATATTTTTGCTGACCTGGATATAATTGATGATCTTCCATTTCCCTCCTCAAGCAGTTTCATAATTGTGTTGATTATCTGTTGATTATTTGTTGAATAATCGAGTTAAATATAATTAAATATAACTGGGACATGAACGATTAAGTTTTATGGAAATTATTAATTTTTTGTATTTGGGATAAGTAGGTAATTTGATTGACAGATCGGTAAAATATTGAAATGTATGGGACTGCACAGCGAGCATATACGAGTATTTTGCAACAATATGTTTGTGAATGCGAGGAATGTCAGTTCATAGGAAAGAGTATGGTTATGTACATGAACATAACTAAATATTTCATATAGATATGCATGCGTGTATATATATATATATATATATATATATATATATATATATATATATATATATATATATATATATATATATATATATGTATATATGTGTATATATATATATATGTATATATATATATATATATATATATATATATATATATATATATATATATATGTAGAATCTACTGGTCAGGTCGGCAACGTGACCTCCTTGTGGTTATGGTGACGCGGGTTCGTCTCCCGCGACCGGCAATCACTGTTTCTTCAATTTCTTGCGTTTGGATGTTACGGCTTCGTAGTTACAAGCGTATCCAAAAAAGCGCGAAGTTTTCGAGAAGTTAAGAGGGCATTGTGGTTATTAGAATTACATTATATATATATATATATATATATATATATATATATATATATATATATATATATATATATATATATATATATATATATATGTGTGTGTGTGTGTTTTAATACTGAAGCTGGATTATATAGTACAAACATGTGACCTGCCTTTGTGTGTGTTTGTGTGTATGTGTGTGTTTGCCTGCGGATTGAGAAGCCTTTGATCTCTCTCTCTCTCTCTCTCTCTCTCTCTCTCTCTCTCTCTCTCTCTCAAATACAGAATGCGCATGCCATGTTGCATGTCTCTGTATTGTCAGAGGATTAGGCGGCGGCAGCATCATGCAACGAGTTACGTTGTTGCGTTTTTCTTTGTTATGATTTTGTTTTTTTATTTGGTTTTTGTTTTTGCCGGTTTCCTGACCTTCGTTAGTTGATCGATGATGGTGGTTCCTGAGGAGCCTTGTTATTTTTTTTTATTGTGGGTTTGAAAGCGCGGGAAATGTTTGTTTGCATTTTTGTAGGATGTATTGGTTTCCAGATATATTCGTCATTTTCTAGAGTTTTTTTTTTTTAAGATTATTTTATATTTATGTTTCTGCTTGCGTTTTTAGCTGCTGTTAAGCGATTTTCGTTTTTAATTAAAGTTGTCTAATGTTTAGAGATGTTTTTACCTTGTCCGTTTTATTGCGACACGGAATTTCCGTTTTCCGATAAAAGACAGAGTAACAGATTCCGATGGAGATATGAAATAATAATAGTGTATCACTGTTTTATTAGAACTGGTTTTACTTAAAGTTAATAGGGCATAAGAACTCTTCGTGAAGCCTCATGGACCCAACACTTGAGATAGGAAACGTAATATGGTCGTCTTTAATTTCCTAGAAGGCTAAAAATAATTAAACTTCAACTTCCATTTCCTGTTTTTGAAGACATCTTTTTACTTAGACTTCCAATTGATATTTTTCAAGACTTTTCAAAGATATCTTTCTCTCTAGTGATCTCAATCTTTTGTAGTAGTCGATTGCAGAATTACGTAATATTTGAATCGTTTGTAGGATAATGTAATATATGGAATACAAATAACTCTCAATAGATTTGCATACAGCCAGGTATGTAAATGCTAGTGGTACTTTCCACTTACATTATGGGTGTGGCCCTTAATACCTTAATTATACTTCTTTTTTTTTTTTTGACTGGGGCGAAAAACTTGAAATAACAATTTGATACAACAGAGAAAGTAGATGCAATTTATCGGAGCTTTATAATAATTGTAAATTTCGTGTTTGTTTTAATTTTCACAAATGTTAGATGCAGATATGAATTATCTTGTTTTTGCTGTTTTTTTTACCACCGGCAATGAGGCGAAGGAAGTTGGTCCCTTCGAGAGATAATTACATTTCATTATCTTGCTTTATGGGTTTAACTGTGTCTTGTGTACATGGAAAATGTGTATTTTATTTTGTATATATATACACACACATATATTCTTCTTCTTCTTCCCAGCATGTTCCCATTTTTATATGGGGTCGCCGTGATGCCTTCTTTTGAAGGACTTTGATTTGGCTTTTGGGGTAGACTTTGTAGTCCCGATCGGCTGCCCTGCCTGACATCACTTAGACCCCGGTAATGTGTACATGTATTGTACCAGTTCACCAGCGCTCTTCTCCCAGCAGCGAGGAGTTGTTACATATATATATATATATATATATATATATATATATATATATATATATATATATATATATATATATATATATATATATATATATATATATATATATATATATATATATATATATATATATATATATATATATATATTTTTATCATATCCTACCAAATTTTCTAGTATTGATCAATGACTACTAAGAAAAAGTAAATTAAAATCAATTGTTGCAATTTATCACGTTTATCCTTGCTATACTTGAAAATAATCCTTTATGATATCAAAACAACTATCGTGTCTTTTGATATTATCAACTTCTTTACTCTGTTATGGAAGAAGCTTATTTGTCGGTGTTGTTCCCAGGTATTTGTTCAATACCGTGAATGGCCAGGGGTTTGGAGAATTGGATGAAATTGTTGCCAGCACAAGTGGTGAGAAATATTTCTTTATGTGAATCTTTTGAAGATGACGGCAAACAGCTTCATGCATTTCCTCTCTCTCTCTCTCTCTCTCTCTCTCTCTCTCTCTCTCTTATAAGTGTGTCTTTTGTTAACAGTTCTTGCATACACTTATATTCGTGTATTGTCATTATATATATATATATATATATATATATATATATATATATATATATATATATATATATATGTGTGTGTGTGTGTGTGTGTGTGTGTGTGTGTGTATGTATATAAATAATGTAAAGTGTATGTATGTATGTGTCTACGTTGTATGTAAAGGTTGATTTCCACTTATGCATTTATTTTTTCTTCTCTTTCAGGTTAGTGTGTGATGTTAGAAGATATTGCCGATTGCCTAAGGTGAGAACATTGATTAGTATAGAAACCGTCTAAATGGTTATCATTGAATAGACGTGTTCATTTTCATTATTCATTTTCACTCAGGTATTTGAATGGAATCTTTGTTAAAGTTTCCAATGATGAAAAGAATCCTTGGATATTGCAGGTATTAATATTAATCGTCAATTATATACTACAGTTTAGTAATTTGTTATTCAGTTTTCAACATGCTGTGTAACTGGTAGGCAAATATAGCTGTTGTTTACTTAAAGGCTATAAACGGTTATCCAGCAGTGACAGATATAGCTGCGAATGTTTTTATCTTTTGCATGATAATTAGTTAAAACTACTTTTAAGATTTATGATGAATTGTTGATATGTCACATCTTAATCATTCTGTGTCGAGTATTATGGTCTGCATATGTCAAAACTATCGTCTGTGGTCTTATTTTAAAGATTGGGTCTCTCTGTTCGTCTTGTACGTATATTTGCACTTTTATCTCTCTTAAATGCATCAAGTCATAATTTTGAACTACGGTGTATATTTATATATTTACGGTCCGCTATGTTTCCCCTCTAAGGCGATCTTCACTGTGGTTTAATTTGATTTATCAAGGTTGGGTTCGCATTTTATTCAAGTCTAAAATCGTCTTGATTACTGATGTAAAAACGCGTAAAATCATTAATTATGGAAAATTACCTTTTATTATTTATGCGTTTGTCGTGTACCAGAATTCTTGACTTACGTAATGGGTAGGTGGTGTAGCTACGACGTTAAATTGTAAATAAAGAGAGCAAATAATATATGAGGCCGCGTCTAGCTACAGGAAGTTGGTTCGTTTTTCTAGGAACTGTAAACATTTTCTTTTCTCAGCTACTATTCAGTTTTCACTGTTTTTATATGATATATATATATATATATATATATATATATATATATATATATATATATATATATATATATATATTGAAAATTTATACCCAATACTCTCAAGTTGTCGTTTTCCTATTGTGGTAAACATCCCCCATACTCTGTTTCCCCCAAACATCCTCCCCACCGCCGCCGCCAGAAAACCTTTCACCAGCCTATCGTCTTCCATTCTCTCCACATTAGGAAACCGCCCTAAAAACACAATAGACCATTTTCTGTAGATAACTTAGCAGTTTTACGACATCAAATACGTATCTACGTTTCACACCCATTTAAACTTTTATTGCTTTAATTTACATATGCAGTGACAAACAGTTATTCTCAGGATCGTCAATCTTTTCTCTCTCACTGTCATTGAAGATCCACACTTCCCTTCAACGAAGGAAGTTTACTTGTAATAACCGAGTCATTTTTCATATGTCCATTCCAATTTTTCCTACCGAACCCAACCACCCACCGAGTTTCCCTGTCCCTATTTCCTCTCTCTCCTCATTCATTTTTTCTGCGTTAACTGGTGTTTATGCCTCTCGATCCGTCGTGTTGACGAGGATTGAAGGCGCCGTACCTGAAATAGCCGGATGCCTGCCTCTTGGAAGCTGGCTATAAATAGTAAGGGGGGATTACATTCATTCAAGTAGGTCGAGTTATTATGTGCTCAGAAATTATATAGGAGTCCGCCCAGAGCCTTTCATCCAGTTATTGACAGAGGAAATTGTCGTGGAGTTGTAAGGAACCGGCGTTTGTTTGTCGAAGGCGTCTGTATATGCTCTAGGTTGTATATATATAAAAAGCCACTTTGGTATGAATGGAATGAATAAATAGTTTTGAAACTTACCACCAGTGTTTGATAATACAGGGTAGATTTCATTTTGCACACAGACACCCCCCCCACACACACACATTATAATTTGTTGCACTTGAATCTTAAGGCTTTGTAGTGACAAGCGTATCCAAAAAAGCTCTAAGAATTCGAGAAGTTAAAAGGCATTGTGGCTATTACACACACACACACACACACACACACACACACATAGTATATACAGTATATACATATATACAATATATATATATATATATATATATATATATATATATATATATATATATATATATATCAAAAATAGATACTTGTATTGTGGGAAATTCTTTACTGCTGTATTGTTGCAATTTACTTTTCTATTTCATCTGAAGTAAAAACGCCTTATAATTTATTTATCATTTTTATTGTGTATTCTGAGTAATGTTTTAAAGTGATTAAGCTGGAACCACTATTATTCCAAAAACATCTTTCTTGCAATAATTAAAGTTTTTTAACGCATCGTCAATATTGTAAAATTAATATCATTATGGTTATATTTTCAGAAGGGATACGATCATAGATTATCGCAATAGATTACTTTCATCATTTTAATTATTCGAAAACTTGATACCAGTTTTAAGTCTTGGTAATTGTTTATAATGATAATAATATTTGCAAGCATCGTCGATATCTTAAAAATAGTGTTATTATTATGCTTATATATTCAGAGAGGAGATCCGATTATAGATTCTCGCATTGATAACCTTCATCATTTTAGTTATTTGTAAATTTAATACTAATTTCGAGTTTTGTTAATTGGTTAAGCCATTTCTTTATAATAAAAATATTTTCACGCATCGTTGATATTTTAGAAATAGTAGCCTATTATTATTATGCTTATATTTTCAAAGATGAGATACGGTCGTAGATTCTTGTATTGATAACCTTCAGCATTTTAATTATTCGTAAACTTAAAACCAATTTCAAGCCTTGTTAATTAGTTAAGCCATTTCTTTAGAATAATAAAAACATTTTCACGCATCATCAATATTGTAAAAACATTATCATTACATTTTAAAAAGCTATACGATCGTAGATTTTCTTATTGATTACCATCATCGTTTTAATTATTTGCAAACTTAAAACTAATTTTAAATCTTGTTCGCCACGTATTTCTGTCAACCCAGCCTTTATTCATATTCAAAAACGCGTTGCAGAATGCGGCGTAATGAGGAGCTGATTTCGTTGGCGCTTTTTCCCGAATTCCAAAACGCAGGTCTTAAAAAAAGACTTTTTTTTTCTATTGCCTTTTTTTTCGACCTCGAACCGAGCGAAGTGTTGTATAAGAATTCCCAAAATTAAGTCGAGGGAAAAATGTGGAGGGCAGGTTTTTATTTTTCACGGAGAAGGAAATCTTTTTGGTATTTGTTTTTTTTAAATATTTTATTTATTAATATCCACACGTGTCGACCTTCTCTCCGTGTTTACCCGCAAATAGTAAATAGAGCTCGTGGGAGTCACGAAAATAAAAATACGTTACGTCAGAATGTGACAGTATGGTTGTGTGTAGCGGTCGTTGTTGTACGTACACTACATTTCGAATCATCATTAGAAATGTTAAACTGCGACCTAACTATTTTGATAGGATTTGTCAAGGTCCCGGTCCAGCAGTTTTATGTATATGGAATTTTTCAGTTCGACGAGTTGTATTAGCAGCAAGATTCTCAGCGATCTTCGAAAGGTTTTAAGCATTAATTATAAAATTATCCTTTCTAAGATTTTACATTTTGAGGGCACGCAGGTAGGGTTTTTACGTAACAATTGTTTTCCCATGGAATAATTAAAAGATATTTAAATATATTTTATTGGATTCTTCATAAAGTTGTGTGCATAAGTTATAAAATTTTCCCACATAAGTTTTCATGTTTTGAAGGCACATCTGTAGGATATTTATATAGACTATTCATTGGTTTCCCCATGGAAAAATTAAAAGATATTTGAATAAATTTGATATGATTCATCATGCTGTTAATAGTATGCAATACATAAATGATCTACTCATACTCTTCTCCATCTTTGCGTTCATGCCCTTACTATCATCCCAGCCAGTACCCCCACATGCCATAGTATATCATTTTTAGATGCACCTTAGATCTCTCTCTCTCCCAGGTCTGTCACCACCTCCCTACTAGTTCCCAGGTAACATCTATACCTGCCATGTGCCAATACTGAGAAAGGGGTAGATTGAACCAAATGGGTGGGGGGGATTGGTGTTGGATGGTTGGGGTGGGGTGGGGTTGCTCTGGCGAAAGGTGGGCTGCCTGGTTCATGTCTGTCTTTCTCTGTGTGTGTGAGAGAGAGAGAGAGAGAGAGAGAGAGAGTGAGTTAATTAATATGCATAAACTTGACATTTACCCAAGAAAGGTGGTGTCATTAAGAGCACTTTGATGTAAACCGTTAATTTCCTACTGGTCATTGGACGAAATGGAAGTTGGGGCGGAAAAGAACAGAGAGAGAGAGAGAGAGAGAGAGAGAGAGAGAGAGAGAGAGAGAGAGAGAGAGAGAGAGAGAGATCAAAAGAACTTATTGATGACAGAGGGAGAGAGAGAGAGAGAGAGAGAGAGAGAGAGAGAGAGAGAGAGAGAGAGAGAGAGAGGTATCGGAAAAGAACTGATTGATGAAAGAACACACAGAGAGAGAGAGAGAGAGAGAGAGAGAGAGAGAGAGAGAGAGAACAAAGTGGAGCCTCTCGAAATTCTTTCGTAATACATTTGAGGTCATTATTGACACAGCGTATGATTGGAACTCCGACCTTAAAACACACATGACCTTAATCCTTTATTACAGTGAGCATGCCGGAAAACTGGGGAGGGAGTTAGGGCTGATAGCAGGGAGAACAAGGAGGCATATGGATTATTTGTTCTTTTTCTGATTTTATTAAAAACATAAGAATTACATTTGGTTAAACGAGGTAGAAGTTTTATTCTCTCTCTCTCTCTCTCTCTCTCTCTCTCTCTCTCTCTCTCTCTCTCTCTCTCTCTCTCTACATACATATATATATATATATATATATATATATATATATATATATATACATATACATATATATATATATATATATATATATATATATATATATATATATATATATTTATCACATATTAGCTATTTATTTATTGGTTTATCTAGTAATGTGTAATATTTTTTCATCGAGGAGATCAGGTAGGAAAAAATTGCATAGCAGCTATAATTCAATTTCTTTTCTTGGAAGGACAAAGTATATTATTAGAGAAAAATATTATTAGTTCATAATATTATCAGAGAAATGTTCGTAATTATGAAAAACTGACATTGTTGTTTCGTTATTTAACAATGAAGAAACACATATGGTGACCAGAAATGACCATCTTCCGACTGTGAAGCAAATGAATAATTCATGATTATTTCATCAACCCCAGTCACTCTATATTATAGAGTTCCAATCATGGACATCACCCCCTCTGAGATTGATAAATCTTCCGTCTCATTACTCTTCTGCGAGTATAAAACGTGACTCGCCGTCAAGGACCTCTCGAGAAGAAGGGAATTAACGTTTAGTTGGAAAGAAAGAAGAAGAAAATATCCAAAGCTGTTCAGATGAAAAGCACACTTTCATTATATTTAGATTTCATGAGCTTTTAGGTGACTCGTTGTGCTAAGTGGGTCATGCTGCAGGTTAGATAGTTAACTTCATTATTATTATTATTATTATTATTATTATTATTATTATTATTGCACATTTCATGGGCTTTCATGTAACTTTGTTCTAAATGCGTCATGCCTCAGGCTAGACTTCCAACATTATTATTATTATTATTATTATTATTATTATTATTATTATTATTATTAGTGAAATTAGAATCTGCGTCTCTTGAAAGTACCAAGCCTTATAATTTCTCAACTCTGACATTTTCTATTAAAACTATTCCATTGTAGACTTTACTTTTTATCCATTAATATACACGTCCATGTGAAGTATTTTCTTGCTTTTTGTTCTTTTTTATCTTGACTGTCATTTTTCACGACTCGCCATGCATACACGAAACGACGACGAATGAACAAAAGTCATGACAAATACGAAGCCGGTTTATTTGCCTTCAAGAGACGCCCCAAGATGCGGTTGTCAAGTGAGGAGGTGCTTGGGTGTAAGAGTTATTGGTAAGTGAGGGGGAGATAAGGTGCCAGGTGAGGAAGAAACATTAGAGATGGAGGAAGACGAGGAGGAGGAGGTAGAGATAGAGGAGGAGGAGGAGGAGGAGTAGTAGGAGGAAGGGGGTGGTTAAGAGGAGGAGGAGGAGGAGGAGGGAGAGAAGTAGGGCATTGATGGGAGGGATGGTTAGTAGTGGTGGTGGGTCATGGGTGGGCGGCGCCAACGGTGGGGTATAGCCAAAAAATCAGCGAAGGTGCCATTAAGACTTAGGAGTGCCAGTGCCCCTCTGTCAGTGCTGGCGTGTGCCCCTGAGATTCCCGGCTGCCATACCCACAAAGACTTGAATTTACTTTTTTTATATAAAAAAAAAACCCTTCGAGACTTTTGTTTGTGAATAGTGAATACAGATCCAGACTTTTCAAGTTTTATAGAGGATAGTTGTATATATTTCTTCATATTAGTGTTTTGTGTTTTAAGTGTTAAACTTACTCCCTTTTTAAGATTACTGCCAATACCCGCATCTCTATTGACAGTAATGCCCTAGGAAAAAAAAGTTTGTGATGTTTGTGCCGTTTGTGCCCAATCTTCTTTCTTTTAATTCCCGAGAAGTGACAATCTAAAGTACGAAAGTAGAAATCGGGCTTTATTATAATACACTTCTAAGAAAGTGCCAAGTCCACGTCACGACGTCACGTTGTTTTCTTTCATACCTTTAGCGGATGTTAAGTGACAAATTCTTGGAAGTTCACGAGTGTGTGTGTGTGTGTGTGTCCGTGAGTTCATTCGTCCGTCGGATTCACTTATGAAATTGGACGTCAGAAGGAGGAATTCCGTTAACCGTTTTATGCCAGGCGCCGAATTCAAGTGTTGAGTCATCGGCTTCTCTTGAATTTTAAGAACGGAGCTGGTGGGCCGTTATAGGGACCTTTTGTGCAGTGAATATGATACTGTGATTAATTACAGTTTGTCTTTGAAAAAGGTCTTGTTTAAGTGCATTCAATCATAAGGAGTGTGGATGGCATTCTACCCTAACCAGTTTACATACGAACTGGCATTGTAAGATATAATATTTTCTATTTTTCTAAACTTGCCAGATTTCATTGTTCAGTATCATTCCTATTCACGAAAGACAAGTCACACTGCCATTGTCTGCACCGATAGCCAATTAACCCCTCGATCAGAAAATTCAGAGAGAGAGAGAGAGAGAGAGAGAGAGAGAGAGAGAGAGAGAGAGCATTAATGATTCCAGGGAAGCCCTCCTCTCGTGTTACATCATTAGAAGCATTGCACAGTCTCCGCCGTCATCGACTCCTTCAGGAATCTCGTTTCCTGGATCTCATATACACTCGGACTCGTACTTGAGGAGAAGAGAAGACTTGGAAGAAGAGAAGACAGCGGGGGAAGGAGTATCGGATAATGCCATAGCCAACAGGTGGGAGCCGAATTAGAATTGTAATTAGCCCCAAGATTTGGGCGTTTTCTTATTTTGGTAAAGGTTGTTTGGCTGTTTAATTTTGTTGCTAAGTTTTTCTTCTTTCAGATTTGGGCTTTTATGAAGTGCAGTGTATTTAGAAAGTAAAGATTAATGGTTAAGGTGGAGAAGATTGTCTCTCTCTCTCTCTCTCTCTCTCTCTCTCTCTCTCTCTCTCTCTCTCTCTCTCTCTCAGCTATTACCTTTTTTCCTAAAATACACCTTGCTTTTTCAAAGTAAGATACATATGATTTCGAAACTCCCTAGGGAGGATTCCGTTTTCTAATTGGGCATTGTAGGTCTTACGAAATTGATGATTATTGATTTGAGTATCACAGTTCAGTGCCAGTGATGATGTAACTTCGACCGGCTCTGAGCTCCTTATTCTTTCATGAGGTTATTAATTTGAAATAATGGTGCTTAGGTCATTACTGAAGCTTTTTTTTTCCTAAACAAATAGAGGTAAAATAAAGAAAGATAAAAATGAATTATTGTTGTGAATGTTTTTTTTTGTTTTTGTTTACATAAGTTCATTATAAATACAATCTTCCTTAGTTTTTCTCTTGTTCTACCTCCTCCTCCTCCCCCCTTCTTCATCTTGTGTAAGAGACACCTCCTCCTCCCTCGTCTTTTTCTTCTCGTGCAGAAGACTCCTCCTCCTCCTCCTCCTCCTCCTTCTTGTGTGGGAGACACCACCTCCTCTTGTTCCTTTGCTCCTCCAAAGTTAGTCGGCAAGTGGCAAGAGGTGGTTTACAAAGTTAGAACAATTATAGTCAGTGTGGTGGAAGAGATGCTGCGTAATTAAGGCTTAATTGTTGAAACACTAATCGCTACCTCCCGTATTAGACCATTCAGTAAATCCCGTCAAGTCTGCTGTTTCTGCGCTGCTGCTGACTTCATCTCCCATTTAATTTGTTCTTTTTTAAGGTCTCTCTCTCTCTCTCTCTCTCTCTCTCTCTCTCTCTCTCTCTCTCTCTCTCTCTCTCTCTCTCTCTCTCTCTCTGCGATTAGTGGATGAACCTGGGTATGGAAGGTATGTTTTTCTTATGAAATTTCCACTCAATATGAGATCCTATGCTTAAGATTTTGATGGGAAGGGGTTTTATAGAAGCATCAGAAAATTTTTTCTTAATGATTTTAGTAAACTTGTGTCCAATGCATTGAAAGCATTCGTCATTTATTCCGAAATTGCACAAGCGCATTAGAAGCTTCCAAAAATCATGATTTAGGATGGGACTTTTTATTTTTGTTCTTTGTATATCTAACCTGTCATTCAAATGAAATAATGTTCATTAGTAATTATGATAATTAAAATAAATATTGTAAGTCTGTTGAAAAACAGTTTTTGAAGGCTGATTTAAGATTAAACTTTATTGATTTTCCCTAAATTTTTACAAATTTGCATTTATAACTGCCTACTAAGAAATACTATCACCCAGAAGACTAAAATTATTACGACTTACTATTTAAAGCTGAGCTTTCTCTGGTCTTCATGCATGTGCAGTAGAATAACAACCATGAGGACAAGAGGGTTTCTTCATTAAAATAATAGACCTTTCATTAAGTAACCCAAAACTATACAGTACCCGGCTACTGCAAGACATGTATTGATGACCATCACTTCTTTGTCTTCGTCATGCCGTCTGGATAAATCGCATTTCGCGTTTGTTCCCATAATGGCTTGTGGAAGTGTTGTGCTGGTAAATGCAGTTACCATGGCGACGGTGTTTGTGTTAGCAAGGGCTCTTGCTCTGAAGACACGTTGTTTGGAGGTACTGAGTGTGTTATTGAAGATGAGGGTTGTCATTTGGCAGAGAATGAAGAAATTCTCGTTTTTGATAAAATTATTACGTTTGCTGTTGAATTTTGAATGAGGCGATGCGCATAAGTATATAACTCGATATTTGCTTACTGAGATTTCCAGTGTACTGGATGTCTATTTGTGTATGATTTTTTGAGTAGATATAATTGAGATTTTTTAAATTATTTTTATGATGATTTTGTTACTGGGCCTAATTTCTTTTCAATTTCAAAAGCGTTGTGTTGTTCTTTTTCATCCAGGATTTCTTGATCTTATTTTGTTGGCGCTAGAAATTGTTCTGAATATTTGTTTATTAGTATGCCGTGAAATCCTTCTATTTTACGCCAGTTGCCTTCCCTTTATGTATATTAGAAAGGAAATCTCTTTTACTGAATATGCAGATTTAGAAAATACATTTGAGATTATACTTCAACTGCTGATAAATAATATTTAGATACCATTTGATTACGGATTTCGCATCCAGTAGTTGACATATATATATACAGTATATATATATATATATATATATATATATATATATATATATATATATATATATATATATATATATATACACATACACACATACACGGTATATATATTTCAAAAGTAAGTATACCTTAGTTTTACCAGACCACTGAGCTGATATTTCAAAAGATAGATAGACCATATATATATATATATATATATATATATATATATATATATATATATATATATATATATATATATATATATATATATATATATATATATATATATTGGGATAGATAGGTAGACCATACACATTTATTTCCAATTCTAATGCAATATATAATTTTTGTTAGCATTCACATTATTGTCTATTTGTATTTATGTTTTGAGTGGTATAGGTTGAGAAAAAATGCTAAAATTTCTTTTCCAAGTACAAATTCGTCCTATTAGATTTACCGTAGCCTCAGTCTCATGCAAACGGAGTGACAACGCCTCCTCTCTCTCTCTCTCTCTCTCTCTCTCTCTCTCTCTCTCTCTCTCTCTCTCTCTCTCTCTCTCTCAGTGATTAGACGTTGTTGGTAAATAATAATTACGAAACTCATTCGCATTCAGGAGTTTCGGTATCGTGACGGGTTCGTATTGTCTGCAGGGTTCCAGACGTTGTTTGTTCCTTGTTTGTTTTTTGGATATTGATTGCGTAGCGCACGTTTATGTTTTTTTGTTTGTTCTTGTTTCGTATTTTAATGATTTGCATGTTTGTTTGTTTTGTTTCGTTTGTGAATGATTGGAAAATTTTTCCTGATTTAACTTTGTGTGAAGAATATTTTTTTTATTTTGCTCAACATTATTGTGTAATTTATCATTCGTAACTTTTTGTTTGAAGAATATTTTTTTTATTTTACTTTATATTTTTTATTGTTTAACTTCATATTATGCCTTTTTGTGCGTTTACAATTATTATTTAATGTATAGTCTTTTCTTGCGTTTGTGATTTTCACTAATTTTTTGTTTGGTCTCAAAAGGGAATATTGTGTTTATTTCCTCGATAAAAGTAGGAGGTATGAATATTGTAATATAGACTTATTCCATGTATTTAGTGTGTATATATTGTTGTGGATTGAAGTGTTAAAATTCTTCGGCCTTCTCTGAAGTGTGAGACGTTTGAGACTTCAGCTGTAATTCGTTCATATTTAAGTTGCTTTCATTCGCTGTGCAACGCTATCAAGAAGATAGTTCCATGTCAACACTGAGTGCCACCCAGTAAAGTAAGAATCTCATGGTCAGCGGCCACAGTTTGTGCTGTATATGCTATATGCAGTAACGAGTTGCATGTGTTCAACTTTAATTAATACACACTTAGGGTGTGTCCACACTGCATAAACCATGTCGGACAAACACGCGTAGGCAACTTACCACATATATATTACAAACACGTTGAAAACAAATCAACAGCCGTAAGTGGTGAACGAATCTTTTGCAAATGCAGGATAATCGTACGGATCACTGGTCAGGTGTACCATTAAGTCGTTGACTTGTATGCTACCTGTTTGTGACTTGTATGCGATATGTAGCCGACGTGTGTTTATGACAGTATACGTATGGAATTACTGTACGGGCTGCTGTATGAGCAATAGCCCGTGCTGGCATAAAGCCATCTTGATCGTAAATAAAATACGTGGATTCACCCTAACTCTCAAATTCATGCCTCAGGATTTTAACGAAACTTGACCCCAACCTATTACACTGAGTCCTCATACACATCAGTATCCCCCCTCCCCCTCCCCCCCCCACACACACACACACACACACACACACACCCCATGGCCATTCCTTAGCTGCTAGCTCTGTAGAATCAGTCTACAGAGTATCGCGCATTTGGTCCGTACCTTCTTGTATACAGAACAACGTGCCCTGTAGAGTAAACTTTTGGTAAGGTAAATAAACTTTTGACGGGTACAGTGTCGCTCACCAAAAATAGGTCTCTGCCACTCACTGATGCGTGACATACTTTAGACAGGAACTTGTTCTGAGAAGTGGTGACTGTATTAAGGCTTTTGTAGCAGACATTAGCATATTACATATTCTAGAACTCTGGTAAAGTTGTTTGCTGTGTCCATAGTAGGCTTTGTATGGCATCAGGTTGTTTTATTTCACACACTTACAGATATATTTACTATGTACCTACACGTTTATACATTTGAGAATATGTATAATAATATATATATATATATAATATGGATATATATATATATATATATATATATATATATATATATATATATATATATATATATATATAAATGGAACTGAAACACCAGAGTTATTTCAGTGATAGAGTATATATATATATATATATATATATATATATATATATATATATATATATATATATATATATATATATATATATATATATATACACAGTATATAGCTATACAAAACTAAAAAGAAATTAATTCTTCATTATTGGCATTAAATATTTCAATAAATTTTTGCACTTCAGGATAAAGAAATTATATCACTTGATTTAGGGTCGAGAACAATAACAAAAGAAATAGACAGATTACAGTGAAAACAAGGAAATACCCTCATATATTGATAAGTTAACGACAACATCATAACCGAATAAGACAAAAACTAAGAGGTGCTTAGTGTAGCAAGCAAAAGCAAAAGCAAAAAAAAAAGTAAAAATAAAACACGAGTGTCCGAAAAAAGACTGCAAGGCAGGTAAGCGAGAGTAATAACGGCCCTTGGCAGAAGAAGATGATAAGAGAGGCAAAAGAATGAATGAACCCAGAGGGAGTAAGTGTTGTACGTCTCTTGAAGGAACCCTGGCAGATTATCCGGCGGAAATACGAAACGCCGTTCAGACAGATACAAAGATGACTGTCACAAATAATGTCCCAACTGAGAATTACCTGGTGTGACACCAATACGGAGTGACAATCACGGAGGTGTGATGAATTAAGGGGAAAGAAAATCCGACATGTTATTACTCACTTTATGTTATTTGATGGTTTTTGGTTTTGCAGTTATAAAGTGAACAATAGCGGATGTAGTTTATATATATATATATACATATATATTTGTATGTATTTATATATATATATATATGTGTTTTGTGTGTGTGTGGGTGGGTGTGTATGTATGTATGTATGTATATATATAGATAGATATGTATAATGTATGTATATACGTATTCAATTAATCATAGATATATTTGTACATTGCTCCACAATTTTACTGTCTCAGTTCTCCGTACACTTTGTTATAACCATCCTCTCTCTCTCTCTCTCTCTCTCTCTCTCTCTCTCTCTCTCTCTCTCTCTCAAGTGAATTATATGTTTCTATTGTATTCCTGGCATGGGGGACCACAAAAATAGGCAGCTGTTAATCTTATTCTCGACAAAGCGTGGATGCATTTTAAAGCTTCTGAGAAATTGGTCGTATTGTTGTTTTAAATCGAACGGGAATCTGTCTCTTTTTTCGTCTGTCTGTCTGTCTTCTGTCTGGGTTCTTGGAAACTTATATCCCTTAATCTCAACGAGAATGTTTTTTTTTTTTTTTTTTTTAGGATAGGAAGTTTTCTCGTTCGTTTTTTGCCTGTTTATTTCTTCTTGCGGGAGATATATTGCGATGTCAGTTTAATATTTCTCTCTCTCTCTCTCTCTCTCTCTCTCTCTCTCTCTCTCTCTCTCTCTCTCTCTCTCTCTGGGAAGTTTTCTCATTCGTTCGTTTGTCTGTTTACGTCTTCTTGCGGTTATTACTCTTCTGAATTTTTATGAAGAGACCAGTTGACATTTCTTGATAAATTGCCTTGTTGGGTTAATTGTTTTCTCTCTCTCTCTCTCTCTCTCTCTCTCTCTCTCTCTCTGGATAGCAAGTTTTCTTGTTCGTTCGTTTGTCTATATCTTTTTGTGGTTAGTATTCTTCTGAATTTTATGGAGAGACAAAGAGAGATCTTGATATATTGCCTTGTTTGGTTAATAATTTTGTTCCCCTCTCTCTCTCTCTCTCTCTCTCTCTCTCTCTCTCTCTCTCTCTCTCTCTCTCTCTCTCTCTCTAGATATTGATGGAAAGCATTTTTTCAGCTCAGAGTGGGTTTTAGTTGAACATGATATCTAAGTATCGTGGGAGGTTAATTAAATTTTTACGTGCGAAGTAAAATACAGTATATATATACTTACTGTAAATGTTGATTCTGCTTGGCATTTTAATAATTTTTTATTTGTAAAACAGGAAATAATTCCTTATAATAGGAAATACTTTTTCTATATATATATATATATATATATATATATATATACTTTATATACAGTATATCTATATCTATATCTATCTATATATATATATATATATATATATATATATATATATATATATATATATATATATATATATATATATATATATATATATTACTGTAGCTTAATGAAGTTAACTGAACTTCTTTGACATAAGTAGTAGTTACATTTGCCTGTAATATCCTATTATTTTTAGTAATTTTACATTTGTTATATATAACAATTAATTATTTCTTTAGCCCGTACTGAATATGTATCTAAATTAAATGAATTATTTAGAATTCAAATGTGATTTTTGTATACAGAACACTTCATTTCAAAGGCCACGAGTTGCTGTCATGCTTCATAAATTTATATAAATTTTCCCGGCATGAAAGACTACTCGACTGTATCCTAAGCTTTTGTTTACCTTAAGGATACTCGAAATATCAGGTGTTTAAATACCCTTGAAATATCAAGTGTTTATGTGCGAGATGCGAGCGGCAGCCAACTTCTCCTCTAAATTTAGAGCCTTATTAGATACGTTTGACTTTGAAGGCCTTGTAGCTTAAAAAATGGGTAACTTTTATGAATTTTTCATAAATTACTAAGCTACGCGTTTTACTTTGAGGGCAAGAATTTTTCTCTTTTAAGTAAACGTGTTAAAAAATAATTTTTATTGTAAAAACATATTTTCATGATTAGTCACATTTGAATTATCCTTGAAATTCCCGGTACTCGAGGATTTGCTTTGAGCTGCGCGAGTAAGAAATTATGAATATTATTTTGTACAGGATTAACGTAAGATATTCGTGTAATATTAGATTTTGCTAAGTAAAGTCTTAGTACGTATTATCCCCAAGTGAAGCTTCTTAACATTATGGAATATCTGAAGCGTGAAATGTTTGCGCATAAATTGCAATATTTTCTTGTGAGTTTCGGATATTTTAAGAAAATATGCATGTAGCCAGTAGTGACTGGATTATTTGCTCAAGAAAACTAAGAAGAAATGCAGTGAAGTTTTTTGTATTAGTATACGTGCCAAATAAAGAAGTTGTATTAGGCTTAAGGGCCCCTCGCTAATGTAATTTATTAGTGGGAATGTTATACCATTGTCGTTCAACTTTCTTGTGGAATGTATTTCTGCTGCACGGCCCAGCAGTCATAATATTAATCTGAAGAAGCTGTACAGTGCAGTAGTGCGTATATTAATGTACAGAGTCTGTACACCCCAGCAGTGCTCACGTACTGTTGAAATGCATGCATTACCGCTCTGTGATACAGCAGCTCTTCCTGAAATTCATTGCTGTGCTGCTGTAGGGCACAGCAAACTTCCCGCAATGCATTGTTGTGCTACTGTACGGTACAGCAGCTCCTGCAGCGAATTGCTGTACTGCACAGCAACTTCCTGCAATGCAGTGCTGTGCTTTTATACGGCACACAAACTATTTTTGCAGTTAATTGCTGTGCTGCCTTACGGCACAGCAACTCTTCCTGCAATGCATTGATGCGCTGCTGTACGACACAGCAACTCTTCCTGCAGTGCATTGATGTGCTGCTGTACGACACAGCAACTCTTCCTACAGTGCATTGATGTGCTGCTGTACGACACAGCAACTCTTTCTGCAGTGCGTTATTGTGCTGATGTATGGCACAGCAACTCTTCCCTCTTCCTACAATTCGTGGCTGGTATACGTTACAACAATTCCTAAAACAATGCATTGCTGTACTGCTGCACAGCGCAGCCATTCTTGTAGCAGTGAATTGCTATTATACTTTACAGCAGTTCCTAATGGCAAATCATGTAGCTATTCATTTCTGCTGTTACAGTACAGCCATATGTTCGAGGATTTCAAAATCATATTGTTGTGTATATCCATTATGATTTCAGACGCCCACCAGCGGCGTAATTATCCGCCTACCTTTCAGCAAATTCGTTAAGGGGCTTCCTGGTGTGGGAAATGTTGAGAGAGAGAGAGAGAGAGAGAGCGTAGTGATACTGTTATTATTATTGTTATTATTATTATTATTATTATTATTATTATTATTATTATTTTCATTTTCAACACTTGTCATTGACAATCATATTCATCCTCATCAGATCATAATAATAATAATAATAATAATAATAATAATAATTATTATTATTATTATTATTATTATTGCTTTTGTGATTGTACTTGCTATTGTTTTTTTTATTTTGATGATATTGCTGTTAACGTTTTTTTCTATCTGTAACTACTCATTGCCATTCCCATATTCATCAGATTATTATTATTATTATTATTATTATTATTATTATTATTATTATTATTATTATTATTATTATTATTATTATTATTATTATTATTATTATTATTATTATTATTATCGCAATCAGTGATTTTCTGAGTAAAATGATTTTAAGTCGCGTAACGGTCAAGTTGACGGTATAATAGATTAACCTTCATTGAGATATTTCTGACAAAATCGTAAAGTTTATCACGCGTAAACCAGGTTTTGATTTATGAGTGTGCAACAGAGAAATGATGATAAATGACAAGAAAGTGAGTATCATAGCGAGAAAGAGAGGATTAAATTTGGTGTCATATTGGGTGCGTGCTCGTAGGTGTGTGTGTGTGTGATATATAATATTATATACATACATACATACATACATATATATATATATATATATATATATATATATATATATATTTATATGTATTATGTATGTATGTATGTATGTATGTATGTATAACTGATTCACGAAGATATGGAACGTGATGAATGTATAAATAAAGGCAAATGGCACGAAGGAAAGGTGAAACAACGGAGTGGTTGCTAGGCCTTTCGACACACGGTCCTTTACTAGTAAACGACCGTGTGTCGAAAGGCCTAGCAACCACCCGTTGTTTCGCTAGTAAAGGACCGTGTGTCGAAAGGCCTAGCAGCCACCCGTTGTTTCACTTCTCCTTCATAAAGGCCTAATAACCACTCCGTTGTTTCACTTTTTCTTCGTGGCATTTGCCTTTATTTATACGTTCATCACGTTCCATATCCACCTGAATCAGTTATACACACACACACACACACACACACACACATATATATATATATATATATATATATATATATATATATATATATATATATATATATATATATATATATATATATATATATATATATATATATATATATATATATGGCAGATTATCTCTTTTTCTTGTCAGGTATGAAAAGAATGATTTCCATAGTCTTTTGTTTGTTCCTTATGAATTCCCTTGGCTTGGCCTACGTTTATGTCATATTTCCATGATTTCTGCGATCTTCCTATTTGTTTAGATGTAGCTGCTTCCTCATCCCTTCTCAGTACATATCCAAACCATCTATGTTTTTAAGATGTATATTTTCCCTCCAGCTAAGAGCACATCTCTCTACGTAATTTGTTCATTTGGTAATGTGATCTTCAAATTGCATAATAGTCCTGAATCTATTATAAGATTCTATAGGCACACCTTTTCAGAATCTCATCTATTTTCTGTTTGTCAGTGCTCTTGCCTCTCTCTCTCTCTCTCTCTCTCTCTATTTATATATAATATATATATATATATATAAATATATATTTTTATATATATATAATTTATATATAAATTATATATATAATTTATATAGACATTATATATAAATATATATAATTTACACATATATAT
>NC_089754.1:37619883-37624883 GCF_040412425.1 Macrobrachium rosenbergii | reverse complement strand
GTACTTGGATTACGCTCGTATCTGTGATTTTTGAGGACACATATATAATGTATATATATGTATGTATATATACACATACATATATACATAAGTAATCTTCGTACGACCACGAGTTTAACCGAAATAGATTTCTGCCTCGCATTGGGATCGAACCCAGGTCCTTCAGTTGAAAGGCAAGGGTACTGCCAACTGACCCACACTGGCCGTAAAAAGAAGTTGGAACCTTAGAATGCAGATATTTACTGTGTGAGTCAGAAGTTTATATATATATATATATATATATATATATATATATATATATATATATATATATATATATGTATATATATGTGTATATAATGTGTGTGTGTGTGTGCATGTATGTATGTATGTAAAATATATGTCTGTTTTCTTCAAGTCGATGTACGATGATATTTATCAATAGCCTGGACTTCAGTTACTTTATGTTAATTCTCTGCACAAGGTTCAAAGACCAACCTTCCAGCCATCTTTTTTATGAAGAGGATATTATTAGTTCTTGTCATGACGTCAGTGGGATATTGGTGAGAGCATTCAACACCCTAATTATTAGAAATTAAGGTAATGCTGACGACCTTGTTCCCAGATTAGCCCTTATGTGACGGATATTGTTACTAAGGCTTCATTTTATATTCGGTCACACCGGGTTATCAAATTCTCTTGCTCATGCGCGCCAAGGTTATTTATTTCGTTTTCTTTTTACCCTGGCAAAGGTATCAGGGTTATTTAACGTGTCTTTTAAGTGTTACAGCAATAATTTGATTACATTTTCCTTTACGTTTATTAACTGAATAACAGGAACTGTGAGAGAAAGAATTTTTTTCAGGGTTCAAGTCCACCTGGTGACGGATCGTATATCACTTATGAATTCCCCTTCGGTGTTTAATCCGAGGCTGAGTGATTTTGATATTAAACGACATTTGTAGCTTAATGTTGAATATCAAAGATGCCACGGTGTATGTGAACAAAAATCATATATATACAGTATATATATATATATATATATATATATATATATATATATATATATATATATATATATATATATATATATATATATACACATACAATATACATATGTGTATATAAGTAATTGAAAGACCTTGGTTTTATCGTGATGTGAGTTAGAAATTTATAATGTATACATATGTATATATGCATTATGTAGATGTGTGTGCGTGTGCATGAGTACATATATATATATATATATATATATATATATATATATATATATATATATATATATATATATATATATATATATATATAAAATATTAAAACCGTACTCGTATAGAAATAGATAACAACATTCTGTAGCGTGTAGAGATTCATGTGGAAGGAAATCTTACTTCCTAACTTTTTCTCCTCCCTTCTTTTCCCCTTTTTCCCCTTTTTCCTCCTCTACTATCTCTTCTCCATCTAACCCTTTCGCTGCTGGCCTCCCCTGCGTAAATTGCGGCGGTGCAAAGGGGTGAGCCCCGAAATTACTGGGCGCTTTAAATCGGTGTCCTGGAACTCTTTTAGGTGGGATATTGCGGCCGTATTTTGCCTGGAAGAACTTCCAGGGGCTCGGGCTCGGGCAGTTAGTGTCTACCTCGAGCTGGAGTCTTCAAGTCGCTTCTTCCCACTTTGCTTTGGGTGGGTGTGTGTTTTGCCTGTTTGTGATGTATGGCAACTGTGGTTTGGTGTGGGGTTTGGAAGTAACAGTTATATATATGTTTGGTGTATGTTTATATATATGTATGTTTATATACTGTGTATATATATATATATATATATATATATATATATATATATATATATATATATATATATAATAAGGTTGGACAATATTAACTCTGAGGATTTATCAGGAATAAAATGTGTGTGGACAATGTGGAACTCTGATATTTATCAGGAATAAAATGTGTGTATATATATATATATATATATATATATATATATATATATGTATATATATATATATATATATATATATATATATATATATATATATATATATATATATATATATATATATATATATATAGATATTCCCATTGGTGCTTTGTAACAACATTTTCACTGACCGTATGAAATAATTTTAAGACTGGCGGATGTTGAATTGTTGAGAGCCACGTACTCACATATTTACTGTACATAACAACACCCTATGCGAGGAGGGTATCTTTATAACAACCAAGCAGACTGCTAATTGTAAGTTTGCTATCCTTGAACTCTTAGTAGTAAGTTGGAGGGGATATCCTTTCATTCTTGTTGCTCTGGTGTCAAAGCTTAGGTAGTTTTGCTACTCTATCAAAACTATATTAGAAATCAAGTATGATTAAATAAATAGAAAGATTTTATTTGCATAGAATGACAGTAATCATACAATGGTTGGTATACGAATTGTAAGAATCTAAGTAGTTAGTTTACGTCATGTAAAATTCTTTTCATAGCCTGACCTGCTTATAGGCATTTGGTTCTATTTACATTGTGTCAGAATTTGGGTTGATATATTTAGTAGTTGGCAACGCCACATCTCAGCCTTCAAATTGCTAATGGTGTTTTATCGTTCCCATAACCCTTGTGTTAAACACCTCCCGATAATCACCTGTTTATTTTTGTATGATATTTACTTTTAGGTCATCTCCACAAGGAATGGGGCTTGGAGTTTTGGGGGGGGGGGGGAGAATTGTGCTGTCAGTGTACCTGAGTTGGGGCCCTTAGATGCATCCAATTTTAGCCTTTTACTTTACCTCCGTTTCCACTCCGCTCTTCCATTTTGCTGGCCGACCTCTCTAACTGTTATTTTGTGGTGCATGTGTGGTGTTGTCTCCCAGTTCCACCTTGAGATCCTTGTAACCAAGACAAAACTTATCAATTCTCTCTACCTAATATTGTTTCAGTATTCACAGCATAATTGTGTGCAATTGCGCGAGCTATAAAAATAATTAAAGAAACGTCATTCAATAATTTTGTGATTTTTAGTGACTCGAGAAGCGCTATAGAAGCTTTTCAGAGCTACAGATCATCAAGAAATAATATTGTACAACAGATTAAATTATTTCTTCATAAATTATATAATAATGGAAAAACGTAGAAATATGTTGTCCCTGCCCATGTATTGATCAAAGGAAATGAAGAGGCAGATAAATCTGCCAAAGAAGCAACCCACATAACAAGATCAAATGTGAATATCCATGTTACTGATTATGTAACACACATAAAGGTGGGTATCATATACAAATGGTAATACATATGGAATGAAGAACCTGAAAATAATAGATTAAAACAGATAAAACTTACAATTGAAAAATGGAGTTCATCATATCAGAGAGAGAGACACGCACAAGTACTTCTAACACGTCTCAGTATAGGCCATACTTGTCTGACACTTGGACACTTAATTAATGAGCAGCCCACATGGCCTGGCTCCAGAGTGCTTAGAGTGCAAGGTGATGGTAACGGTGAGTGTCCAAAGTATGACCAACAGCAACTGTCAACTTTTGGAAATAAATCAGTAAATGAAATTTTGTCAGAATCATTTACTTTTTCAGTCGTTCCGATTTTGTTGTTCATGAGGAACTGCGGTTTGATAGATAAAATATAAAAATAAGTGAATAATAAAAGCACGAAAACATAGCATTTGTCGAATTTAGATTTAAATTTTTAAAAAATATTACTAAACTTATTATGAATTTTTATATACCTTTTTAGTGTGGAAGCATGAGTAAGTGTATTTATTGTGTGTATGTGTTACAGTATGAGAACGTGTGCCTATGTGGTATTTTATACTAATCCTTCGGGCCAGCCCTATAAGAGCTGAAAGTCACCTCAGTGGTCTGGTAAAGCTTCTTTAATACTACTACTACGTCATCTTTATTTTCTGGATCTCTTTATCGAGCTGTCCAACCACTCCAACTACCTCTTTTCACTGTGTCAAGTGATGAATGGCCGAAAGTGCTCCAGTGCTTGGCATGACAGCCTTAATCCTACAGTTTAAAATTTACCTGAGCTTATCCGTGATTTAATAGCTTGAAGGAATGTTTTGTCAAGAAATGCTTGTAATATGTGTGTGTGTTTGTGTTTATGTGTATATGTGAGCGCGCGCGTACGTGCTTATCCTTGCCACAGTGTATTGGCATCGGTGTAGTTGCTGCACCATTTTTCAGGATGGAATTTAACTCCTACCATATTTCAGAAAGGAAGAAGGCATCGTGTCTCGTAACTTTGCTTATCCTTTTCCTTTGTTATACAAGGGTTTTGCTAAAGCCCACTCCTCCTCCTCCTCCTCCTCCTCCTCCTCCTCCTCCTCCTCCTCCTCCTCCTCCTCCTCCTCCTCCTCCTCCTCCTCCTCCTCCTCCTCCTCCTCCTCCTCCTCCTCCTCCTCCTCCCAATGTATCTGGTGCCTGCGCCATCTCTCAGCCTCATGTCATTACGGTGTATGACCCGGCTTAACTTACAACCTTCTCCGCTCATACTTTAAACGGGTTCCTTGCAGATTTATTGCTATCTCTTGCACAGTTCACGGAATGCGCTTTCCAAGTCGCTTTTGATACTTCCGGGTGGATTGTGTTTGTTCTCTGTTAAGTAAGTTAAGTTGTAAGTTTGGTGATAAAGTGCTAAAGTATTGTTTGCTAAGTAATTTAAGCTTTAGCTTTGATGATAAACACTCAAGTGTTGTGTTGCTAGTTGGTATGGTTCACTTTTGTCCAGGCACAAGAACTTCATTGCGATTTTGGATGTTATGTTTGCAAATTTAAAACCATGCTCACAGTGCTCACACCGACCGATTACGGGCTTTTATGTGGGGCTGGAGTTTTCCTGAGAGGATACGAGAATTCACGCTGGCACAATTTTTGAACAATGTTGAGCGAGTACCAGTAACCAGTTGGAAAGGGCCACGCCTTCCCAGTATCATGTAGAATATAAATAAAATATTACCTTATAAAGTATGTTAGTAAGCAGTACAAATTTTAAATTTTCCATTTAATTACTTT